>NC_143396.1:41289079-41600502 GCF_052110815.1 Crocodylus siamensis
AAAGCAAACAAAACCCTATCTTGCATCCATAGATGCTTCTCAAGTAAATCTCACTATGTCATCCTCCCATTGTACTTGACCTTGGTGAGGCCACAGCTGGAGTACTGCATGCAGTTCTGGGCTCCGCAATTCAAGAAGGATTTCAAGAAACTTGAGAGAGTCCAGAGGAGAGCCATGCACATAATCAGAGGGCAAGAGAATAGGTCATATGAAGAGAGGCTGAGAGCCATGGGACTCTTTAGTCTGGAAAAGCCCAGGCTCAGGGGGGACCTGGTGGCTACCTATAAGTACACAAGGGGTATTCATCAGGATCTGGGAAAATGTCTGTTCACTAGAGTGCCTCAAGGAAAAACAAGGACCTATGGTTATAAACTCCTACAACACCATTTTAGGCTGGAAATAAGAAAAAATGTCTTTACTGTCCAAGCTCCCAAGACCTGGAATAGTCAAGAAATGCTTGGATGCTTATCTTGCTGGAGTCCTTTGACCCTAGCTGACTTCCTGCCCCTGGGGGAGGGGGCTGGACTTGATGATCATTGAGGTCCCTTCCAGCCCTAGTATCTATGAATCTATGAATGAATCTATGCTGATCAGGATCCATGTAGGACAGTCAGTAGAGCAACTGGTTATGGACTACAAGGACCTGGGCTTGATCCCAGGTGATGGTAATATGTTTCTCCTCATTGTTTCTACTTCCAACATAGCCCTAAAGCCTCCTCAATCACATCTCCAATGGGTATCTGGAGCTGGAGAGGGATAGGCAGCTAAACTGTGGTGTATCCCATATGAAAGGAGATGTCCTTTAAAGGTTAAAGTTTATCATGCAAGGTTTTAAGGTTAAAGAAACAGTGGACCTCTGTCTCAATAGTTGGTAAGCAGGACACCTTTATCTCTGTTGACCAAAGCAACTTATTCTGATTCCCCCCAAAATGGTACCTAACTTCTTAAAATAAAATATACTTTTATTATTGTTGGGTAAAAGCACAGAAAGCATTCCTGATAGAGGCTATGCAACCTGTCATTAAAATCTATCGTGGACACATGCACCTATGTAACCTTATGAACTCTGAACAGTCTTATTAAACAAAATTCAGCCTAACTTTACCCTATATATTTTCTTCTTCCATCAAGATTTCTAACATTGCTTCAGATGCTGTTTACAAGTAATTAAATTCTAAGATCAGGAGAAATGACAAAAGTATTGCCTTAAATAAAATATTGCTCTTGGACAAACTTCATGAATCTAGCTTTCTTTGTGAAGGAAGAAATGTTATGAAAAGAAAAAAATCTAGGAAAAAAACAATTTTACTCCTGCCCTCTCCCACCTTCAGTAGCTACTGCACTGGTTTGGTTAAGTTTGAATTGGATTATTTTCTATTAAAAAAGAAATAGAATCTGATTTAACATGTCCATTCCACTTATTGAGCATTTAAAACAACTTATACACCCAAGCACAATTCTATTACACCCTCTTACAGTCTCTGAAAGCTATTAATGCCTCAGCGTTAAAGGTAAGATAGTGATGTGTTTACTAAGTCACAAAAAAGCAGTGAGAAAGAAGACACTTGTTGAATTAACATGTTGAGGTTTTTAGGGATTCGAGGAAAGTGGGATAGGTTTTCACTGTGATGCCTAAATCCATTTAAGGTACAAATAGACATAAAAATGGCCATCTGATCTAAAGTAAGTCCACCATATCCCTTAAAGCCCCAAACAAACTTCACCACCCCTCCTGATCCCACTGAATCCTCCCAGTTCCCACCAACTGTCTCCCTGTGGATCCCACCATCCCTCCCCCCCCATCCTTATCTGATCTGATCAGGATGGGGGGGGAGGGATGGTGGGATCCACAGGGAGACAGTTGGTGGGAACTGGGAGGGTTCAGTGGGATCAGGAGGGGTGGTGAAGTTTGTTTGGGGCTTTAAGGGATATGGTGGGTGCTATCAGAGTTTGGGGGGGAAGGGTTATAGGGACTGAGAGGGTTTTACAGGATATGGGGCTAGTAGGGTCCTTGGGGGAACTTTGAGGGATAGGGAGCTCTTGTTCTTACCTAACACTCTCTTCCCCAGCTATTTTTACTGCCTGATCCTCCACCCCTAGATGAATAACCCCTGTGGTGAACCTCCCCACCCTCTGATCCTACCCTCCCTTCCCCTACCCTGGCTTACTTCCATCAGCTCCTGGCACCGGTGAACTCCGGTAAAACTGGCACTGGGAGTGGCTTGCAGGATGGAGGATTTAGCAGGCTCAGAGGGGTCTGCCTGGTCCATGTGGGGGACCATTTGGGGGAGCGGCAAGGGGCTGGGGAGCTAAAAATAGCCCAATGCCAGAGGGGAGTGTAGTAAAAACACTTCCTGGGGCTGGAGCCAGTGGTTTGGGCTTTCCCAGTCCCAGAACTACACTCAAAACTGTACAGAAGTTCAGTTAGATTGGCCTCGCCTGACCAAATTTAAGTTAGACTACTTTAGAGGTACAGTTAACCTAGATCAAGTTGGCCATTTTTAAAGTAATCTGAACCTTCCTGAACTTTTGTACAGTTTACACTTGGGTCCGTAGGTTGGTCAATCTAAGTGAAAGGCCTGAACATGTGTGAAACAAGTTGGATCAGGTGGCCATTTTTTATGTGATCTAACCTCCCCAAATATCTGTCTTTTGTCCCACTTACCTATTAGATAGAAAATAAATTGTCCAATCAGATTGGTATTAACTGGTATTCATAAATAAGAAGGAAGCAAGATTAATATCGTTACATATTTCAAACTTTATTTTTTTTTAAAGAGTTTTCAATATTTTATTTTATTTTATTATGGGTTACTAAATATGCATTTTTGTTACTTTGTCATAAATCTTTCTGGCAACAGCAAGTGAATCACTGCTTATTTCAGCTGTCACAACAAGTTTCAGGTAGAGTATTAGATTTGTCTGTTGGTAGAATTGGGGAGAAAAGAAAACAAACAATATACATTTAGGCTTCCAGATTCACTGTCCACTGTTGTGGCCATTGCTCTTCCATTCCTGAAAGATGAAAGAGTTTGGCTTAAACATCTTTTTTTGAACCAGGCAAAAAGAAACTGATCTTTAATTTCCCCTAGTATTCCTAGGGTATTCCTCAGAGGAATACCCTAACCATCAGGTCTAGAGTAGTTTGAAATAGCTTTTCACTATCTGTTCTAATACTATCTCATTTTGTAAAATATTTAACTCTTCATTAACTTAGGGACTGAAACAGGTGCAGAGGAAAACAGTGCCCTCATCACTGAATAATATTTATTTCACTCTCCAAGAATAACAAATAGGATTGTCAACTTGCTGGGGTCACTTGACTGCAGTTGTCTTTCCTGCTTGGTGCAAGGGGCTGGACCTAATTATCTTCTGAGATCCCTTCCAGCCTACATGGAAACACAAAAAATAAGACAAAAAATCAACAATACCACACACAACTTTAAAGCATGGCTTTTAGGTTACTCAGATACAAACTGGGGCTATGGACAGGCATTCAAAAAGGCTAAGGTGGAAATGCTCTAACTTTCAAACTTTACTCTAAGCATTCCAAGTTAGGTCAGAATCAAGCAGAAAATATAATTTCATGGTGGGGGGGAGGGAGATATGGCTCAGAGACTGCCTGTACAGCAGTAGCAGGGGGCTGTCACTTGCCTCCCAGTGTGCCTTGCCAGCTCCCCAGACTGGTGAAGATTCCTGAGCAGAGCTGAACAGCTAAGCTACCACTTGTTGGCTGGCATAGCCAACCCACCTGGACCTGATGCAGCAGCAGCTCATCATGGCATGTGCCCTCATGGTCACCAGCCAGCTGTGCCACACATGCCTACCCAATGCTCCCTTTGCCTACTAAATGTGTGTGTGTGTGTCCCAGATGACTGGGTTCTGCAAATGAGAGTGTGTGTTCAGGACACAAACAGACACAGACACACACCCACACAGAACACAGGTATCCCAGGCACTACTGGGTAATTGGCTTTCACAATTGCTGATGAGGACAATGCCCACTTCTTGTACAACTCCCCATTCCCTGGGCTGATGGAGAATGGACAGATTCCCAGGGTCCCTGGTTTCATCATTGGTGATGTCACTGCTGTAGCCAGTGTTTGGTATCTTTTTCTACCTACACCCTCCTGTCCTAGCTCATGAAATCCTATGGGAGGCAGCTAGACTATTGGCAGGAGCACCTCAACTACAGGTTGTGCCTCAAACTGTGAGCACACATGGTGCAGAGAAGGGGGAAAGAGTGAATCTCCCACTGATGTATGTGTCTCTGGCCCCACACAATGGCAGGCTGTCCAGGTCCACAAAGCCCCTGTCTGACTGCTTCATCACCCATGTGATCTAGGAGCCCTCCGCAAATGAGTAGGGTTAGAGGGCTTTGAGCACCCACAACCTGGCACCAGGCCATGGGTCTCCTGCCACAGGCTCTTCTGGCCATGCATCATGGGCACAGCTGCCAAGAAATAAGGCTGCCCAGGCAACAGTCCCTTCTTCTCTCCTTTCCCAACCCTCCCCAGGGGCACACACCATAATGCAGGAGAATGTGGTGTGAGAAAGAGAAGTGTCTGAATTTTAAATGTGGCTGCTAAACTTTAGCTGTGCTTTTAATAACAAAAACCTGTTGAATATTACCTGTCTCAGCTTGGTCCCTCCTTCCAAAACAGCAAATCTTTGGCAGCAGTGGGATGGGGTGGGGGAAGTTTGAGAATGGGATCAGAACCTGGAAGGGGGGTTGGGGTCAGAGGGAATGCCACAGAGCCTGAACTCTGAAACCTTGGAAGGGAGGGATGGGGGATGGGGTTTTTGACCTGGAAGCTTACTTTCAGGGGTCTAGAGTCAAGGCCAGGGACTTCTCCATGTTGGACCTGGACAACTGTGTGATCCCAAACTCAATGACTGTCTAGAAAATTGCAAGCCAGGAAGTGGCTACCGGGATGGTGTGGGAGGAAGCTACAGGTCAGAAGACATTGTTGCAGCAGGTGCCAGGATTGCTGGCCCCACAACATGATACTCCCAGCTCATTGACTTCTGTGGCCATGTCTCCCTCTTTAAGGGAGGGGCAGCCCTCATCAATGCCTGGGACTCATATCAGGCAGCTGGGCTGACCCAGGGGGCTGTCTATTCCTGTCTAGGCTACAGTGCCCAGGTCTCTAGTGGGACCTGGGCCAGGATTGAGGCCATAGGGAGCAAAACAGCTGCCCATGGCCTCCCAGCATGTAATGGGCAAGCTGGGACCATTGGTCTCTGCTGCTAGAAGCTGGCCCAGCAACCACCTGGCCTGGTGGGCTGTACTTTACCCCCATTCTAAGTGTTTCTTCACCTCTTCAGAACTACCTAGAAGGTCAGGGCATACAGAGTGACTACCAGCATTTGGAGCTAGTGAATTGGGCCTGGAAGGCAGCAGCTTCATTGATGGCCTTGGTACTGGGTCTTAAGTAGCTGGATCCTGCTCTGCTAGCCCACTGCTGTTCCCCAGAATAGACATTGTTGGACACCTTCCTACCTTTTGCCGACTCCCATACAACACATTTCCTGTCCCAGCTCCCCGACAGCACCCAGCACCTACCAGTTACTTCTGAGAGTAAGCAGCTGCTTACTGCATCAGGTGCATCTGAAGTCTCTTTGAAGAATGCAAGATGCTGAGACTAGATATTATGCATCACAGATACTGTAAACGAGAAATACAGTTCACATTTTTGTTATTTTCCTCCCACAATAACCTGCAGATGGAGTAAGGAAGTGAAATGCCATTAAAATAGGTGAGGCAGCTTTTTGCTTCCTTATTAGCACCCACATATGTACCTACTTTCTTTACAGCTGTATAGAACTCATCAGCTTCACCTGATAAGCCTTAATTGGCTTCTTTCACACCTGAAAATGCTATTTTTCCTAACCCTTCTCAAACTGTAGACTTTTTGGATATTTGTAAGTGATCTTAATGATTACCCAGCTGGGGTGGGATTTTCCCCAGCTCAGGCAATTTCTCTAATTCATTTCTAGGAGACAAAGTAAGGACAGGGTAGAGATATACCTTATAGTTTAAACAATACAGTAGAAAGACCCAATCCTGCTCCACTTGAAATCAAGGAAAAATGACCCCCATTTCAGATTTAAATATTACCACAACAAGTATCAACAACTTGCATGTGACTGCAGGATTGCATGATAAACTTAAGCCCCTGCCCCACAAGGTTCACTGCACTAACCATTAGACCAGTTCAGAAAACACAATGGGAGTGTTATTGCCCTGAGTGCAACTAAACAATGCATTTGAAAACCTTCAAAGGATTTTTTAGTATTCAATGTATTGTCCTGACACTGCACATCATGACTCTACTGTCTGCAGATGCACAATGCCTCCTATTGGCTGTTAATATTACGGTTCCAGCTAATTAGGCAATTAAAAAAGAACTGATGGAATATAAATGTGGTACTGATTCGTAATTCCTTATGGATTACGAATCAGTCAGGTTATTGCATTTTCTGGCTCAGGCTCCAGAAAGGATGATTTAGGATTAAGGATACTAGGGCTTCTGAGGGTATCCTTGTTTCTGTCTTGACTTCCTAAATTCTGTACAGATTTTAGGGAAACTACTGGGTTCAGAAGAGAAAACAACATCACTGCTTGTTTTGCAGACAGCAAATTGGGAAGCTGGGCAGAGATTCCTCTCCTCCCATTGAAGATTGGTGTTTGCTAAAGGGAACACAATAGACACCGTGACCTAGAGGTTTTTTATTTTTATTTATTTAGTATTTCTCAGTAGCTTTAAGAAAGGAACACTACATTAAGGCTAGCAAGGCCATTGGATAGCATTATTCAATTAGCCAGGAAATGTGACAACTGAAAAATGGTAATTAATAAAAAAAGTGGGAGCTTGACAAAAAACAAAGAAACACAAGCATTAACCAACTAACTGACCTTTGTATGTACCTATGGGACTCTCAGAAGCACACCTGTAACGGGATGCCTGAATGAGGTTTCTATCAAGTGCAAATGGTTTCAAACCATTACTCTAGTGACCAGAATCATTAGAAATTGAGTTTAAGACATGAGAACAGAGAAACATACTCTCTGCTTCTTTATGGGCTAGTGAATGTATCCAAGACATTGGGGACTTCAGATCTGTGAGCTGGACTTATGGGTTTCTGGTTCTGAATCCTGTATTGAGCACAGGCAGTGTAAGTGCTTCTCTCAATCTAGATTTTACAGATAAAAACTGTTTCCCCAGGACAAGTTGGTAAATAATGATGCTATATATAAGTATGGGTAGGTGTGCCAATGTACATTTTGGGCATGTTCAAGTATGTTTTTTACTTCCATTAGGGAACTTGCCCATTGCCAGAAATTAATGCAAATAACAGAGAGCTTGTGGCAAATAACAGAGAGCCTAAAAAGGAAAGTAGCCCAGTCAGGGAGCTCTTCAGAAAGGCAGGAGGCTGCAGCTGCGGGTTGCCAGGGCAACTGGCCAATACGGTAATTGGCCAGCACCTACAGCCAGGCAGGTGACCAGATGCAAGGCAGCACCATAGGAGCGTTTAAGCCAAGAGGTTTGGCTACAAGGGGTAGTCTCTCCCTGGCTTCCACTGAAGAAGGAGCTCCTGTTTAGGGAAGCTGGGTTAAATAGAGGCTTACATTCTTACACGGGCAGAAGGATGCTACATATTCTTATTTAAGTTATAGCCCAGGGGCTTATGTTTATGTTCTGTTCACTGGTGCTTTGTGGAAGGGACTGTAGGGAAGGTGGAGGCCTCATTGGTGTTCAGGGGGACACTTGATCACCTTGAGCCTTAAGTGAGCCACAGAGGGGCCAGAGGCTTGAAGCTGGGTCCTATCCAGTGGGCCTAGGCTGGTAGACCTAGCTAGATCAAGGGGCTGATGCCCCAACAAAGGGATGTCACACTGATAACACCCATGAAGCATGGGGTGTGGTAAAGGGGAGGCTATGGGGCCATGCAATTAGCTCATAAGGTTTTAGCTTCCCAGCGATGCACAGCAGACTATAGAGTGCCAGCCAGGGGCCTAAGACCAGTGGGACAGAGGCCTAGCAAATGTCTGGGGAGCAACCTCCTTCTTATTATCCACCCTAGGGGCAGCATACGGCATAGCCACAGAGCCACCAGGGAGGTGTCACAGCTACCCCTGGGACTCTGACGTGCTACACTGTAAAGTGAATCAATTATTAAGATGTGTTAATTGTGAACAGAGGTACTTGCTCACCTCCACCCATGGCTGAACTATAAGAGAAATTCAACAATAAGTAGTCTTCCCTATGTATATGGCCCCAGGCTAACTGGAAGGGCTGGAGTGGGGGAAAAAGTAAGTCCAAAGGGGAAAATGAACAAAGGCAGGACATGGGATGAGAGCAAAAACCATCCTTGACAAGGCTATACCTACATGGGGAGTCAGCAAGGCCACATGGAGAGAAAGGACAGGGGCTGGGGACTGAGGTTTTGCTGACTATTGTCAGTGACAGCTCGGAGGCAGGGTTGGCCCAGTATTCAGGCAGAACACATAATCTCTGGCTGAAGCTCAAGTACCACTGTGCAGGGGGTAGGGGTGAGAATGGGGACCACAAAGCCCCATGGGTTGCTGGTAGAATGCGACCTAACGTGAGCCATAATAGGATCTGGTGTAGCTGTTCATTAGTGTCATAACTACAGCACTGAAATCTGATGCTACACCTATCCAGGGTTATCTTAAAGTAGAATCTGACACTTCTGCAGTGCCTTATATAACACTACTGTCTGTTTCATCATGGCTGTAGATCATTTTCTGCATGCTTACCACAGAGTAAGTGTAACTTCTGTACTTGGTGTGGGTGTGTAATCTCTCAGGCAGAGAAGAAATTGTACCTGCCCTATACCTTGGGTTAATGCCCTAAGTATTGGGCTCTAAAGTAAAAATGAATGGGCTTCTAAGCCTAGTGAATGATTAAGTCAGTCCTTATTCCACAGTTTTTGCTAAGAATGTCAGACAAGGAAAGACAATATTTTGTTTTCAGTCAAACAGGATGTTTCAAAACCACCTATTCCTTTTTCCATGGCAGAGCACTAACTTCTAGACCTCCTCTTACAGTTTTTTGCCATTATGTATAAAAGCACTGAAGAGTCTCTGAGCTAGAGAGTGCATGTGTGCCCGCACACAAAACCAACATGATTGTGTAGCTTAGCAAGTACAGGTCACCTGGGAAGAGGGTGCATCCTTAATTCTAGACCTTACATGAGCAGTTGTTCTGAACTTTATCCATTGACTGAAATACATAAACAGACCTAGAACCACTTCAATGGGAAAGGTGAAGAACACACTAACTTAAAATAGCCTCCAGCTTGAGGATAAAGGAATTCTCCTGGGAAACCAATCTAAAGGAAACTTGGCTTTGCAATTTATTTGCCAAATTATCTACCCACTAGACTATTGTATAAAATTTGAGGATACCACCACTACTCATCGATACTGCTATATTTACCTAAAGAAAAGTATTCTAGACTGTTCTGCATTGCAAGGTGCGACCACTGGGCTTCCGCTAGCCGCTTTGTGGTGGCTCGGGTTTTCCTGCAGGATGTTCTGCCTCTTCAGGGCCTTCCGTTATCATCGAGGTAGCTCTTCTTTCCTGCATCACCCGGTCTCACCTGCCACGTCTTGGTGTTCCTCAGTGGGTGGAGTGTACTAATGCCTTATGTGGGAGGTCACACACACTCCGGCCGAGCCTCACTCCTTGTCCCTGTCCCACGAGGAACTACCTCATGAGAACTCCTCTCTAGCTTCCCTATGCCCCATACCCCGGGGCCCTCACCGAACTCAGACTCCCCAACTTGGGGTAATTCACCCCCCACCACACCAGAAAAAAATGCCGTGCTCCTCCACCAACCCACTGTCGCTTCCACTTCTCTTAGCCCCTTAATGTAGCAAGAGGCTTCTCCCCACTATCCATTGCCCCTGAGTTCATGCCCATCCATGCTCACCCTCCTGGGCCTTGGCAGCAACCCCGCCCTGATTACGACCCCCGTCTGGATCGTCCCGGGTTCATCTCCTGGTGTGGCATCCTCCACACCCCATCATCCCGACACTCCACCTGAGTCTCATTGTGCTCCCATGGGTGCCTCTGGTCTTCCTCCTTCATGCCAGCACTCAGTGCACCGGTGAATGGTGAGGGACGTCAATGGGGCACTCCTATCCCCGCTGAACCTTGCCCCCGACTCCAGTAGAATCCTTCTTCGGGGCTCGCTCCTCCTCTGACGTCTGCTGCAACTTCGTCTCTGGGCCATCCGCCCCCTCCGCAGGAGCCACCACTATTTTTATCTGACACTGACGTCACCGGCCGACCGCAGCTGTACATAGAGGTGGCTCACAAGCTGCACAGGTTCCTCTAACTGTTCTCTGTGAGCTTCATCCTGGACTGCAGGTAAGTATCCTGCTTCCCAGGACACAAGGTCAAGACAGAATTAATATCACCCAACCTGTGCTTAATGCTTTCTATTGTTTAGCATTAGACATCAGGCTGCTCTGCATGCTGGCTGTTTTTGGTTCTGATTCTAAAATACAGATTGTAACCCTGAACCCTACCTTGAGCTATAGACATGCAAAAATTCCTAAGTTGATTTAATATTCTCCTCCACAGCAATTATACGCTACATGGTGAAGCCACTGGATTAGAACTCCTTGCAATCTTAAAACATTGTACCAATACAGTTACCATGCACATGGTCCTGTCTCTCTCTCTCCCCAAACAATTTCAGTTGCACTCTTATAATCACTTTAACCCTGGGCTACCACAGCATGCATAACTAGCAACATGTCCTAGATTGTCTCAATATACACCAATTATGTATCTATGGAGCTACGATGTGTGGGATCCTGTATTGTCTTTCAACTCTACCAACCCAAGTTATAACTATAATTTTAACATTTTCTCTTCATATTTTAGAGAACCTATGCAATGAACTAAGGTGTCTCTAGTGAAATCCATGCCCAGTCACCTTTATTGAACCTAATCCTCAGAAATGTTACTTTGGATATTTTTTCCAGCTCATGAAAAGTGATCATAAACAATGTAAAAAGAAAGTCTGTTACCACATTTTATAGGGATCCTGAACACATTGGCATGCATAGGTATATTCTAAGAATTCATAATAAAGGATCATTTGAGGACTTTGGAGAAGAAATACTTAGGTTTCTAGTTCCAAATCAAGTTTGACAAGACAGTTTTGGGGCCACTGTGGGTATGTGGATGGATACACACACACACACACACACACACACAGAGAAAATCAGGTACCTATAGGAATCTGAAGTCAAAAAAGAAAGCCATCTTAAAAAGGCATCTCCTGTGTGAAGTTGCAAACACTGCAAATGCAAAAGATAAAAAGTGACTAGACTTCTAACTGTTGACTTCCTGGTGCTCAGGAAGGGAAAGATGACTTATTCATTTTTACTATTGTTATTTCTATGGTACAGTGCTTTTGAACAATATATAGAGGTTTGGGCTCACACATTTTATAAATATATCCATAACACCAGCAGGCTCACAATGTATGATTTAATATGCAAGTGTCTAAACACAAGACAAACAGAAGGGGAAGTAGAGGACAATGTAACAGCAGAGGAAGGTGTGAATGAATTACTCAGTAGTCACAGGTAGATGCCACTAAGAATTAATTTCTTTCTCCATTAAGCTCCTTATACAGGGAGTCAGGGGAATGAACTAAAATGCTATCATCCTTGATGAAGCAAGAAAGAGACTAATCATTGTCAAACCTTACTCTAAATAAACTTTTCTACATTGGGACTTGGCTGCCTAATGAAATGACTAGTTCCTCTTCCAGTTGCCATTAGCTTCCCATATAAAATACCTATGCAAATATGGGTCAGTAAGGACATGTAATACACCAAAAATAAAATTATGTAAATAACTAACAGAGCAAAGGACAGAGATTCAATAAACAGTCATAAATTTAAGTTTTCACTTCAGAGATTCAGCCACCTGACTCTACCAAGTTGAAAGGGTTAGCACCCTAAAACTATTCCAGAAAAAGAAATATTAGAGTAAGTAGTTTTGCATTAGGGAAATTAGCCAACTACCTAAATGCCTGTCAGGAATGAAGGGTGGGCAGGGATGGAACACCACCACCCACTATCCTATGCCGCTGCTGCCTCCCAGGAGCAGGGGAGTGGGAAAAGCCCTGCCATCTCCTCCATCCCCCTCAGCCAGCACCCTATGCTGCCGCCTCCTCCAGGGAACCAGAGGGCTGCCTGGTCTCGCCCCCACTGATGGCCTCACCCCCCCCCGCTCCATCCCCTTCATTCCCCGACATCATGGAGGTGGCCCGTCTTGCCGCCACCACTCCCTGTCTGGAACAATCTTGGACCACTCTGATTGGTTGTTTCAGTCAGCATTGTGATTGGCTGCTGAGCCAACCAGAGTGTGAATAAAGTGTTCTGGACAAACAGACAGACAGACAGACTCACTAAGGCTTTTATTATATTACATAGATTATATAAAGCATGAATGTGAATGCTGTAAGAACAAGAGGGGAAGTGGCCCACATTGAGAACAGTTTCTTGCCAACCCCCAACTTTCTTATCTGGGGTATGTTAGCAAAAGCAACTCAGCTATTTTTAATTGCTGCATTGTTAAACAGTGTTAGAACTGCTGCCAGTCAAGGCATGGAACCATAAAGATTAAATGTAACATGGATACAAACATATGTAAAAGGTGACTTGAAATAAAATCTGGCTTCACAGGAGAAGAAAAATGAATTACCTCCCAATAGAACAGAGGTAGTTGTATTCTTAAATGTTTGTAACCTTCAAGTCATCCTGTAGGCTATCTGTATAAGCCACTGTGCAGTTATATATGTCAGGGACATTAAAAAACAGAGATAACAAAGAAAAATTATTGTAATTGTCTAGACTGGTGGTTTTCAACTTTTTAATATTTTCAGACATGTAAAAAAATTCAAATGGAGGTGTGGATCCCTTCAGAAATTTTGAGTGAAGGTTGTAAGCATAGGTATTCACAAACTTTTGGTTGATCAGTAGTGATCCAGACTTTCCATTCACCATGACAAAATGTGGATTTTCTCCTTTTAAGGATAAAATAAAAAATATAGCAAATGGCCGGTTTCTCCTTGCAGGCTGACAGAGAGAAACCCCCTGCAAGGGCGTGTGGGGAGCAAGAAGAGTAGGGGTGACGTGTAGGGTGTGCACAGAGTGCACCCCCTGAGTATGGCTATGCACCCCCTACAAAAAGGTACCACCGACACTGTCAGCAGTGCCTGTGGGCAGTTGAGGCTCACCACCCTGCTGCTGACACTGCTGATGGCATGTGCAGGTCGTCTGTGATTGCCACTGGCTGCCACCCATGCTGTCGGTGGTGACTGCGGGTGGTCACCAACCCCTGGTGGACACTCACCACCCCCTTCCCCCACCGCCAAAAGCACCAGCAGTGTCTGTGGGAGCTCCGTGCTTACCATTGCTGCACTCCCACTGCTGCCAGCACAGCCATGCCCCCACAACCACTGGGGACATTCATGAGGAGGAGGACAATTAGGCAGGGGGCACTGTATGCACATACATGTGCAAACATGCATGTGATAGCCAGGTAGCATGAAGAGCAGCTCCCTCCAGATAAGTCAATGGGGTAGGGGGAGGAAAGAATGAGACCCCTACAGTGAGGAAGGGAGGAAGGAAGGGAATATGGCAAAGCCGGGGGTGCTGCACAGCCAGGGCAGTGCGTGGCACCTGGGCATGGGGTGGAAATGAGTGTCCATAGGGCCTGGGCAGGGAGTGAGATGGAGCCATAGGTGGCTTATCCAGGAGACAGTGGCAGGACAGCCCCCTACCACTGAATGCACTCCTGGTGGAGCATAGGGGAGTATGTGCCCCAGCAGCAGTAGGGGGTGCCTTATAAAGGAAGAAAATGAGACTTATCACAAAAGTTACTATGAGTTTTTCCCCACAGCATTAACCTGGTACCTAGGAATGCAGTAAACAATCCAGATTATGTTGATTTTCTATGGAAAGTAGGTAGAAAATTCCTTACAGTAAGTGATCACTAGTGGTGGCTTTGGATGCTACAGATGAGAAGAATATTTTCTTCTACAATTCCAGGTATAATGGTTAAAAACAACAAAAACAAACAATTGTAAAAAAGGAAGATGGGTGATTTTAGTGCCATAATACACAAACTCTCTGTTTCATCTGTCACACCTCTGTGCCAATATGAACGGTGAGAATGACAAAATGTAGCACATGTGGCTCTCACTAGAGTATTGATCAGTGACTATATTGATCCCTTGGGCTAGGGACAAAAATAACACATAAATTAGTATAAGTGATTGGAAACCAGTTCAAATCTAACACACGCCAGAAGTTTGGTGTATAAAAACCACTTTCAAAATGGCCAAAACCATGTTAAGATAAACCTGGATGGGTGTAGTATCAGATTTAATTGGTTTATTGAACTTCTGTCACAGATCCCCTCCAAATTCAAATTAACTCACAATCCCTCAGTATCCCCAGATGCTTTTTATCACCCCTGAAAACCCCTGTTGTAGGGTGGACAGGCTAGACTTGGTCCAAGCTGTCTGCTCCAGCTGAGCAGGAAGGCATGGTCTAGCACCCTTGGCTTCTGACCTGGGCTTACTGCCAGCATGTGGTTGCATTTCCAGAATCAAAAGTGAATGTCTGTTCATTTGATTCTTGGTTAAATTTACACAGTTTAGACTAACCTGCAGAGACTGAATTAATTCAGCCTCAGGTTTTTTGACTGTGTGTATGTAGTTACTCAAAGTGTCTGCTGAAGCATTGACCAGCATAAGCATCATTACAGATACAGCTGATACACAAGCAGGCTTAAACTGGAATATGCACACGATTCAGTGGTGCATCTTCAATCAAAAAATCAAATAATAAGGCTGTCACTGGATAGCTTAGAACACACAAGATAACAATGGGATTTACAAGGAGAAGGATAATTTTCACAGGGAGCCACAGGATCTTGCAGAGTTTTGTTAAGTTAGTGGATCAGGATGTTCATGAGGTAGGTGGAATTTATTATGATCGATGTAATAGAGGAAATGGAAACTCTTGAAACGTCATACTAGGCCTAGGGAACACACTATCTTAGTTGTGTTTACACCTATCACAAGGACTAGGATTTTAAAAACCCATTTACCAGGTGGGTTAGTGAGAAGGTACTTTATAGATAATAAGTGTAACTAAGCCCTTACCACCAAACCAAGCTTACAGCTGTTCAGTTTCTTCAGCAGAAAACACACTAATGCAGCAACAGCAGCACTGAAGATAGCTCTCTCCAGCGCTAATATACACAAAACACTGGCCACATGAAGAGAGGAGAAAAGTATAATTTCTCTTTATTATCTACTTCCTTCATAAAAGCCCATGAGAGGAAAAGCTTTCCAACTGTACGGGTACTAAATGACTGTGTAAATAGGTCACTCACCCAGCTTCCTTATCAAAAATCAGGCAGCTTGAGGATTAGGGTTCCCAGCCAGTTCATTTCACATGGGGTAGCTTTGTTCCCACAGTAAATCAAGAAAGCAAACATAGAATAGTAAGGCTCAAAAGGTACCTCACAAGTTCATCTAGCCCAGCCCCTTACTCAAGGCAGGATCATCCCTGACCCAACCTAAATTTACCCTGCTGAATCTTGAGGTCATTGCTCAATCATATATGTACGTACAAACTAAAACCTGCTGTCTTTCTCCAGAATAGCCCTTTGCACACTGCTTCTGCAGCTCTTCACTCTCTGTCTCTAGCTCCATCCCCCCATTTACTATTTATCTGTTGCAGCTGTTTCCCAGCCTTCCAGCAAAACAGACTGCCACCTCCCTTCAGCTGGGGTTTCAGCCCCCCATGAGATCTGATCACCTCCTTACAGACTGCCTAAAGATATAACAAAAGAATCAATCCAGTAAATAGTACAAGAAAAGGCATCATTATTAATTAAAATATGATGAATTCAGCATGGACTTCAGAATCAGAATCCAGTGACCAAAAGGAATCTCTGCCTTTTGCACAGAAAATCATGTAATCAGGATAAGAGACCACTTCCAAATTAATTGAAAGTTTCAGTACAAAACTACTTGTATGAACAGAAAATGTAATTAATAAATGTAGATTATTTTGCTTAGGAAATGCAAAGTAATTGTTCTATAGTGACACTTCTGGGCTCACTGTTGCAGTCTCTAAATACTTGAGCTACATGTAGCCTTTTCAATTTTTACACACTACTCTCTGGGATTAATATAAATAATATTCACTCTGTTCTCTAATATCCTGTTTCTTGACACTTACCTATATAGAGTTTTATCACATCACCTCAACCCTTCTTTAAATTGTATTTTTATTAATTGATTTATAGAATTAAAAATAAATAAAAAATCCAGTAAAAAATATGTAACAAGAAAACAGTTTAAAGATGTAGTTTCAAGACGTCATTTTTTTTTTATAGCTTACTTCTGGCTTTTCACATAGAATTGGGCAATTACAACACCAACAAAACAAGTTAATTACTTGTTGGTTTTGTTTTTGATATTGTGACATACTTCCATGCAATACAAATGAAACATTTTATCCACCTCATAGAAAATGAATTACAATTGCTGTTTCAAAAAGCTAAAATTATAAACTGTCTACATACATTCTCTAAATGTATTATTAAAACTATGTCAAATTAAGTTGTCAGTCTGTTAATAGCAACAACATATTCACAGCTAAGGACTGTACAAATACTAAATGATCACATTGTCAGTGGGTGTCGATATTAACATGAACAATTTGGAAGACTGAATCTTGCCAATATGGTCAATTTTAGGAAGATCGAATTAGGGACCACTTACTTATACATGGTTCTCCAAACTAAATGCATATCTCCTCCTCCTCACTTTTTTTCCCCCTTGGGCCACAGAAGTGAGTAAATGAATGACTGAATGAATGAATATCAAAAGTTGCAGCATAGAGTATGTTACACAGTCCATATACAAACTACATGAAACTAGGGGAAAGATCCCTCTGAGAATTATTAATAGCTAATAATGGCTTGATCTCACAATATTGTCTTTGTATCCAGTGCAGGTCAATTGCATGTGAAAGTCTTCATCATTAGACGCTGTCTGGGATCGATATTTTATTAACAATCCCATGCCCCAGTACAGGCTGGGGGCTGACTGGCTGGGCAGCAGCTCTGTAGAAAAGGACTTGGGGTTACAGTGAACAATAAGATGAATATGAGTCAACAGTGTGCTGTTGTTGCCAAGAAAGCTAACAGCATACTGGGCTACATTCGTGGGAGTGTTGCCAGCACGTCAAGGAAAGTGATTCTTCCCCTCTATTTAAAACATCTGGAGTACTGTGCTTGGTTTTGGGCCCCCCCCACTACAGAAAGGATGTGGCCAAATTGAACAGAGTCCATCAGAGGGCAACAAAAACGGTTGGTTGAGGCACATAACTTCTGAGGAGAGTCTGAGAGAATTGGGTTTATTTAGTCTAGAGAAGAGAAGAATGAGAGGGGATTTAATATAAGTCTTCAACTACCTGAAGGGTGGGGTTTAAAAGAGGATGAAGCTAGACTGTTCTCAGTAGTGGTAGATGACAGAACAAGGAGCAACAGTTTCAAGTTGGAGCAAGGGAAGTTTAGGTTAGATATTAGGAAATGTATTCTCACTAGGAGGGTAGTAAAACACTGGTACAGGTTACCCAGAAACATAGTGGAATCTCCATCATTGGAGGTTTTTAAAACCCAGCTAGACAAATCTTTGGCTAAGATAACCTAGTTGGAGGTGGTCCTGCTTTGAGAGGGGGTTGGACTAGATGACCTCCTGAGGTCCCTTCCAACCCTAATTTTCTATGATTTCATTATCATAAATGAAGGAATTGAGACAAACTAATAATTTTACTTAGCTATCATTGTGTTCCTCATGATCTGAGGCAGCTGGTTGCTAAACTATTCTCACTTAATTCCCAAGGCAACCTATGAACTGTGATCACAACTGTCAGAGCACAGTAGTGATCAGATAATCTCCTCACTCATCCATCCTCACTCCTCACTGTTCCATGTTTACTATATTTGGCCTCTCTTACACACATATAGATTTCATAAATTTCATAAACATTAGGGCTGGAAGGGACCTCGGAAAATCATTGAGTCTAGCCCTTTGCCCAAAGGGTAGGAAGTTAGCTGGGGTCATAGGATCCTAGCTGGATAAGCATCCAATTTACTCTTGAAGGTGTTCAATGTAGGTGCTTGAACCACCTCTGATGGCAGGCTATTCCAGACCTTGGAGGCTCGGACAGTAAAGAAATTCTCCTTATGCCCAGTCTGAAACAGTCTTGTAGTAGTTTATAACTGTTTGAACTCGTCATCCCTTGGGGCGCTCTGGTGAGCAAATGTTCCCCCAGATACTGGTGGTGAACCCTGATAAACTTATAGGTGGCCATCAGATCACCCCTGAGCCTGTGCTTTTCCAAGCTAAAGAGCCCCATGGCTCTCAGCCTGTTGTTGTAAGGTCTGTTTTCCGGACCTCTCATCATGCGCGTGGCTCTCCTCTGGACTCTCTCAAGCTTCTCCACTTCCTTTTTGAATTGTGGAGGCCAAAACTGGACACAGTAGTCCAGCTGCAGCCTCACCAAGGCTGAGTACAAGGGGAGAATGACATCCCGGGATTGCTCGAGAAGCTTCTATGGATGCAAGCTAGCGTTTTGGTAGCTTTACTAACCGCAGCATCGCATTGCAGGCTCATGTTCATCTTGTGATCAATGATGACCCCCAAGTCTCTTTCTTCTATAGTGCTAGCTGCAGATTTTTCCTTCCAAGGTGGAGAACCTTGCATTTTTCAGTGTTAAACATCACCAGATTCTCATCAACCCACTTGCTGAGCCTGTCCAGGTCAGCCTGGATCACCCTCCTGTCTTCTGGATGCTTTGCCACAAAGTTTGGTGTCATCGGTGATCTTGGCCAGTCTGCTTCTGACTCGAATGTCCACATCATTAATGAAGATGTTGAACAACATGGGTCCAAGGACAGAGCCTTGGGGAACCCCACTGGTCACAGGGCACTATGACGATTGACTTCGGTCAATTACTACCCTCTGGGTCTGACCATGGAGCCAATTTTCCAGCCAGTGTATCATGGTGGACCCAAGGACACAATTGGCCAGTTTTACCAAGCGGTGATCATGGGACACCAGATCAAAGGCTTTTTTGAAGTCAAGATATATGACATCAATCTCTTCTCCCTTGTCCAGGTGATAGGTCACCTGGTCATAGAACGAAATGAGAATGGTCAAGCAAGACCTACCCACAAGAAACCCATGCTGGCTATCCCTCAGGATGTTGGCATCAGCCAGTCCATTAAGGATGGCCTCTTTAATAAACTTTTTGAAGATCTTCCCCAGGATGGAAGTCAGGCTGATGGGCCTATAGTTTGTTGGATCCACTTTCCTCCCTTTCTTGAAGATAGACACCACAATGGCCTTCTTCCAGTCTTTGGGCACTACATCAGAGTGCCAGGAGATTTCAAAGATCCGTGCCAGAGGCAGGGCTATGATTCTCATCAGCTCCTTGAGTACCCTGGGGTGTAGATTGTCAGGGCTGGCTGATTCAAAAGTATCCAGACTCTCAAGGTGTTCCTTCATGAGGTTAACAATGATGGAGGGCAGGGGATCTCCCTCACCTGGACCTCCCTGTCCTGTGGTGGGCATGGGCATCCAATGGGACTGATGCAAAGTACCCATTTAATAGGTTGGCTTTTTCCTGGGCATCAGTTGTCAGTTGCCCCATCTGGTTCAGCAGGAGTTCAATGTTGCCCTTGCTTTTCCTCCAGCTCCCCACATATCTGAAAAAGAACTTTTTATTGTCCTTGATGCTCAAAGCTAATTGGAGTTCAGTTGCAGCCTTGGCTTTCCTGGTTTGCTCCTACTCTATTGAAAAATAAGCAACTTTAAAATCTATTGTTATACAATTGGCAGCTCACTTAAAAAGAAGAATCAGGAACCCATTAGAAAAGAAATTATACATAAGTTAATAAGCTAACATTTTGACACATAAGAAGAAACATTCAGAGTAATAGAACACCTTATGAATGATTTTTTTTTCCTAATCACTTCTATAAATTTGGGAGGGAGGAATGCAGTTTAAACACTCTGATGATGAAGGTATGAAAGGAAAATAATGCACTTTTGAGCCATGAAGTACAATATCTGAATGAAAAAAATATGTTTAAAGAGATGTGAATAAATGTCATACTTAAAAAATAATGATACACATTTTATATAATTATAGTTATCTGATGTATATAGTATCAAGAGACAAAAAATGTAAATGGTAAGAAACAAAAGTATTTATGTTGGGTTATGTGATGATTAAATAAAATATACCATAAGTCTATTGCCTCCATTGATTGAGCTTTGAATATCTATTATCATAAATTAAACCATAAAAGTCCTTCACACATTAAGAGTAAATTACTCACTGATTAAACTGTTGACACGCTTTAAGCACCATTTCCTCACCCTAATTCAAATATTTCATAAATTAAAAGCTTTTTAGTTGATTTAAACTGAGACCTATCATTAAACTGAGGGCTAAATCCTATTTCACCCTTGTATGGTGTGACAGGTGTGCCTCTTTGGGGTCTGTCCTCTAGTGACCCCACCAACCTGTTATGGGCCAACCGCCCGCCTTTTCGCCTGGCATGCCTTGTTGTTAATTGTTTAATTAAAGGATGTTAATTAAGTGGGAAGCTGCCCATTTTCTGCCCCAATGCCAGGGGGCGCTATCTGCAGCTCCTTTCCTCCCCTTACACCGCAGCCCAAGCCTCGCAGATGTACCGGATGTTGTTCAGTCAGTCTCGCTCTCTGTGCTCTCTCTGGAACTTGGGCTCTCTGCAGCCCTCACCTCTCACTGTGCCCTCTGGTGCTCTGGCATTCTGCAGCCTCATCTCACAACTGCAACCCCCTCCCCCAGGGGCTCATTGATCACTGCCCCCTCTGCTCTGGAGCTTCTCTCGCTGCCCCCTTTGCTCTGGGGCTTCTCTCAGCCTTGGAGCTGAGGTGACCATAGATATGACTGTCCCCCAACTCTCCTCCTCGGGGTCTCGAACCCCCACTGGGCTCAGGCAGTCTCGGCCTTACCTGGTCTCCAATTCTCCTCTCCCCTTCTCGGGGCTGGGGTCACCACACCCTGAATGCAGTAGCCACTCTGGCACCGGGGTCTCCACACTACCGTGGAGCTCCTATGAGGCCTCCTCCAACCCCTAATAACGTCACCTGGTCCTCCAGTCTAAACAGAGAACACAAAAACAAAAGCCCCTAGGCTATAACATAAAATCTAAGCCATCCGGCTAAACAACATTCAATCCCTACCAGGGAATTCTCCACCCCATGCCTGCTCCCCTCAGCTCAGCACTGTGCAAGAGAGGGAGAGATGCTCTAGCATCCCCTGGCTTCTAGCCTGAGCCACTGCAGGCATGTACCTGAATTTCCTCACTCCAGATAGAATGCCTGACTGATTAGAATCCTGTTCAGCCTATCCAGGTTAGACTAACCTGCAAACAGTGAACCAATTCAGGCTCAGGCCTTTTTAATCTCTTTCCCTAGGCCAAGTGACTAAATGCTACTTAGGAATCTAAAAACACCAAATGTACCCCAAATGCCACTTACAGGGCTTTTACATCTTATTTCCATCTGTATAGCTACACTTACTTTGTTATGTCTGAGTGTGGTCAGTGACTGAATAAGACCAGAATAATGGCATATCTGTGTACACATTCTTGAAAATGTGGTCATGATAGGAAGGAGTGAAAAGAAGAAAGGCCTTCCCTCCTTTTTTCTGTATAATCTATTAGCTAAGGCCTATTTCCAGGAAGTAGGAAAATAAGGATTGAATCAATATCTTCCAGCCAATGACGGTGACCCAGCCCGTTATGCTGCCTTCATTTCCTTTTAAACCAAACCACCAGGCAATAGGTCATGTTGCTCTACTGAGATGGACAATGACCTGGAATTGAGGCAGGGGATTGGGTTCTGGCCCCTAACTGTTATGCTTCTCCATGGGGAAGATGCTATCCAATGGCTTTAGACAATGAATATGAAACTAGTCTGATGGTTTGTTTCCAATAGCTTTTCTGCATGTAATATTCATTGCATAGAATAGATAGAAAGCAGCAGGAGATCTTCTGCTCTGCTGGAGACAAGAGCAGACATTAGAACTAAATTTCAGTTCTTTTTCAGGACAGTGGCCAACTTACTGAGCCACACTTCCTGAGATTTGAGCTCCTTACCACATATTTTTTTCACTCTTGGTTGTCCAGCGACACACTGAAAAGGAAGTCAGGAAATTGTTGATGCATGTTTTTAGGTTAGAGCACTTCGCCAGGAAGGGGAAGATGTAGGCTCAAAATTCATTAAGGCTAAGGGGAGCCAGAACCTGTTTCTCCCACTTCCTGGAAAAAATACCATAACCACTAGGCCATTGGGCTAAAGGTAGTAAACCCCACTTTGTCAGTCAAAAAAACACTAGTTGTGTTACCATTCCCCATCCCTTTCATTCATAATTGTGAGAATGCACACACAGATGCATGCCTATCTGAGCAGAGATCCCATTTTACCATAAAACATAGGTTACCATAATGGAGCTTTTTGAGCATGCTCTATACAGGTGGAAATAGGAATGCTTGACCACCATCATAGTCTCAAGGTTCCTCCTAATCTTCAAATTGCCCTGCTGCATCTTTATGCCATTGTTCCTAGTCCTGTTCCCTACACATCACAGAGAAAAAACCTTTTCTATCCTCTCTGTAACTGTACTTTAGGGACTGAAAGACTGGTATCAAATATCCCCCTCCCATGTTCTCTTCTCCAGACTAAATAGATCTATTTTTTTTAGGCTTTCCTCAAATCTTGTTTCTCAGGTCCTTATTTTTTTGTTGTTCTTGTTGTTGTTCTGCATTGGACTCATTCCAAACTGTTCCCATCCTTCCTTCCAGGGATTACTGGGCCCAAACTGGACACAGTAATCCCTGTGGGCCTCATCAGTACTGAAAGAATCACATTCTTGATCAGCAAGTGACATTTCTGTTGATACAGCTTAGTATTCTGTTGCCTATTTGCAAGAGCACACTGTTGGCTCAAATTCATGTTATACTCCACTGTAAACCATAGGTCCTTTCCTGCAGTACTGCAGCCTAGTCAGTGATTCCCAAGTCTATATTTGAGCATACAGTATCCCTCCCCCCTCGCCCTGCCCTCCCCTACACCAAATGCAGGACTTTGCACCTGTTCTTGTTGAGTTTTATCTGATTGATTGAGTGCATTTCTGCAACCTCTTCTGCTCATTCTGGATTCTATCCCTACTCTCCAGAGTATCTGTGACATCACCCAATGTGGTATCATCTACAAATTTGCTAAGTGTATATCCAAACCCATCATGCAAATAATTAATGAAGATATCAAACAGTACTGGGCCAAGATCAGGTTCTGGGGGAATTCCACTTGATACCTCCTCCAATTAGACACTGAAACATTGATGACTACTTCTTGATCCTCATGATCCAACCAGTTATGTGTCCAACTTGCAGTACTTTCATCTCATCTGTATTTCCTCATCTTGTTAATGAGAATGCCATGACAGACTGTATAAAAGGTCTTGCTAAAGTTAAGGTATATCACGTTCACTGCTGTCCCCACTTTCACAGAGTCTTTCACAAAATCAGGCTATCATAGATGAAAATCAGATTGGTCAGGCACGACTTGCTCGTGGTGAATACATGATGATTTTCCTGACCACTTTGTTCTCCTCTAGGTGTTTCACAATAGTTCATTGAGGACCTGCTCCATGATCTGTCCAGGTATTGAAATTAGCTTAACTGGTCTTTCTCTTTTTTAAAGATGGGCACTTAGGTTGCCTTTTTCCAGTCATGTGGGACCTCCTTCAACTTCCAGACATTGTCAAAGAGAACATATTGGCTCCAAGATTACTTTAGTCAATTTCTTCAGTAGCTATGGGTGCCTTCCATTCAGCTATACTGACTTGAAGGCATCTAACATCTGTAAGTAATAACCTGTTCTGCCACTACTCTAAGCTGTTTGTCTCTTTCCCTATCTTTGCTGCTAACTGCACATACCATCTGGTAATTGCCCCTGTTTGTGAAAACTGAACTAAAAAATGCAATAACTACTTTATCCATAAATAAATTTCCTTCTTCATCCCTAAAGGTTTATTTGGTCATCTTTTGACATAGTTGTAAAATCCCCAATTATGCCTTGGTTTTCCTAATTTTCTCTCTCTGCACCCATAGATTCATAGATTGTGAGGCCATAAGGGACCTCAGAAGAACCTTGGGTCCAGCCTTCTGCACTAAGCAGGAAAGATAACTGAAGGTCAAGTGACCCCAGCAAGGTGACTGTCTACTCTCCTTTTGAAGATTCCAAGGGTAGATGATTGCACCACCTCTGGAGAGAGCTTACGCCGTAGTCTGTACACCCTGACTATGAAGAAGTTTTTCATAATGTTCAGCCTAAATCAATCTTCCAGGAGTCTGTGGCCCTTACTCCTGGTTTTCCCTTCAGGTGCCCTGGTGAATGGTTGTTCACTGAGCCTTTGATGTACTCCTCTAATGTAGTGGTAAGCTGCTACCAGGTCCCCTCTCAGCCTTCTTTTCCTCAGGCTGAAGAGTCCCAGATCTCTCATCCTTTCCTCATATGGCTTGCTGTTTAAGACTGATTATAAGGGTGGATCTTCTTTGGACTTTCTCAAGCTTGTCTACATCCTTGTTAAAGTGTGGTGCCCAGAACTGGATGCAGTACTCCAGCTCCAGTATTGCTTCATGCAATACTCTTATACTCTTTCTAGTACTATGACCAAATCTCCACTTTTTATAGAATTTTTTTTGAACCTCAACTCATTGACAATGTTGTTGTCTAGCCAGTCTGGTTTCTTGTTGCACTTCTCATTTTTCTGTTTCATTAGAATAGCTTAGGCTTGATCCCTTAAGAATGCCTCTTTAATGTACAGCCAAATCTCCTGGACTCCTTTCCCCCTCAGAATTTTCTTTCAGGGGATCTTCCCCACCACTCCTCTGGGCTTGTTAAAGTCTGTTTTCCTTAAGTCTATTGTCCTTATCCTGCTGCTTTTCTTCCTTCCTTCCCTTAGGCTCTTGAATGCTTATCATTTCATAGTCACTATGACCCAAATTAACTTCCACTTTCACATTTTCAACCAATTCCTCCCTGATTGCCCGAAGCTAGTTAAGAAGAGCTTCCCTGCTAGGTGGATCTGCCTGGTCATCCTTGCTATATCAAAAATGTACTTATGAAGACATTCCAGGAATTTGCTGGACTGTTTGAGAACTGCTGTGTTTTCCTCCCATCAGATGTCATGATAATTGAAGTTCCCAATGAGAACTAAGTTCTGCAATGTGGAAGCTTCTATCAGCTATGTAAAGAAGGCCTCATTCACCTCCTCCTAGTTTGAATACCTGTAGCAGATGCCTGTCATTGCATTCCCTGTATTGATCACCCATCTGACCTTTACCCCGAAGCTTTGAACAGGCTTGCCTTCTACTTTATTCTGTAGTTCTGAAAAAAATTTACATCTTTCTTATCTATAGGGCAACACCTCCTCCTTCTCCTCCTCTGGAACACCACTCCTTCTGGAACATGTTATGCCCATCCATGGTAGTACTCCAGTCATGTGAACTATCCCACTATATCTGCATAATCCCAATTATATCATAATTCTGTGCTTACACTAGGACCTCTAATTCTTTCTGTTCATTCCCCATGCTCCTCAGATTAGTATGTAAACATTTCAGATATCAGACTGACTGTTGTATCCTCTCCCTGAGTACACTACTAAGGCTTCTGTTATTGCTTCCCCTTACTAACTTTTTTTATCCATGTCCTCAGACTCTTTACTTACCCCTGGTTTTCATCTCTCTCCCCTGGCCTAGTTTAAAGTCCTCCTCCCTAGGTTACCAAGCCTATACTCAAAGACACTGTTCGTCTCTTTGCCAGGTTCACCCCATCTCTTCCCAGCAGTCCATCTTCCTGGAACACCAAGCCATGTTCAAAGAAGCCAAATTCCTACAGATGACACCATCTATGTATTTCCATATTGATTTTCAAAATGCAAATGTTTCTACCCAGGCCTGTACTCTTGGCTGAAAGAATCAATGAGGACACCACCTGGTCTCCTGTTCCCTGCATCCTTGCACTTAAAGCCATGTAGTCATTCTTGATCTGCTGAATTTACCCATGGCAGTATCTTTATTGCCCACCTGGATGAGCAGTAGGGATACTACTCTGAGGACTGGATGAGTCTGGGCAATCTTTCTAAAATGTCTCAGCTGAGAAATCCTGGCTGGCAACAGACTGCCTAGGCCAACAGATCAAGTAAGCAGATGGATACCTTCATAACCTGCAGGAAGGAGCTTCCTCTTGATAGCAGTGGTTTCAACCCCTTGCCCCCCCCATCCCCTAATGGTTCATGACCCGGCCTCCCCTGCCACTGGAGTGGGCTTCTTCTCCTCCAATGCTAGGGATTCAAATGTGTTTTCCAGCTGGACAGCTGGAGGTTCAAAAGAGGCATGTTGTCTGTTGCCAGAAGTGACAAGCTGCCATTTTCCCCCTTCCAGAGAATGTGCGTCTTCTGTGTATTCCAGTACCTTCTTTGGCTGTCCCTCTTCCATGATGCTGGAGGTCTCTTTGTGCCTAGAGTCAGCGAAGGCCCAATGCTCTCAAGATGCTTCTGAGTCTATCCATGTCTTTCTGAAGCTCTCTTACCTGAGTCCTGAGAAAATCCACCAGGAGGCATCTGACACTACAGTCAGTCTCCCACATAGTTGTATCTGGCAAGGACATGCAAGCTGAAATGCTTGAAATTCCAGGCCATAACCTGAGTGGAAGTCCTGGTGGTCAGTGGCCATGTCTAGACAGAGCCTGCATAGGTACAGAAAGAAGAAGGGCTGACAGTGGCAGGGACTTTTGCATTGTGAAATTTGCAGTCATCCTGTTTATTCTCCTGCTAGATCCTTTTCTTCTCCTGCTGTGTCCTGGAAAATTACATTTCCTGTTCCTCCTTCACTTACTTCCACTCAGCAAGGTTTCAGTGAAAAAAAGATAAGAATGAAATTGTCCAGCCAAACTCCCTAGCAAGTCCCAATTGAAACCCCCTGTTTCTGGCTGTAGGTTGGTCCTGTACCTCTTTTTCCTGTGTCACTGACATCTAGAAAACCTAGCCTTTCTGCCTAGGCAAGCCACCTCCATGCACACATTCCAGTCAACCCTGATCAGCCACAGTCACCCATGATCAGGCACAATAAGCTCACTCCATCAAAAAGCCTGCAAAATGGCTTCCAAATAAAGCTACACCACCAAGCCTAAACCAGGCAGGCCTTCTTACTCATCAGCACTCACAAGCCCTCTCCCCAAGCTTGTAGTAGCTGTGGTTTGTAGTTGCAGCTTGTAGTTCTCCCATTCATTTTTTTATGGAACAAGATTGCATCCAGAGCTGAATTCCACTATGTTGTTCAACAGTTCACAGATGTCCCTTAGACATTGTGGAAGAGATATCACTGGTTAAACAGGAAGTATGTGACTTTAGTCATTACAATCAGGAATTTTAACTACTTGGAATCCTACTTCTTCCTAACTCCATAATACGTACACCTCATAGCAGAACTTCATTTGACCTGAGAAGCTATATGACTACATTGGTATCATGTTCCTTCCTATAAAACATAGTAATTAGAGCATAGCACAGTCCAGGCCCTAGGAGACCTGTATTTTAAACCACTTTCAGCCTCGTCTGAGTGCTCTAATCAAGCTATGGCTCAAAACTTTTCCGTCTCTCTCCTTTATAAGCCAGCCCACTAAAGAAGACCCTTAGGGTTAGAAGGAACAAATAGGAGGAAGCCTAATTCTATGGGCCCAAGAGTTCATAAGAGAGGTTTCTGCCTCGACTAAAAGAGGAAAAGCCTTTGTTCTAATCCCTCCTGCCAATGTTGGTTATGTATTTTGCCAAATGACTGTTTAAAGTAAAATGCAGCATATAAACTGATATATTTGGAGTTATGCTATTGTAAGTACTGGCAATATGATCCATGAATTATGGTAATGGAGGGCAGGATCTGGACCAATGGATTTCTATCAGGAGAAATGAAAAGGGACTCTGGTCTGCAGTGCACAGTAGACAAAGTACTTAAAAGGGACCAATTTAAAAAACAACTGGATCACCAATCTTTGGTATGCCCACAACACTCTACTGATGTGCATCAAGAGGTATCACAAAAGAAGTGTGATTTTAGGAGAAATTTGGCAGTGGGCTGGGCTTGCAACAGATGGCTGAAAAAATGCTGACTATAATACACATAGATTTTCTGTAAAGAAAGTTGGAAACTTTGAGTCTTGCTTGTACCAATCCGCTATGCTTTCTTTTCTCTCTCCAAGCCCCAGCATCTACTCTTACCTGTTAGGTATTCTGTCATCCTCCAAGAGTTCAGTCCTGAATGAGTCATCTTCCAAAAGGGCAATCCTGAATGAAGAATTACTATGATAAGAACTGCTATGCAAAGGTTTTCTAAATAATGCAGTCCGTACATCAATGCCGGCCTTGCTAGCAGGGAATTTTAAGCAGAGTAGTGCCATGAGAAATGTAAAAGGCACAGACTGCATTGAAAGCCAAGTATCATTTTCCCTCTGCTGGGGCAGCATTGTCCATTCTTGGCCAACCGCCCTTAGACTTATTTTCCATCTTACCCTATCAGTGCTTCCCATCTTGCTTGTCTGCTAGCCTATCCAGATATAACAGTCTCCCAGTCCAACCTGGTGTAACATAGAGCCAGATGCTTCTGTTATTTTAAGGGGAGAATTCAGTATAGCAGGCAGGTGAGCAAAAGTCAATTGCTACAAAGCATGTAGCTCAGAGTCAACAGAGATAGTTGCTACCACTGGGAGTGACTATTCTGAAGCTAACTGCACTGCAATAGGCAGCGAGGGGCAGAACTCCAAGCAGCCATGGGAGTAAAGGCTGAAAGCAGCTGGGTTTGCTTCAGCAGAGGAGAGTAGACTAATCATTAGGCAAAGGGAAAACCCCTGTGTGTGGCTGGGAAGCCACATTACCAGAAGGGGTGGTGCTTTGGGCTATATAAGCCCAACATCTGAACCAAAGTGGGCAGTTTGGTTCTGTCCTCTTCAGGAAAAGGTGATCCTGGGGAGAGGTTCCCAAGCTGCCTTTGAGGATGGACTAGTGAGGGTGAGAAGCCTTGCTTGTCTGAGACCCAGGGGCTAAAATAGTTAAGCAGGGGCAAGGAGTTCCTGTGAAAGGAATTGGAGTAACACTGGCAAGGCATAGGCATGGCTAGGGGCCACTTAGAGACCATAAGTACTGCCAAAGGTAGCTTATCCCTTAAGATATGGATAGGTCTGAGATTTTGTGCCCAAGGAGTAAGACTAGTGCCAGTTGGGCACAAATAGTACCAAGGTTCTGCTTGAGCAGCAAGCTAAGGTGGACTGTGGCTCACTTAAGGAGCCTGGGACAGCCTCCCTAAGTATTATAATAAATATTATAATGCCATCAAGGCGTGGCAGGAAAGGCAGAAAAATGGAGGGTACCCTGAAGAGCCAGAGTAGTAATGAGGGGCTTAATGCCTACCCTCAAGGCCATTCCTGCTACGCCTGACCTGTGACCTACTGATTATGTTGTGACCTTCTACATTATCAAATAGCCTCATTGAAAGGTGGGCCCAGGTGCATTTCCTACTGATCTTCCCTCTCCTGGCCACATGACTTAACCAATAGAAAGCCGGGCAAAAAGGTTAGGCACATGTGTAGCGGTGTCCTAAATCTGCTAGTTACAGTTTTTGTTGTCTACACTTTGATGTTGCACTTCTGTGCATCCATGATGCAGCTGAATTAAAACAAAACATAAACATACGGAGATGCCTCCAGGGCACTACTGAATTGCTGCCAGATGAGCAATATAGACTAAATGAATTGCAAAGGGCAAAATTGTAACCATTCGCATGTATTTCAAGCTGTTGCGCAAAGCAAAATGTTGCTGAGAGAAAGCCTAGAACTGTGTAGATGTCACTTATATATGTATCTCAGCAGAGAAAAGCAATGGCTTCCTAGATGTGTACAAGTAGACAAGAGACAGATTTTTTTTTTCTCAACTTATTCAGCCCTGCAATAAGGCCAGTTATGCAGTTGGTCCAATATAAAAATAGACATAAAAATAAATCCTTGCCTCATGCATAATTCCTGGATCATCATGATTACAACACCACTATAACTCTTCAAAAAGACCAGGAAGACATTGCATTGTTCTACTGCTAGTTCAAGGTGTTGTGTCATTACCAAAGTACAACCCTTTGTGTGCATGTTTAAGATGGGATTTAATTAAAAATACACATTTTGACTGAAAGCAGAACAAATCATTTCAGAACTTCCAATCTTTCACTTATTTTCTCTCATTCAAAAAAAATGGCAGATTACATTTAATGGTGCAAATGCCTGTGGGTTAATACAGAGAAAATATATATGTGAATAACTTTTTTCATGTGACTTAACCCTGACACTTTGCAGTACTTTCTTTGCCTAGTGTCAAACTGAACTTGTGCCCTGGGCCAGATCTGGACCATGGGGTTTCTTGCAGGGTGGATCCAGCTGGGGCCATGCAGTGTCAGCTTTGGCTCCTACCCAGGGCAGCTGTTAGAAACAGAGGCTCTGGCTCCAGCTCTGGCACGATACACTCTGAGGGCAGCTCCAGCATGGGGTACCACTGAGACTTGTGGCAGAGGTCAGGCAAATACATGGGCTGCTTGCCCTAGTGGTGATGATGGTGTTCACAGTCAGAAGCTAGGAAGTGCTGCGTGCAGCTGATGCACCTTTACTTCCATTGACTGCTGCCAGAGCTTAAGCAGAAGGAACTGCTGTTACCATATTTCTTCAATAATAATGTGCTTCCCAATTTCCAACAGCTGAGTTTGGTAGAAAGGTGAGTGTTGTATACAAGAAAATAAAGGGTTTTTTTGGTCTGTGCAAGGCAGCAACATAACTAGGAATGAGCACACAGGATGTAAGGCATTCTGTGGGGCTGGGTGCCAGAATCTAGGCAGAAAGACACCTGAATGGTATTAGTGGGTCTCAAAGCTCCAGCCTCAGGGAGTGGGGACAAGAGTCCCCTTCTCAGCCCCTCCTTCCCCCCCTTTCCTCTTCTCCCTCCGTGGGAGACACTACTAATGTGGCCAGCAGCCCAAAGCTTCACACCACTCAGTGTAGGAACCCTTAGAGTGGTAACCACTTTTCTCACTGCTGAGTTCAACCTTTCACATCACAGCGTAGGTGGGAATTGGCTGTGGCAGCAGCTGAAGTAGGGGAGTGTGAAATGGTTTACATATCTGGCATAGACTCCATTAACTTTATAACTTTTGACCATAATGACACCTCCCCCTGCAGGAGTAGTTATCACCTATTGGCCCATGGAATATACACCTTACCAATTATTCAATTATATATGGTTTTTTTTCTTAATAACCACTCTAACTTAGCTATAACTTCAAGCCATTGGTTTGTCCCTCTTCTTTATGGCAGTCCTTCAAGTATTTAAAGACTGCTTTCATGTCCCTTTTAAGTGTCTTGTCTGCAGTTTGAACATGCCTAATTCTTTCAATCTCTCCTCTTATGACTTCCTTTCCACGTCCTTTAACATTTTTGCTTGCCTCTGGACCCTTTATAACTATTCCATATCCTCCTTTTTAAATGTGTAGTCTTAAAATGCACATGGTACCCTAGATAAGGCCTTATCTGTTCTGAATAAGGAGGCACTTTCTTCTCCTGTGTTTTTTAACTAACGCTTCTATTGATGCATCCCAAAACACATTTACCTTTTGTGTAGATGCATCACATACAGACTCATATAGAGTCTGTGATCTACTAAACTCCCACATTCTTGTCTGTAGGGCTGCTCTCCAACCAATGGGTGACAAATTTTACTTTGGTATTTTTTTTATTTTTTCTAAGATATAGCACCTTATAGTTGTCAGTACTGAAATAGCCAGTAACCCAAATTCTACTAAATCATGTAGTATTTTTGAGCAGGGGGCAAAGATTAAAAATATGAACACATTCAGCTTTTTATCATATATACCCAGATTTGAAGAGGCATGACACCTTTATTAAGCCAACATATAAATTACCTCCTTTTTTTGGACTAACATATTTGTACACCAGAATGGGTTGAATAAGATAGAGATCTGCTGAATCATCATTCAGACTTTACTTAATGTCATTACATTATTGATATCATAAATATTGAAATTGTCTTTAAGTTTTTCATCATACATTTAAAAATACAGTTATTACAATTTCTTTGTCATTTCTCTATGCTGTTCTAGAATTCTACTGAGGAGAGATTGAAAATATATCCAAAAAATCAACTAAAAAAAACTTACCACAGCAAGGCATTGCAAGATTTGATTATAAACAAATTAAAATACTGTGAAGAAATTCTAATATATTATGCAGAGAAATTTGCCTAAGGCATAAGAATCAACTGCATTAGTAAGAAGGAACAGTTTGACTCATTAAAGGAAAAAAACAACTCAGATTTTTAATTTCTAATTTTCCAGTTTTTATACTAAGCTGGAAATGAAAGGAACATTGCAATATTCCATTTGTGAGGTTTCCTCTGGATTTTAAACCTGCGGAAGTGGGGTCCCCCCAAAACAAATGAGGGAATGGCCAAAAAATAAGGTGATAGTACAGAAATCCTCTATTGCATTGAAATAAGATGCACATATCGTATTTTATTGTGGTCAGTCAACTATTACCAAAGTCCTTCCTTAATGGGAGATAACCATTAACTGCCAACTAAGGGAAGGGAGGGGAAAAGTTTTCCTGATGTATTTATGAATTAGAGTAATAAAATCTCATGTTGATAAGTCATGTCACCTGGGTCCTTTCTTCTAGTTTATAAAAAGTAAAAGGGAAGCGGAGTCATATTTTGAAGGATGCACATGGCCTTGATATTCAGAGTCATGGTAAACATATGCGATTTGGGGTATGGACCTGAAGCACAGGAATTTTAATCAGTGATAACTAGGAGTCGGGTACTTCATATCTTTGAGGATATGGGTCTACATGGGATGCCCCAGATTATGTCAGAAATCTGTGGCAAGACAAGGATTAGAGAAAGGGTCTCTCAAAATCCAGACCGACACCCAAACCACTGGATTATTCTTCCTCTTCTTGTAAAAACAACTGTAAAATATGGAACAAACAAAAATACAAGTTAAGACTCAGTGGTGTTTTAATCAAATGTGTATATTATGCAGAGCAGGGCTGGGCAATTATTTCAGCTGGAAGGCAGTTTAACAAGTTTTGATGTTCTGTCAAATGCTGCAAGGGTAGCCCTACCCCTTGACAGGTGCCCCACCCCTGGTCACCATATTGAGACTGGAAGTCCCACCCATAACACCTGACTTTTGCCACTTGAAGTCCCTCCCCTTGCTTCTGGAAGTAATCCTTTTGAGAAGGGCGTTTGCCTGCTTGGAACTGGAAAAAACCCAAATTATAGACTAAAAATCAAACATCTACAATAACGTATTTTAATTTTATTTATTAAAAAAAGTCATGATTTGTGTGTGTTTGCAACATGTATGTAGAGGTTATAACACAATAACTCAAAATAAAGTCCTACTCTTGTATAGTGGAGTGGAAGGTTGTGGGGGTTATGGGTGGGTCAGTATGGGGTTTGTGGGAGGCTATGTGTGTATGTGTATGGGTGTGTGTATATGTGGGGTGGGGGGAGCGTGTAGATGTGCTTGCAATTTATGGGAGGTGTGGGTAGGTGTTGGGGTTGTGTGTGTGGAGTGTATATGTACATGGTGGGGGTGAGTGGGTGGGTATGGGGTTTGTGGGGGACTGTGGGTGTATGAGGGGTTGGGTGTGTCAAGTGAGAGGATGGCTAGGAGTATGTGTATGGTGGGTGGGTGTGGGTCCCCCATTGTGCATGGCCCCTGCTGCCCAGAAAGGCAGAGCCCCCCAGTGGCACACAGTCCTGGCAAGCCCCAGAACTGCATGTGCCTGGGTTGCTTGCTCCATCGCGCAAGGCTCACATGCCTGAGCCCCACACCACCAGGGGAGCCCCACACAATGAAAGCAATGGTATAGATTATGGGGCTTGGCCAGGGTGACAGGGAGAGGGGCAGAGTCAGCCCAGCTCCATAGCATGTAGCGCCCCACTGTTCCCCATGACCTATGCCTAGCAGTGAGTAGGCAGGCCACCAGCTCCACTGCACAGGGTTCCTCTCAGAGGCACACAGCTCAGAACTCAGAAACAGCATGCGAGGGCTCCACCCTCCTGTAACCCTGTCCTGGGTCCCCACTGGCTCCAGCCCTTGAGCACCAGTGCAGGCCCTGCTTTCCCACCCAGCTGGTATTTCATTCCAAACTACTGCTGCTACCTTGCCCCCGACATACCTGCCCACCACTTCCACTGCTGCCACCACTTCTTGTGCCTCGCCTGACACTGCTGTCATGCTTCCCTTGCTGCTTCCCTACCCTCCTGCCCATTTGCTGACCCCACTCCACTCTCTTCACCTACCCGCTGCCACCTCCACTTTCCTCCCTTGCTGCCCACTGCTGCCACTGCCATCGTTTCCACCACCACCCTTCCTCCACCCACCATCACTTCCCTATTTGCAGGACCAGGGTCAGGGCCATCCCTCAGGCAAGGGTAGGAGTGCAGAGTCTGCTGCCCCCATGGGAGTGAGCAGTCCTTGGCCTCATGCAAGCACAGCAGGGGCAGCCCAAAGCTGGGCCAGATACAGTGAATAGGCACCCTTCCACTGGTGGGACATCTGGTGTCTGCATGTCTTTAGAAAGCCCAACTTTTGTGCCTACTTTGATACCCTCCACTCATATCTCTCCTTTGTTGTCCTTACTTCTATTCTCCATTTATAGGTGAACTGAATCAAAAAGGGAATGGAAGGGAAAGGTATAGCTGTGATTTTCAAATGTGTTTTAATGACATAAGAGTATAGAATCCACTGAAAATAAATACAATTTGTATTTTAATTTCCATAACTGCTTCTGAAAATGTGTTATTTTCTTATGTATAATGCATAAATATGGCTTCAAATTCTTCTTTTTTTTTAACTTTTATGAAGAGAAAAATGTCTTATTGCTTATACAAACCACATTCTCACACCCAACCTGAAGTTTCATGGACCACAGAATATTAATTTACCACAATGGAAAATCTGGCCCTATAAGTGACATAGCAAATCTCCTATTCCCATTTTTGCTGGAGAAACCATACCATATTTGGAATATACTAGGGTTACCATATTTCCAGTTTTTAACAAAAGTGCAGCTGTCAGGATTGAGGGGTGGGAGGGAATAATATGATTGCTGGGGCAGAGCGGGCAGTGATATGCTTGTTCCCTGCCACTGTCCCTCACTCCCAAACCACAGCCTGCCCCCCAGAGCTACTGGTGCCTCTCATTCCTGATCCACAGCCTCCTGCTTGCCCCAACCCTGCAGTGTCTCCTGGCTGCCCCACCCCTCTCCCATGCCCTTTCCCTGCTTGAGGGGCAGGCACCTCCTCTGCCTCCCCTGCCCTGGGCAGTTCCCAAACCCTGGCCCTCCACCGCCCGCCCCTCCCATAGAATTATCTGCATCCAGCTGCTCGGGCTGCTTCCACCACCCTACCTGGCTGCATGCTGGCCACATGCATGTGCACACACATATACACATAATGCCCACTCCTTCCAATTGCTCTCGACCCAGCCCCAAGCAGAAACTTGCTAGAGCAAGCTGGGAAATTCCAGGAAAATCTTTGAAGTGGAGCAGAGCAAAATCCTGGACATTTGTTGATATTTTAAAAGCCTCCCAGATGAAGATGGAAAGGCCCAAAAGAGGACATGTCCAGGAAAACCTGGATGTATGGTAGAATATACAAATGGCAAAGTCACCCAAGACTATAAAGTGCTGCAGATGTTTCTTAGATTGTCTTTTAAAGAAATAATATACATGTTTCTTTTGATCTATGATATTGTTTTCATTACTATAAAGGAAACACATCTAGGAACTGAATACTTGGTTACTGAAGATAGAAAATCCATCTCTTGCCCCTTCATCTGCATGCATTTTTCATGCTATATACATCACAATAGCATGAATTTCCTCTGAAGTTTAAAAAAAAAGATTCAAACTTATTTTACTATCCTGTTAAAGCAAAGTCCTAAGATGATGATAGACTTTTTACTTAGATTTCTAGGATCTCACCAGAGGTATTAGACATGAAAAACTAAATTTCTAAGTATAGCATACATATAGTAGATTATGCTAGATTACTGTCAGTGAGGAACAAAATGAATGTCAGCTAATACTGCACTAAAAATAGTTGGATTAAATGTTTTTCCTAAGGACTGTTAGATACTCTGCATTCTGCCGTGTGACAAAATACTGCATTTGAGGAGGCAAAACCCCAGGTTTTTTATTTTCTCTTTTTTTTAATGTTAAAGTGAAAGTAAAACCAATCACTGTCCTTCTGCATGTATTACTAGGTTCATATGTACTGCTCCTGACAGTGAGGTCTAACATTTAATATGGTCATGTTCTTGATGGAACACATGAGACTTGATTTATCTTGGAAAGTTCTTCCGTTACCAGCCCTGACAGCTTTACAGCTGTGTTGGGAAATGAAGTATAGCATCAGGTTACTAAGCAGCTTCACAGCTTTTTTAGAAGTACTTCTTGGAACTCACTTGTTTCTCCTAATTGATTCAGTCCACATCATTTTGAACATAAATGGGACATCATGTTTAGAAATATGCTGCATAACTACTTTTAGCTAACATGTCTTGCTACCTCTGCATATCTAAATCAAGCACTGGCATATAAATGTCATACTGAAAGCAAATTTTTATCTTCCTCCTGAGTTGCATTGACATTTAATATATATAAATTATTTTGACAGTTCAAGCTAGTCTCTGAAGTTATCTGCCGACTGTCAGAAAGTAACATGAAAGGCTGAACAGTGATTCTACTTTTTAACTTTTGCATAGAATAAAGTTTTAATTAGTCAATCTGACTGACTTCTTCAGTGAATTCCTATACTATAATACATCAGAATTAATAGCAAATCTATCTTCCTGCATTGTCGCCCTGTTGACATGCTTGGAGTCACTAAAACTTTGAGCAAGGTAGTATCTCATACCATCTCTGAATATTAGTGATAAATGCATCCATATATCAAGTCTTATGGGGAGTAAACTAGGCTTTTACCATTTTTGGTTTTTATTCTCTTTATTGTGGCGGTGAAAAGTAAACAAGGAAACATTAAAAACATGTTGTCTTCAGTGGGCTCATGTACATCCTCTTGTGATGCAAGGACAGAGACACCTGTAGGAAATACATGGCTTTTTCCTTAAAGCCTGTGGGCACAGCTGTGTGGCTGTGTGAATCTCTAATCTCTGAATGAGTTTTCTTTTTTGGCCTACAATGACCAATGTGTTGATCTAATATGACTGCTGCTTCTCTTTTTGGCTCTAAACCAAATAGGAGGCAAAGGAAGTTAACTGTGCCTATAATAGGCTCAGAATATCTAAGGGAACATTATAACCATCCCTGCATTTAACTTCATTCAATCTTGTAATTTATGTCAGTTTAACCCATTTTTTTAAAAACCTTGTTCTACTTTTTCTGCAAATGCATTAATTAATATAGAAACATTAACGTTGATCCCTTTATATAGCATACCTTAAAACAGATGTTTTAACACACTCTTGCTCTTTCACACTCCCACTAGTAAAGAGCTTCTTTTAGTTAAAATAGATGGAGAAATTCTTGCCTGTCAGAGAAAGCCTGTAATGGGCATTTTCTTTTTCTTCTGTCCCTTTGTTTACCCAAGATTCCAACCAATGATAACACAGAATCGCTATTTGTTGCAAATGACACTGTCAAGTTTCTCCTTCACTTGCAGGCCTGTAGGACACCGCCTGCTGGCCGACTTGAGTGAAACACATTCTAATTGGAGTTCTACACACCCATGCTTTCATCTCCCACGACTTGGTGTTTAAAGGGGTTGGTTCAGTATGTAGATATGTAGTTCAGTGAGTTGTCCCACGAAGGTCCTATGTTTGAGGGCTCCACCACCCCTACACCCTCGCCCGTTCCACTGGTTTCTGATCGACTGCTTGGTCCTTCCACATGACCTCCATCCCAAGAAGAAAAAAGCAAAAAAAACCCCAAAACAAGCAGTCCTTGTCTAGATTATTGTTACACCTCCTTTTAGCAGAGCACAAACAAAATTGACATTCGTGAGGTCAGTCTCTCTTTTCTTCCACTACCGTCTCTTCGGTGGCTCTCCCCTAACCTCTTATTGAGGTCATCACGATTCCCCTCATCCCATTAGGTCCATCCGAGACACCATTTCTGCCTGTGCTTTACAGTACCAAATTTCTAGAGTACCCCTCTATTAGAGATTTTACAGTAACTCACTCTGCCGGACTCTGCTGGCTCCTGGCATGGTAACAAGCAGTTCCAAGTACTGCTGGGTCAACAGTCCTCCCTCTAAGTTCCCTCTGGGGAGCTCGCTTTCTGGAGGAGTCTCCTACTGGCTCTCCACATTGCACTCAAGGTTCCCTGCAGCGTGGCTTGGCTTGGGCCTCCTCCTTCCAGTTCCATGGTCCCACCCCCTCTTGCCTTTTCCGGGCTCTTCTTTATACCAGTATTGGAGTTCCCAGCCCCTCCCCTCCAGAAACACCTGGGTAAGGAGGGTTTCTGCCAGTCTCTTTGGGGCTGTGGGTCTGAGGCCTCTGACCCTTGGTTTAGCCCTTGTGCTTTTGAGCCCTGTGACTCTCTTTCTCACAGACATAAACAATTATTCTTCAATCAATTTGTGGATATGTTGAGATACAATTTGTTCTACTGTAGTCTTCAAGCAAAGGGAATTCATGGCAGAGATAGGTTGCTTTTCATAGAGCAACAGTGTTATTTTTGCACTCCATGCAAATAGGCTCCAGCAACCATTCTGCCTTGGGCTGACACATTGGGCCTTGGATTGTAAGCATGGGTATTTCCTTTCTGTCCCTTCCCATATGTCAAATTTCAAATGGCAGATTTTTGCTTTAAAAATACCAAACAAACCAAAAAAAACCCAAAACCCAGCACTATGCCTCAGATCCTATTCTGCCTCTAATATGACTTGGTGAGACAGCTTTTAGATATTTAATTCACTAAATATGATCCTATTGCACTAAGGATGCTTGCGCTCCATTCATCTGTTTATTTTGACAAAGCTCTGTTGCAATCTTATAATCTACATACAAGTCAAGTATCCTTAGATAGATGAAAACTGTGCTAAGTAATTGTTGGAAGAAAAAGAGGTGCTGGCATTAGGACCCAGTATTGAAATAAGAGTCAGTAACTTGCCCAGAAGTGGGACGCCTGAATTCTAGGCTCACCTCACTCTGGGAGGGCTTGAATCAACATCTGGGAAAGACAACAAAAAGGCTATTATGTTATACTAAATTTTAAATCAAGAAAAAGGAGATTGATCAATCAATGACACCATTCCAGTTGCAACTTCACAGCTTTATTAGAATAGCAAAGACATCTGTGGATCAATAAAAACAATGCTTATGTAGTCTTGATTCCAAAAAAGAAACAGATCCTTTGGCCATTTCAATTCAAAATAAGGAGGAGGTGAGGGGAAAACCAGATCATCTAGTGGTACAGACCTCTCTTATCCAACCTGAATATCTACTTATTAAGAGGCCCCTTGTAATTACCCCTTGTAAGAGTAACATTGATAAACCCAATTAATTTCCAGGGGCTTCATAGAAGGGATAATGTTTCCCCACTATCTAGCAACAGAAAGTTTATCAGCAGCTTGGAGAAACTGACATGACGCTAGGAATGGAAATGGGTGGCCTAGGTAAGGGACTTGCTGAGAATTAGGACTTGAGATCCCTATCCTCCTCTGACAAGTTACCTGGAATAACTCAAAATGTTATTTCTCCTATCTAAATTCACTTCACTTGAATTTGAGAGGGAGAGAAGAGTTTGTGGCATTCCTGTTAGAATTAGAAGTGAATATAATAAATCAGGATGTGAAACATCAGGGACAATTTATAACTATAGATGGCTCCCAGGTTCAGCATCCATAGACCTCAACCCTTCCCGGGAAACTGCACATAAAGATAGGAACAATTACTGGCAGGAGTATAGGTATCTGGACCCACATGAGTTGGGAAATAGTAAGCTAGCTCAGTCCACAAAAAAGATATCCCAAGTCTATAACAAAGATAGGGAGATGGATAAAGAGCAAAAAGTCAAAGATAGCTTAACGATCACACAGACTAGTAGAGAAATCTATTTGATGGATGCTTCTGATGATAATCAATCCAATAGCAGAACCTCTTGCACCATAAATAATGAGGGAAGCAAGTAATTTCTCCCTGACCTTGGCAATTTCTATATCAACAGTAATTAGCAGACAAGATTTTATAGATAGGTCAATTCCATTAGGCCACATTGGTGCTGTTTTTCTTGCCCCACTTGAGATAGGAGTCGAAGATGTAAATCATCCCAAATTGAATTGATCCTCTGGCTAGGCTTCTCTGTTCCCCTGGGGACTCGAGTTCGTTTGATGAGGTCTGAAGAAGTCCAAATTTAGATGTCCAAAAGTAAAAGTCCCAAAAATAGAGGTCCAAATTTCCCTCCAGCCTATGCCCAATATTTAGAGATGGCTGGTGCAAATATTATAATGAATGATCTTGGATTGTTTGCTTTTTAAATTCTTTATTTCAATGAAATCTTTGGAACTGGATTAAACTCAGTTTCTTGTGGACTCTGGAAAGTGTCACTTAGATGTGATTTATATCTCTGCAGAAGTAAAAGGGAGAGAGTTTCTTTATCTCCTTTCCCTTCCCTTTGTGGAATACCTTTTAACACTGGTCTGTTACTACTTCTGTTTACTAGTTTACTGTCTGATGACTTTCTTCCCTCCACAACTTGTCTAAGCATTCTAAAAGTATATATCTATTATAGCAAAATAACATTCAATACATTTGGTTACATCAATCACTACTTCTAATTAATTTAAAATGAAGCTGTAAAGTATAGAATATTTGGATTATTTGATATATGGTTCTTCCTTATAGTGTTTCCTTTTAGGCCTTGAGCTCTGTTTGATTGTATCTAATTAGCCATATGAATGGCTTCCTTTGCTCACCAAGTTAGTTGCTACACCTGCAAAAGTTCATGCTATGGCCACTCAAACACAGGCTTTTGAGGCTTTCTATTTTAGCTACACTCCTGCAACTTTGGGCCAGTTCTCTTGAAAATGGTCAAATCTGACAACTATGTATCCATGGCTTTGCTGCACAGGTTTATGTACAACCTACAATGGGCTAGGCAGATCTGAATTCATCTTCCAGCTCCCCACTTGAAGCTGAGCCATTGGATGAGTTCAAGAGTCATGGGGACAGAAAGAATAAAGAATATGCTATCTGACTGTAGTCCAGTAAAAAGGGCTCTGCTGCGAGGGTTCTCCAGACTCCTGGTTCCAATTCTGTTTCTTTATTTAATCTAAGAATTATATAATGAAAAGTGTGTAAACAGCATTGTGAGCTGGGGTAAGAATACAGGACTCCCACTTCCCAACATAGTGTTTAGACAAGAGGGCAAAAAGATAAACACCCAATAAAGGATGCCCCGCTTCCTTTACACTGATGTCTCTTTAGCTATCTGTCAGAAATATTGGTTTAGGTAGATGTGTCTGTTCAGAGTTAGCTGGATCTCACCGTAACAGAAAGCAGGGGGGTTGCCCACTGAGGGTGTCAGGGTGGAATTGGATCACTCTCTGGAATCCAGTAAGCCTTTGGAGTAAGGGAAAAATAAGCATTGCTGCAGGCTGAAAAAGCCATGTGTCACTTGTGAATGAAGTGACAACAAAGATGTGGACATCTGTGATGAAAACTTGAATTTGGATCCCTATTACTTAATCAGTAGCTTCCATATTAATGTAAGTCCAGTTAATCTTGTTCCTTTTTCCTGGATGTTTTGGGTGCATTTTATATGAGACACCTTTATAAAAAATAAAAAAAATAAAATCACAGAAATGCATTAATAGACTCTGCTTCTAGTGCAAGTACATTCAGAAGTACTGTCCATCACTAACCTAACAAAATAGGGAAAATCATCACTTTCACTCTGAAGGTAAAATTGCTATGATTTCTCTGCTGGTTTTTTCCATTGAACTCACAAAAGGGTCAGGCATTTTGGGCTCCTGTTCACTAATTACGTTCATGATGAAAAAATCTGCTGAAAAGCAGAACTCAGGGGCAGGACTCTATGGGAGCAATGAAAGCTTAAGGTGACATGCACACTATATAATACAAGTTCAAAGCATTGCATTTGTTGAATCATTTTTAACTTTTCTTAAAAACTTGTCTTTCCTAACACAAATCGAGTAGGATATATCATATACAGTCAGCCATACTGTACACTAGAGGCCAAATTCTATTTCCCCTTTTAGGCATAGTGATTAATTGAGGCACTTAAGTATGATTCTATGCCAATCTCCTTGAGTATCTAAAGAACAGAAATTATAAAAAGTAAGCATATCCTCCTTTACTTGCTGGTGTGTGTGTGTGTGCTGTTTTTTTTTTTTTTTTTTTTTTACATATACTTAAGAGTAAGATAAGAGTGTTACCAAGTTAGATGCCTTAAGTGTATTCTACTCCATGTTCATGTCCTAAAAATCCTTTATGTGCCTAGTTCCACTAAGAACCCCGATAGATGGAATAGAATATGGCCCACCATATGTATAAGCTCCTGATGATATGAAGACATGAAAAACAATTTAATATCCAGAGTGTCAAATGACAGGGAATACTTAGGTTAGAATCTTTAAGTACCCAAAATGGCAGTTTCCCAGCTATGTAAATGCCACTGTTGGCATTAACAATGAGTTTGATCCTACTTTACATTCAGTGAGGACATGCAAGCTTACAAACTAGGTAAAAGTCCCAAAACTGAAATTTGGGCAGCTGGGAGCTGGCCGTTTGAGCACGTACAATGAAATAGGATCCTGCTCTCTGTATAAACATAGAATGCTTCAACCTATAACAGACCGTATATACAATTTGACTCTCTTATTGTATTTGTACCTTAAGGAAGCCTCAGCATAAATTATTAGATTTATAATGAAAACTTAACAATGTTTGAACTGGAGAAATCATCAGATCTTGAAATTAATAAACTGTGAAAAGATAAAGAGTTTACAGCTCCAACTCTACAAGTGAGACCAAATCCTGATTTTGTTAATTAAGCTATTACCAAATTAACAGGAAACTCTGTTAGATTGCTATTGCACTAGGTCCTGTCATTAAATTGCCACATTTTTATCAGAAGAGAAAAAAACATAGACAAACAAACATGCACACAAATACATGCACATACAAATGGGCAAGGTATTGATATTTCCATTATACATTTCTTTAGCCATACAGGATTTTATTTGCTGCTGTTGATGAAAAGTTCCAGGCTCCACTTTCTACTGTACCTCTTAACATCTAGCAAGTGGAAAAGCAGTTACCTTTATGGTAGTTATCTCTCAACTAACATTTGCATCATCTTTCCTCCCCCAGGCTGATTATCTGCTGTTCAAATAAGTCCCTTTACAGAGGTTAATTAACCTCCTTCCAAATGTTTACTGTCTTAGCAGCCTTAAAAGTGAACCAAAAAGATTTTTTCAGGAGGTCTCTGTAATAGTGCTGAACAGGGTTTGTCCTGCTTTGTACTTGTAATTAAAGCATATTTGTCTAGAATTAGGCAGCCCTTTTTGCTAACAGTGGGTATCTAAAATAGCAATTTTTCTTAGGTAGACTATATAGTGAAGATAATTCTTGAGTTTTCAGAGTAATTTTAGTTTCTCTATTTTATTTTATTCACCTCTTCCAGAACACAGATCCAGTTCAGTCTTAATGCAATTCAGACTCCTTGCTCTCAGTGTTTGGCAGACCATTCTGAAACAGTTTTCTGATAAGTTACAAATCATCTTCTAGCGCACAAATCTAAATTTGTTTTATAGTGACTTTGTAGCCCTCTGATCTTGTGCTGGTATTGTTTTTTCAGGCTAGAAAGGGATTTTCCCTTCCTAACATTCACACCACAAATGTATTTTTAACAAGTAGGAACATATTCTCTGTGTCTCCATTTTGTTAAGGCAAGCTTCTTTAAACTTCTTTCATCAGAAGATTCCGTTCCTTTAACCATCTCAGTGGCCCTTCTTTGTAATCAATCCAAGGCAAGTTAATCTTTTTTTAACCTTAATGACCACAAATGCACACACAATAATAAATGGACTCTTACCAAAACTTCGCCTTCTACAAAATTGTTTCTCCTGCACATAACCCAGTAGCCCATTGTAAAACAGTGATAACAGAAGTGAGACCTAAATTATACTCCTGAGGTATAATTATTCACAGCTTCTGTCAACCCAGAATCCACAGCCCTGAATTCTCTTCTCAAAGTAGATGCTAAGCTAGGCTTCATAGGATGGTATGAAAGTAGGAAGGGAAGAGAACTTAGAAGGTCATCTAGTTCAACTCCCTGCTCAAGGCAGGATCATTGTGACTTAACCGTTCCATCCAAGTGTCTGTCTAACCTGTCCTCAGAAATTTCCAAGGTTGGAAATTCCACAGCGTCTCTAGGTAGCCCGTTCCAATGTATGGACACTCGGATAGAAAGCTCCTCCTAATCTCCAACCTAAATTTCCCTTCTGAAGCTTGAGGCCATTGGTCCCATTCCTATCCCCTCTAGCCACAAAAAAAGGCAATTTCTCTATAACTGCTCTTCATGTATTTGCAGACTGTTTATCAAATCCTAACTCAATCTTTTCTTCTCCAGAAGCATCCCAGAATTGCCCAGGCTTGACAATAATGACAGCAAAAGACAAATCAATGTTGAGAAACTAAATGGAAGACCCTATTTCCCCTTACATGCCATGGTTACATAATTGCAGTTCTGGCACAAATGACTTAGGCTAATACATATACATCCACACATCTATGGATTATGCAAAGTGGAGTATTAAATCATAAAAATATAGGGCTGGGAGGGACCTTCACAGGTGATTTGATCCAGTACCCTGCCTGAGGCAGGATCATCTCTATCTAAAACACCCTATATAAATCCACTGTCTAAACTATTAGCAAAATGTACAGTCAAACCTGACACAACAACAAGACACAACACCCTAAACTGCTACAAGTGAAGTAGGGAAATCATGGTGGCTTATGTCCTGCTACTCCAAAGCTTGTTAAACTATATTTGAAAGATCCAAGAGCCCCATGCTACAGATGAAGGAAAAAGCTCCCGCAATCCATACCAATCTGAACATGGGGTAAAATTCCTTCCTGACCCCAAATATGGTGATCAGGAATGACCCTGTACAGAAGGGCAAGACCCCCCTATCGAGGAAACTCTAGGCTTAAGTCCCAAAATGAGCACTGGTAAACCCCAGTCATGATCCCCAATTGGCTGCAGGTGATACCCAATACTGCCGAGGAACACTGACAAAAAAAACAAAACTACTTAGTCAGGGAAAGGGGACGAGGGTTGAGAAATTCAGTCCTGGCCCCATCTGATAACCAGCAAATCCCAGAAGCATGGAACGTACCCACAGAAAAAACATAGACATAGCTATACCTAGATCATTCCCAACCAATGGCTATGCAACCTTTTAATGAACATGTCCAATGATGAATAGCTCACTACTTTCCTAGGCAGTCTCTCCTACTGCCTCACTGTTCTAACACTGAGGGGTTTTTCCTAATATCTAGTCTAACTTAGCTGTAACCTTGAGCCACTGGTATGTCCCTTCTTCCCTGAAGCAAGAGAGAAAAGGTGCTTTAAAGTCCTTTTTATGCCAGGCCTTCAGGAAGACTGCTATTATGTACTCTCTTAAGCATCTTTTCTGCAAGCTGCAGAAAAGCTTCTTCAGCCTCCTCATAAGACTTGCCTTCCAAGCTAATGACCATCTGTGTTGCTCACCTCTGGAACCTCTAACTTCTCCACAACCTTTTTAAAATGTGGAGCTCAGATGCCAGATGAGGTATAGCCAATGCAATGAAGGGCGCTATCACTTCCTGTGTCTTGCACCAAATGCTTCTGTTGATATATCCCAAAACCACATTTGCCTTTTGTGCAACTGCATCACACTGGGAGTTACTGTGCAGTAGCTCTGGCAAAGGTCTTCTAGGTGATGCTACTGTAGAGTAGTCTAATAATACTGCAGAGTAGCATGTTAACACTATCTATGCTGTGACACGCTACTGTGCAGTATTTTTGGCTACTGGGCAGTCAACGTCTCATGCAGACACACCCACTGTGACCTACTAACATTCCCAAATCCTTCTCCATAGTCTCCCATTTTGTCCTTCTAAATTTGGTTCCTGTCTTCCAACATGTTCAGTCCTTCCCAGGTTTGTCATCTGCAAAATTCAGACATGCATCCATTTATAATTGTCTTTTCCTTGTGGATGCTGAGCCAGTTGCTTATTCACTTGATAGGAGATTTTTTAGCCCACAGATCTGCAATTTATTTGTGAGAAGGTCATGCAGGACCTTGACAAAAGCCTTGCTGAAGTCCAGATACATTTTATCCCATAACATTCCTTTCATCCATTTAAGTAATTACTTGGTCAAAGAAGATCAAGTTTGTCTGACATGCTTTGTTCTTAGTGAATCCCTGGTGGGAGCCTGTGATCAGTCTTTCCTCTTCCAGATGCTTGCAAATGGCTTTTCTTAGGATAATTCTTCAGTAATCTCCTGTGTATTGAGGTGAGGCTAAATCAATCTGTAGCTGCCTAGATCCCCCCTTTTGCATATCTTGATTGCTTACAAATTAGTCATATACTCCAAGGGTAGTTCACTCTGGGTTTATAAACTTGTGGTTGGACTTGAACAATATGTTTAGGGCACAGAGAGCAAAAGGTCACCGATTCATACCACAAAAGAGGAACAGAAAGCAAAATAAATCCAGCAGAAAAAAAAGCAGTGGTCTGCTTCTGAGAAAAAGCTAAGGCAGAGATCTGCTTTGACTAAGCAATGGCTGAGATGAGCTTGGAACTGTCAGCAAAAACTAGCACCTGTTTTGCTCCTACTGTATTCAGGTGAAGGGGACTTTGTACTTTGGCTTTAAGTAAACACGGTTTTGGCAGGGACATACCCAATTCCATCATCAATTCCTTCTTTTAAAGGGAGCTACTATACAACAGCAAATTCTGGTTAACTATTCTTGTCAGAAAGGAATATTGCATTCAGTTCTGGTTTATTTGCATCCATTGCAGAAACTGTTCATTTTCCTAGTGTAGACAAGTCCCCTGAGGTGGTCCATCAGAGGCAGCATTGAGGCACAATTAATCCCTTTTTGACTGTGCATAGCACATTACAGAGCCAATTGTTTACAGCAAATTATTTTGAGCAGTCAAATGTGATTTGTTGGCCAGATTTCCAGACTTTTACAACTATCTTCTTTAATTAATTGGACAAACACTGGTGGAAGATGAATAAAGTCGTCACTTTTTAGGAGCTATTTTACATCAAAGACTCGATTCACCTTGAAAAAAGAAGACCCTCTCCCCACCCCCTTTTTTTTTTTTTGACTGGCTTCACCACTTTTACAGCTGAGTTAACATCTGTACTGTATAAACTAATGTATTTTAACTATCACACTTTCAAAAGATTTGCAATTGTACATATATTTCTAAAGTATTTTTAATCGTAACTTTACTTGCCAAAGTCATGAGAGTAAATTTCATGTCAATTAATAGGTTAGTCCTGTGAGATAAAGAACTTAAATATCCACTATATCTTCAAATTATTTTCAGAACCGTGAGATTTTTATAGAATCATAGGAAAATAGGTCTGGAAGGGACCTCATGAGGTCATCTAATCCAGCCTCCTACTCAAGGAAGGATCATTCATGACCAAACCATCCCAGTCAAATCTTTTTCTAACCTGGTCTTGAAAAAGTCAAGGAATGGAGGAATGGAGGTCTAGGTAGCCTGTTCCAATGCTTAACCACGCTCTTCATTACAGGGAAACCTAAAATTTCCTTTGCTGCAGTTTAAAACCATTGTTCCTAGCCCTGTCCCCTATGGCCACAGTATTCTAATATACACACACACACACACACACACACACACACACACACACACACACACACAGTGATCTCTCTAGGAAGGATAGATTTAGGGTTCAAAGATTTCTAGAGTGCTCTGAACCAGAACAAAAAGCATATTTATTTCTAGGAACAAGTTTGAACACTTTACTAGAAAATAACACTAAATGCATTGAATGAGAGGTGTGGTCATGCCCCTGATGGACCCCACCCTCTTTGACAGGGTGTATTAGATATCACTCAGCTATAGTTCTGATAAAAGGTAAAATTTAAAACCCTTTCCTTCTCTGGTGTCTCCTTTCCTATAGCAATACAGCCCAGGATTTCATCTCATAGCAATACTGATGTGGTACCATCCTCTTGACAGCATACTACTCCACTCCTTTTCTTTTTTCCCTTAAAGTCATTGGCCAAAATACTATAAATGCTTCAGATCTTGTAATTTATCCAATTTAGCATAAGTGTTCCCCTGTGGGCCATTGCCCATCATTTCAGGAAAGAATTCAACTATTTTATTTGATCTTTTCATTGGAAAATAACAGAACAATTTACTATCTGTTCTGACACTGTCTGAATGGACTTTTAGCTATTCACATAAGCCTTCTTTAAACCAGACCAGCAGATAATGTTCCAAATTTTCAAAAGATGCATTTTACCACATTTTAAAGCCTCTTTAAAATATAATACATTGCACTTCAATAGCTCCTTCCATGAGAAGATGAAAAAAATGCTGTATAGACAGATAGAATTAAGCTTCAGCAATTCTGGCTTTCCTATTACTACCATAATTTTACACTTTGACCTAAAGAAGAAGATAGATCATATAGGCACTCACTTCCTTTGGATTTGGAAAGTTAGAGTAAAAAACAAAACAAAACACAAAAAGGACACCCAGGCTTAAATTGGGACAGGAAGAATATTTTTTTTGATGCACAGTTGGAGAAGGAAATTCTCCCTCTTTTACGATAGATTAGTAGTTAGAGCCTTCTTTCACCAGGACAGATGAAGATCCAGTTTCAGTTTCCCACTATGTTAAATCAAGATATTTCATTTTCCAGATAAGCTTTTAAAGGGGAGGAGGAGACTCATAGGTTAAGCAAGTTCACAGCTAAGATGAGCTATGTGGGCCCAGGAAAAAAACACCTCAGTTTACAAGGCATATCCTAGTAAGATGATTGCTACTTTGGAAATGAGTAGATATTTGGTCCTTGCCTCAAACCATGTTTCTAAGGAAACAGAAACACCCCCCAAGGCAAAAGAAAGCTAAAAGGGGGCTGGAGGCTTGACCTGGGGAATGGATACAGGGCCTGTGGCATCAGCTTGAAAAAATCTAGGGCATGAGCCCTGAGGAGGCAACAAGGATGAGGTGGCAGCAGAGGATAATGCTGGGACTAAGAAGCCAGCAAGAAACTACAGGGACAAAAAATCAGGAAGGTGAAGGTAAAGAGTAAGCTGCACTTGGCAAAAAAAGTTAAAGACAAAAAAGAAGAGGTTCTATAGGCATGCTGTCCAGAAATTAAATGAGCAAGGAATCTGTGGATCTGCTGTTTAATAGGTAGTGTGAATGCTTAACAGGAGATGCAAAGAAGGCAAATGTCCTCAATAGCTACTTAGCCTCAGTCTTCACAAAAAAATAAAGCTGCAACCAGACACCTAATAAAGATTATTTTGCTGTTAAGGGGGAAAGGACAAACTGAGAGATTAGATAACAAATCAGACAGACAGACAGACAGAGACAGTTGTTGATGAGCCTGAATGAATTCAAGTTGGCAGGGCCAGAGAAACTTCATACCAGGGTACTGAAAGAACTAGCAGATGTGATCTGGGAGCCCTGAACAATAATATTTATGAAGTCGCGAAAGACAAATGAGGTATCAGAGCATTGCAAAAGACCAACATAACACCCCTCTTTAAAAAACGTAAAAGGAGGGACCTGGGGAACTATAAACTGTTAGCCTCACCTCACTATCTGGAAAAATACCAGATATCTGAAACATATCATAAGGAAGTCCATTTGCAAACATCTGGACAAGGAAACGCTGATAACAATCACCTAGCAGGGATATACTAAGAACAAAGCATATCAAGCAAACTTGATCTCCTACTTCAACCAAGTAACTATTTGTGTGGGTGAAGGGAATGCTGTGGATATGGTGTATCTGGAATTCAGCAAGGCTTTGGACAAGGTCCCACATGACCTTCTTGCCAACAAATTGAAGATCTGTGGGCTCAAAAATCCCCGTTATAAGGTGAATAGACCACTGGTTCAATAGCTGCAAGCAAAGGTTTATTATTAATGAATTAATGTCAGAAGTTTTCTAGTGGCATCTATGGGGGTCTGGCCTCAGCCCAGTGCTGTTCAATGTGTTTATTAATATTTTGAAGCATGAACAATACATGCCCTAGAATTCTCCTGCAGGCAGCAGTGGTGCCTTTGGCAGTAGGAGCATGGCAGAGGCAAGTGGGGAGTTGCCACAGGCAGCTGCAGTGCCATCAGTGGTGGGAGGGGAGGCAGGGAGTGAGTGCTGACCAGTGGTTGGTGACCACTAGCAGATGCTGCTGGCCGCATTGGCGGCAGCCAGCGATGATCATAGACCACCCGCAGACTGCTGGCAGTGTTAGTAGGAAGGGAGGAGGATGACAGCGAGTGGCGACTGTCTGCAGGGGAGGGGGTGCACCACCACACTCGGGTGGTAAATGTGCACCTGTGTGCACCCCCTATACATCACCAATGATTTGGATGCTGGAATCAAGAGATAATTGAGCAATATTACAGATGGCATGAACCTGGGAAGGGCTATGAACATGCTGGAGGACAGAAGGACAATTAATAAGAATCTTAAAAGATTGGAAAGCTGGGCTGGAACTAACAGGCTGAAGTTCAATGCTGACAAATGCAAGGTGCAACACCTCAAGAAGAATAAATAAAAATACCAGAACAAAATACATGATCCTTGGCTGGATGGCAGATGCTTGGGTGACTCCCAAGAACCTTGGTAGGTCATAGTTTCAATGCATGTATTCAGTGCAATATAGTTGCACAAAAGACCCAGTGTTTTTCGGTAGGCGTTAGATGCAAGACACAAGAGTTGATAGTACCTCTCTACCCGGAATTGGTTAAGCTCCATCTAGAGTATTATGCACAGTTTGGGCTCCACATTTTTAAAAGCATATGGAGTATTAGAGATAATCCAAAAGCAGGTGACAAAACTAATAAAGGACTTGAAATACAAATCATATGAAAAGTGATTAAAGAAGCTAGGCATGGTATCAGCCTTTAAATACTTAAAAGTTTCCATAAAGGAGAGGAAAGACACCCGTTCTCTTTTGCTGTAGAGAGGAGGACACAGTGGCTTGAAACTGTAGCTAAGTTTTCTGCTGTGTGACAGGCTTTTTGTTTTATTTTATTTTTTAAGCCTCCCTCAGAGGCATTATATTTGGTCTGCTGCCAAGACTGGGAACCATGAGTTAAGTGTGCCTATACACTTGATGGGACTTTAACCCAGACTTTCCTGGTTAGAGGGTCTTGCCCCTCTGTTCAAGGTCAGACTGATCACCATATCTGGAGTGAGGAAGGCATTTTACCTCATGGCCAATTTGGTATGGACAGTGAGGATTTGTGCCTCTCTCTTTAACAAGGGGTATGGCCTTCTACCTAGGAGCTCAAGCATATATTAACAACCTTTAACAAAAGCAGGATATAGGCTGTCATGGTCCTTCTGCTTTATCTATGGAGGTTAGGTATTATGCCTTGTGTCAGGGTTGATGATAATTTCACTAATAATTTAGATTATAGATCCATAAATATTAGGGTGAGAAGGGACCTCAATAGATCATTGAGTCTGACCCCCTGCATAGACAGGAAAGCTGGGTTCAGATGACCCCAGCCAGATGCCTATCTAACCTCCTCTGGAAGACCCCCAGGGTAGGGGAGAGCACCACCTCCCTTGGGAGCCCATTCCAGATTTTGGCCACTCTAACTGTGAAGAAGTTCTACCTAATGTCCAGTCTAAATCTGCTCTCCGCTAGCTTACCGCCATTATTTCTTGTAACCCCCAGGGGCGCCTTGGTGAGTACAGCCTCACCAATTCCATTCTGCACCCCCATGATGAATTTATAGGCAGTCACAAGGTCGCCTCTCAACCTTCTTTTGTGGAAACTAAAGAGCTCCAGGTGCCCTAGTCTCTCCTCATAGGGCTTGGCCTGCAAGCCCTTAATCATATGAGTGGCCCTTCTCTGCACTCTCTTCAGGTTATCAACATCCCTCTTAAAGTGTGGCACCCAAAACTGGATGCAGTATTCCAACTGCGGTCTGACCAGTGCCCAATAGAAGGGAGTATCACCTCCTTGGTTCTGTTTGTCATGCACTATGGATGTGTATAGAATGAGTTGGATAGAGATAATCCTTCCCTAGCCAGAGGGTTGTACTAGTTGACATCCTGAGGTTCCTTCCAAACCTGCATCCTGGTGCAAGTGTTGGAAAGACCAATTAGAGGCCATGCTCCTTTTGTTGAATCTCCATTCATGGAGGCTTTTAAAACCTGGGTAGACAAAGCCTTGACTGGGATTATATAATTAGGGAAGGTACTTGTCTTCTAGTCCAACCCTTTATTCAAACATCCTGAGGTCCCTTTCAAACTTCATTTTCTATTATTTTATGTATTCCAGTTAAACATGTAATAAAACATAAGCATCTACTTGGCAACCTGATCCCCATGATAAAGAAAATGAGTTTAGTATAGGCCTCAATAAGCATTTCCTACAAACATTCTGCAATAATTGTTGGTGAGTAAACCCAATCCATACAGTTACTTTTCAGTAAGCATCTGTAGCTTAGAAGTGTCACTGTTTTTCAAGAAATTAAGATAAGCAATAATTTGTTTTGCTTTGTAATATATGAAACAATAAGTTCTGCTGCAAATGATGAACTGACAACTCAATTTAGGTGTTTAGTTATAAAATATATTTATTGTGACTATTCAGCATATCTTATAAAAACAGTGGAAGTTATATAATAGGCCACAATATACATGGCAGTTCACTGTAATTTTATATAAGATTTATAATCAGCTATGTCCCCAGCTAATTACTAAACTTTACATACTATATATAACTGTAGCCATTTTGTGAAATATCCTGTATTTAAACTACATGTCCTTATATCAGAGATGAGGAAAGTGTCTGAGGTGTTGCTTGTCAACATTAATTAGCTGTCATGGTACAGGGTCCCCAGGCATGACTGTGATGCCCCAAGGGATCCATAACCATGGCAGCTTCACTCTGTGAGCACCTCCTAATCTCACATGCCATGTCTTGTTGGTTGAAATAGTAGGTTGGGAGGCTGCTAATGAGTGTGTGGTCACAGTTCTTCTGAACCCCACTAGTTCCTGCTGTGCATGGATCCCTTGCTGGAACTTACTCAAAGTCCGTACCTCTCAAGACACCCTGAGCCTTATGGGCTAGATGCATGGATCCAAAACTACTCCTTTACCATGCCCCATAGGTGGTATTCAAATGCTGTCTTTCTGAGGCTTTAGTCTAGCTCAGCTTCCTACCATCACTGAGACCTTGGCCTCTGTCTGCATGCCCTCAGTGGCACAGGGCCCTCTACACTGTAGTGTGCCCCAATGAGGCTTCCTCCTTCCCAATAGCCTCAGCTCAGTCCATAACTGTAAAACAACAACAACATAAATATGAGCCCCTTGCCTATAACATAATACAAGTAATAATACCAATGACACTGAAGACCACACTCTACACCTTTAAGAGGGCCAGTTTCCCCCTCAGCAATGTGTGCCTACTATCCCAAGGTACTTTAGGAGCTCCTGGAGCCTATTAGTCTTACCAGCAGCCAAACAGACAGCCAGCTATCTCTGTGGAGCTTTTCTGCATAAACTCCTTTCCCTCAGGCTGCTGCCAGAGACCCAGCCCCAGCCCTGAGGCTTATATATGCCCAGGGCCCTGCCTTCTTCTGGTCAGCTGACCAGGTGCAGGTGCTAGCTAATTCCCTCATTAGCCTGCTGCCATGGTAAACTTCACCTGTGGGATGGTTCTGCCTGGCTCCTAGGGCCCTCTCTCTAGGCAATTTATGGCCTAAGGAGCAGGCACACCTGAGTGTCCTGCAACATTAGCTTATTTAAATTATGGGCACAATTCTGAAAGGACTTCTAATAGCACCACTCCATAGTCCAGAAAAAAAAAAAGATAAAACATCTCACATTTAAAGAGAAAAGTTAGATTACTTCAAAAAATAAATATATTGACAAAAACCTGTGGTACCCATCCTCACACATAGACTAAGATCAATCTTACCATGTCTGCATCACAATAGCAGCCTACCCCACGAAGGTCATAAGCACAGGTACAGCCTTCTCCCCAACCCATCCATTGCTTCAACCCTCAAATAATGCCATGAATAGTAGCAGCAGCAAGATCCTTTTAGCATCTTTATAGACAAACTTGGTTTGAAGAGTATCAACCAACTGTGGTTGTAGCATCCTTAGGTATATGCTGACAGCATGCTGCTGTTGCAGTTTAGACATGGCCTTCCTCATCTATATCAGAAGTCATCTCTATATTCCTGTGGTCTGATTGGCTATCCTTTTCTTGATTATCATGAGGCCATAAAACAGAAGAAGCAGAAATTTGATCAGTTGTTTGAGGATCTTACAGGGAAGCAACAAAACTCTTTCTCAATATTGCCTGTCCATGAGTCAATGACTGTAATTCCTGATCTTTCTTTGCATTAAACACTTAGCCTCAAAAGCCTGAATCATGACTGTGACCCTAGTCCTTTCCTCTTGTCTGATAACTAGCACAGGCAGAGCTTTCTAGGCAAACAACTGAAAAATTCTATTTTCCAAAAGAAGATTTTTTTTCTATTTTTAATTTCTGTCCTGCAACAATGTTGAGCATTTATTTTTTTACTCTAAATGCCAAATCAGGGCATCTATATTATTTCTCAAAACTTCATTATTTTGCACCCAACAGAAATCCCATTATATATCTAGCTCTAAACATAGTACAAAGAAGCACGCATTTTCAGAAAAGAGATTCTTTTGTTTTTCTCGTCTTCAGTAAGACTTAAAACCTATATCATACAACCCTAAAACAACACATACAAACATTTTCACTAATGCTTCAACAACCTATTGTAGACAAGGTTTTTGGAATCCCTGTGGGTGCCTATACATGTGCAGCAAGGCTGCTCTCACGTGCTGTAATTACAGCACATAAGATCAGACTCAATCAATTGAGTCTGCTGTATTGTGGTAATTACCATGCTCCAGCAGACTCCAGTGCTATGTGTATCAGTGTCCCTAAGCTGAAAAATGGGAATAGGAGTGCTTTAACTCAATCTTGTTGAATGAGCTTTAGTTAAAACTGCACCACCGACATTTTTCAGTGTGGGGGCACACATACATGTGATGGTCTGGGTGCTGTAATTAGAGCAGCTCTCAAAGCCAAAGTGCTCTCCCTCCACACCCACAGCAGATGTATAAACACCCACAGTCTTTTCTTTACTGTGTTATCAACCCATAATTTTTCTCAAGAATTGGCAGTTTTCCAAGGTAGGGAGAATTAGTTTTTTAGGGGAAAAGGGTTATTTAAAAAAATAAAAATATTTTTGGAGAATTTATAAAAACCTGCCCTTCATTTTATTTGAGCCCCTTTTCACACATTAATATCCTTCTGCTTCATCTTGTTCTGAACCTGAGATATATTCATTTCCATACTCTAGACCAGAACTGATTTCAGTGGAACCTCATTACCTGCTTCTTTTCTGCCTGACAATGCTCCCATTTTATAGCTACTTGTTCTCTGTCCTTTACCCACTTTCTTTTAACTGAATGAGACAAATTTTCTCTTCTCTAGTGACTCTAGACCTAACACATAAATGTCTGATATTAAAGGCTTCCTGAACTTCTAAGTAGGATGTCTACACTGTGTTCTCTTTGTCTACCTGACAATAATATTCTCAATGAGAACTAACAAATTAGTAAGGCATAACCTTCCTTTTTCAAATCCATGCCAGTATCTCTTAATCAAGCTGTGCTTTTCTATGCATTTTCTTACCTGATGGTTTAAAATAGTTTTGAATACTTTCTCTACAAATTGAAATTATACTATTTGGTCTTTAATTTCCTGCTGTGTCCCTAGACCTTTTCTTAAATAGTGGTGTTCTGCTGGCTTTTCCAATTTTTGTTCCCATTTCCATTAACACTGTAGGGTGTTGTTCACTTCTGGGACCTTTATCAATTTTCAGAGCTGCTAATTTTTTAATGATAGTTTAAGGTTGTATTTGTTGTTGTCTTAATCTTCACATGAGGTAATTTCCTACCCTAGACACATATTTTGTGTAGTATCTTAATGTTAATTAAACCTAAAAAAAAAATCTTTTTACTACATTGTCACTGGCACTGTATTGCACAATATCCCCAAAGAACAACCAGCTTACATGAATGGTTTGCTCTCTGTGGATGAAAAACTGCCCAGGGTAACATGTTACCCCAGGCTTGAATGTATTTTTCCACATGGGGTAACAACTTATCCCAAACTCGTGTTAATGCTTTGGGGTAACACTGTGTTAACATGGGATAGGGGTAAATCATTACTCCATATGGAAAAATACAGTCATGCCTGGGGTAACACGTTACCCCAATGCATTTTCTGTATAAATAACAGGCCTAGACCTGTTTGGCCACTTTGGCTGGATGCATCTGAAAGGTCAGCATTCACTCACACCTCATTCATGTTCACTTGAGGTATTCAGGGTAACTAATGGATGGCCATCATCCACTCTGCCTTTGTTTTTGATGGGGAATTCACCCTAGTTTCCTATGTTCCAAAGAAGACCAAAGTTGTGCTCTTGCTGTCAGGCGTGCACCATGACCTATCAGTGGGCGGAGAGCAAAGAAACCCAGACACCATCCATGACAACAGTAAAAACAAGGTTGGGGTGGATACCCTTGACCACTTAGTCAGCATGACTACCTGCAGACAGAAAATTAACAGGTGGCCAATGACACTATTTTTCAATATGATGAATGTGGCTGCCACTGCCAGCCACATCACTTGGCTAGACTACAACACAAACTGGAAGCAAAGATCACATTTAAGAAGATGGCACTTTTTTTTGCAGGAGTTTGAACAGTTGATCAACGGACAAATAAAAGTAAGAATGATGGATACAAATAATCTGTCTAAATCCGTCAAGTTTGGTACGACTGTTCTAAATTACAAATTGCCACTATACACCCAAGTAGAACCTTCTGCAAGCATGAGTGGACATTGTGTTTTTTGTCCATGGACAGATTACTTCACTGATGTTTTGTGTGGAATACAATGTTTAGTTAAAACAGTTAGAAAATGTTTTTGGAAGTAATTGTTAGTTTGAAAACAGTGTGAACTGCAACTAACAAATTAAGTAAATAGTTCATTTACATTTTGAAACTCTAAAAAAAGTGTAAATTTTGTTCATAGATCTAGTTAAATAATATTTAGGTTTTGGTACATTTACTGTTGTCACTGGTACCATTTCGTTCATGCAGGTGGGATAACAAGTTGAGACCAACAATGGTTACGGTTTCATGAGAACAGATGAGGGTTAATTCATCATCATTTCTCTGCTGTTCATTTGACTTTAGGTAAAATTTTCAGTTTAGCCATTTGGAAGACATTTGCAAGATTTTTATTTATTTATTGTTTGCCATTTTCTTATCTTGTGTATTTACAAGGATACTTCTTAAAGAAAGAAATATTTGTCCTGACATTTGTTTTATTTAACTGTATTTAAGAAATGCTTAAACACATAAATTTTAGGTAGATTTTCCATCCGTCTCGTATGTTATTTCTCTATTTTGCTTACTATTCTGTTGCTTCACTGAAGAATTGAGAGAGTACGATCAATTAATGAGTATGGGAAACTATGACACAATAATAATGGAGCCATATTATTCTATATTCCACCTAACTCTATATTTGTAGGGGGTTATGCTGTATAAAAGAAGAGTTGGTGCCATTCTTAATCACTTCTATTATCATAGTTACCTCCCTTGACAGAAAGGAAGAAATGGATTGTATGGGGAAATTGCTGCTTTTGCATCTTGAGGGAGAGGACAGAATATGAGTTTTGCTTCTAAAAAAGAAAGTGGAAGGTACAGAGATGGGAGAAATCCTTTGTTTTATTTTCTTCCTTCATAGATGGGCCATCATAGGTATCCTCTTAAGTTTTCTATACTCTCTTTTCCCATCCTCCCATAAATTAATTTCAACTTGGGGGTTTTGTTTGTTTGCTTGCTTTTGTTTTAAATGCAGTAAATTTTCACCTGTCTACCACACTATTTCTTGCCATATTAATTTAGTAATATTGAAAGCATTGCTACTTAAGATAGTAAACATAATTTGTTATACTCTAGATCCCTTTCTGCAGCAGGTAGCACAACCTCACAAGATAGCGGAATAAACGTCTAGCAATAAATAAATAACAAATAGATAAATAAAAATATAACTAATTTGTAAAAACAGAGGAAAGAGTCAGAAACCAAGAAGAAAATCATCAAAATGGTCCTTTTCAATTGGGAAAGGATGAAGACAAATAGAATACCTCCTCTAAATAGTTAAGCTGCTAATGAATGAAGGAAATAATGAATGAAATTTGATCAGCCTGCAGTATGATGGGCAAACTCAGGTGAGGCATTGCAGGAGACTCCTCTTCCAGGTGCTGTCTCCCTCTCTTTGGCAAACTAATTGGAAAGGGGAGCTCATTGACCCTTTGCTCTGTTGTTAATTCAAACATTTGCCTTCTGCTTTTAGCTTTTGCCACTCACTGTAGCTACTAATACCTGATCAGACATAGGCTATAGTGCAGGTATTCTGTAGACTATGTGATAATGCTGGTGTAAGTTGGATTTTTTTGTAGCCATTTTTGGAAATGTAGTGAGAGCTAAAGGAGTTTAGTCAATGTGGAACATGAATCAGGGATGAAAAAAAAAGGATGGTACTCTTCCAAGTTCTCTTCACAGATCAAGTTTATGCTATCAGTATGAGAAGTCACCCAGTATTTTTGCAAACCTTTACAGCAGAAGTATTCTTATTTTTTGCACATTTTGATTATCAAGTGAAACAGTTTACAGTATTGACATTTTAATTGTTATAAATAAGTTAACTGAGAAGTAATTCTACAGGCGAAAGAAAAGAAAAAAGGTAGGAGGAAAAGCGAGGAAAGGAAACAAGTTCCCTTTTCTTCCATATCAATTTCTCAGTCCATCAGATAGCATCAGGATTTGGATGCACATCTTCAGATGAGAGTCAAGTCAGCATGATCACTGTTCATGCAATATGCAGTGACATTTTGAGTACAAATACCAAGATTATTATCTTTTAATATTAAACATTATATGAGTGTTTAAAGTGGCTGTGAAGCATATTAATATTAAATATTATTGCTGACATTTGGGAAAGGTCAAATATGATGCCCTCATGCAAAACATATTAGTAGCAAGCCACAAAATTATTGCAATTATTAAAAATATTAATGTAATTCAGAAAGTCAGATTTTGGGTATACAAAGCTGAATATTTTTATCTCTTTAAAGGTTCACACACTTTCTACATTTAACTTTTGGCCAAAATTGTATTCACTTTAAAACGTTAATTTAATGTCAACATCAACCTTTCCTGTGACTTCCGTGAAGCATATATTTTTTTTTCCTAGCAAACTGCATATTTAAAAAATAAAGCCAAACAGCTGAGCATGTCATTATTTCTCTTACACTGCAGATATAATTACTCTGCTCCCTATGCATATAACAAAGGTGACTAGGTGAAGCTGAGAGGGATGTTTGTTTACCACTCTCTACAGCAGAAAGAGTTCACATTCTATAACTAATCTAATTCTTTGCCTGAATAGAGGGCTGGATCCTGTGTAGTCATCATCCTTTGTCCCCAGAGAATCAACCCCTTGTCTGTTGTCTGAAACTTGTTTTGCTTATAAACTTTATTAGCAGTAAACTCATTTTAAATTAAGGTAATAAGAGTACTGGGGAGGAAACTTCAGATACATTAGCTGCAGCTGTCTTCCTACTTTCTCCTCTTTAGCATCCTTGCTTTGTCAGTATGAATTTATCTTTATTTTCCCACCCATCCTCTTGTTATCAGTAATTGTTTATTTTCCAGTGCATAGATCCTACTCCTACATAGCTTTATATTGCAAATACTTTCAATGTTTATTCTAAGACTTCCAGATGGCTTCAAGGTCTATGTAGAAAGCAGTGTAAATTGCATGTGATAAAGGCCTTAAAGACAACTTGCATACCAAGGGGCTAAGGGAATCTTTATCCCTGATTAAGAGCATATATGTCAGTGAGATTTCTCATTATTTTGAAGCAGTATAAGCATGTTCAGAACTCTGATTCCAAGGACCATAAAGTATAATAAGAGATATGCTAATTTAGGGAGTGACCTACTACTACCTCTTAAAAGTATTATTAGCTGCTATTCCTGTTAAACATTATTTTCTTACCCCTTTAGTAGGCTGCAGGGAGCTTAATAAGCAGCTTAATCTATTGGGCAAAGTTCAGATTTGCTTTCAATGAGCATGACTGTATCTAATAGGGTCCCTTAGGGATCACTTCTTGAGCCAACACTAATTTTTTTTTCCCATCAGTTACCAGGATATAATTATTTGCTGGTAACATTTGCTTTTTGCACAAAGACTGATGGGGTAGAAAATAACACAGATGATAAGTTACTGTTACAGTGATCTCAAAGACTAGGTTAAATGGCAACAATATTATAAAACCTATTTTAATACACTCACATGCATACTATAACCAAGTATATAAGTCATTTCTGTAGGGCTGGACACATTTGGAAAGCAGTGACCCAGAAAATGACTTAAGGGTCATTGTAGATAATCATTACAACTTGACCTTTCAGTAAAAATACTTAATGGTCTATGATAACCCCTCAAGGAACAGCTTCTTGAATGAACTTTAAATTATTGAATGCTTAGTACTAATGTTACTAAAGGTATTCACCTCCTGGGGTGTATTCCTGAGTTCTTAATTCTGCACTTTCCTGAACCACAACTGATAACTTCCATGGAGTTTCAGGACAATATCTGGTGACCTGCAGGACAACATTTTCAACTTTCTCATTACTTGGCCTATGTACTGACAGATTGAGTCAATAGTTATTTCCCATATCTTGAAGGCACATACAGCCTTTGGTAAATTGACCAAGAAGGTCTGTAGGTAACAAGCAATCAAGGCCTCTGTGAAGGTCAGTGTTTATAAAGCTGCAGTGCTTACTATCTTACTTTATGGGTGTAAAACCCAGACTACACTTCACTTCTTTTTAATGTGAGGTTTTGCCTATTCCATTTCATAGTCTTTGGCTTAATTGGAGGGAGAACAGTACAATGGGGGAGATCTGCCCAATAAGAAACAAAGCTCCATGATATAATCAAGGCTTGCTTGTTTCCATGCAGCACTTCTTGCTCCATATAACTCCCTCTCTCAGTTGCCCAGGGGGCCAACCTGAAGAGAAGCATCAGAATTAGCCTGTTTTGTGGCATGGTTCAATCACTGTGTTAGGTAATCAGACAGTTAGGCTAGGGTCAGTCATTCAAAAATTGCTCCAAAAATTGTTGTGCAGTGCAGCATGAGCCACCGCTGGAGGCAAGGAGAGAAAAACAGACCTGCTGGGCCAAGTCAGCTTCCCCTCACCTGCAGCAGTTACTCCCCTCCCATTTCTGGTGCTCCTGGAGGTGGTAGGGGGTGAGTAGGAGCTTCAGCCCAGCAGCTTCTGCCCTGCATGTGGAGCTCTGGCTGCAGCCTCCAGACTGAAACCTTCTACCTGGGCTCCTTGTACCTTCCAAGGCATCCAGAATCTGGAGTCAGAGCTCCACATGCTAAGCATAAGATTTCCACCCCTCCCACCTAGAGCCATGTGGTGTGGTAGAGCCATAGCATTGGCATCTGGAAGCAAAAGGGGCAGAACAGACCCCACTCTGGTCAGCCCACAGCTGCTTGTGCAGCTACAGCCCTGGGTGCTGCACAGGGCAGGGGGGCGGGCAGTGGTGGTTGCTAGGCTTGGGGCTTGCTCCCCAACCAGCCCCACCTGGCATGACCAGAAGCTGGCTTACGGCCCCTTGATGGGGGCAGGGACAAGGCTAATTCCCCCTCCCTCTGGCATCTAGTGGAGGGGACAGGAGGGGATGCTCAGAGGTTTCAGTGGTCAGAGTGGGTAGACCTAGCTGTGGTCCCCAGGGGTGGAGGGTGGAGTAACCCCCCTCCCTTCCCCCTGTACCTCAGGGGCCATGGCAGCCCACTGCTGCAGCAGTGATGGGGGAGTCCCCAGCAGACCCAGCTTAGGTCCCTGCTGGTGGGACAGGGAGAGGGGAATTAAGCCCTTCTCTGGCTAGACTTCTGTTCCTGCCTGTCCCTGCTCTGGCTGAAGATCAGAGAGCATACTGGGATTCTGGGGGAGACCCTGGTTTAAGTTAAACCAGGAATGGGTCTGAGGCAGACACTGTATAAACTGGATTGAGCCAAATCGGTTAAGTCTGATACTATATTCACCCAGGTTTATCTCAAATCAGTTTGGGCCATTTTGAAACTGGTTTGTGTGCATTGAATGTCTATTCTGTTACAGGCTTAAACCAGTTTCTGGTCACTTAAATCAATTTATGTGTAATGTCTGTCCCTAGCCTTGTAGACAGACTTTGCTGCATGAGGAGAAGACTTTGCTGCATGAGGAGAAGACTACTGTTGGCTAGGGCTGTAACCACTCAGATACTAGGACTAAAGTATCAGAAGGTCCTTCTCCACCTTGGACCTGCTAGTCATAAGTTTCTGGCTTACTACATTTTTGTGTCTTACACATTGATACATATTGATGATAGGAATGTAGCTGCATATCTTCCCAGACCATGCACAGCTGACTGCATGTGTGACCACATGGCTAAAGAAACAGAATCATTATCTGAACACAAGTGATATTTTTTGGCTATGGGAATCTGCTGTTCAGAGGCACAGAGGGAAACAGAATTCCACCTTAAGTGTCCGATTCCATTCTACCTATTATGTGTGTAAATGTAATAAATAATAGAAGCATTGCTTGCAAGTCAAAATAAGTGATTTTGGTTAAGCATTAAAATAGTCTATTCAGGGAAGTTGAGAAATCACTATCTTTGTAAGTTTTTAAAAGCAGGTTTAACAAACAGTTGTCTAGGATGGTTTTCACAGGGATCATCTAGCCTTAGGCAAAAGGCTAAATTAGATGATTTCCAAAGGTTCCTTCCGGTCCTACTTTTCTTTGGCTCTATACATTTGTAGCCAGAAATCTCTGATTGTTTATAAATACCAACTCTCCAGGCAAAATCTAAAGAGTTACCTCTGATGAAAGTCACAGTTCCTCAGAGGAAGATGGTTATTTCCTAAACGCTGGTAGTATTCAGGAGGAGAAAAAAATCTTTCCTGACCCCTACAGAGAAGCAACAAAAGCAAAAATATGGGAATTACAAATACATGATTATATATATCTTTCATATTAAATTTATAGACTCTTAGTTTCTGATGGTGTCAATAAGCAGATGGATCAGGGTGACCCAGTTAATATTGTATATCTGGACTTCCAAATATCCTTTGACAAAGTGCAAGATGGATCTTAGAGCTCCTGTTACTTTAAGTGAAGAAACTGCAGCATCTACAGCCCAGACAACTAAACAGGGCCAGCTGTAAGAGGGAAGGCTGCAAAGAGATGCTGCTGCCTCAGCTGTAAGTGGCCCAGCAAGGTAAAGGGCACACCTGCAGCCAGTTTGGGAAAGTCACCTGACTGGAAGGGAACAGGGCTTAGGGAATTTGTGAGCCCAGGTCTAAATACAGGCAGTAGTTTGGTCTGGAGGCTGCTAAGGAAAGGGATGTAGAAGTGTGGCAAAGAAGCTATTGGCTGATATCTGGACTACCCTGGGAGTAATGCAGGTAGATTCCTGCTGACTTGCAAGGAATACAGCACAGGGTAAAGGGAAGCCTGGTGGTACAGCCAGCAGCTGGAGTTATGTTTGAACCCTGTGAAGGGTTAGTTTGTGTTACAGCCAGTGGTCTTGGGTATTGTTATAGTCCAAACCAACAGTTTGGGTTGGGATTATTGGAGTGGAGAAGGTCCTAAAGTACCCAGAGCGTACATAGCTGTTTGAGCCCTACCAGAGGCTGATCTTGAGGAGCTATCAGGTAGCAGCTGTGAAAAAGTTGAAACCTAAGCCAGAGAGCCTAGTGCTCAGAACAGGGTGGAGAACAGGGCCAAAGCAGGCTAGGTGCTTGGAAGCAGGTTTGAGGCTGGAGCCTAGAAGCTGGGTCCAATATAGGGGACTTGGGCTAAAAGTCCCAGCAAGAGAAAAGGGTTGAAGACCAAGGTCCCATCAAAAGGAAAGTGATTGAATGGCAACACTTGTGAGGCATGGAGCTGGCTAGAGGGGATGTCAGAGGTCATGGCATTAGCTATTAAGGTGATGGAACATCACCTGTTAGGAGAGGAGTGCTTGCTCTGGGACCCCTAGGCAGCCTCCCTGTTCCAAATTAAATACTTACATCAAAGTGTGGCAGACAGGGGGAAAAGTATGGGATACACAGAGAGCCACGGTAAAGCAGGAGCTGTATGGCCGTCCCTTGGGCCCAGTACTTACTACACAAGGTCTCCCTTCAAATGCTTTTAGTCATAGGATTGTACGCTTATAGGCTCAGCAGTGCTAGGCTCGCTAACACCAGGCCAAAAGGAACTTGGGGGTCATGGATGACCACAAGATGAACATGAGCCACCAATGCTATGTTGCAGCTGGTAAAGTGAACAAAACTCTGGCTTACATCCATGGATGCATCTGAAGCAAATCTCAGGATGTCATCCTCCTGCTGTACTCAACCTTGGTGAGGCCGCAATTGGAGTACTGCATCCAATTCTGGGCTCATCAATTCAAGAAGGATGTAGAGAAGCTTGAGAGGGTCTAGTGGAGAGCCACGTGCATGATCAGAAAAGCACAGGCTCAGGGGTAACCTGGTAGCAGCCTATAAATGTTTAAGGGGTGTGTACCAGGATCTGGAGGAATGCCTCTTCATCAGACCACCCCAAGGGATGACAAGATCCAATAGTCAAAACCTCCTTCAAGACTCTTTTAGGCTGGACATAAGGAAAAACTTCTTTAGTATCCAAGCCCCCAAGGTCTGGAATAGACTCCCTCCAGAGGTGGTGCAAGCACCTGCTCTGGACTCTTAAGAAACATTTGGGTGCTTATCTTGGGATCCTTTGACCCTAGCTGACCCCCTGGGGCAGGGGGATGCATTTGAAGATCCTTTGGGGTCCCTTCCATCCTCCATGTCTATGAAATCTATGAAGTATCCCTGCCCGGAGTCCCCAAGGGCCCATAATCTCTCATCCCTCGTGGCCATTCTCCGTACTCAAGGGTAATTGAAATAATAAAAAGAGAAACTAAGTGAAAACATCAGGGAGGAACTGTTCCTCCTCCCTATTCACACATCCTCCATGCAGTGCTATAGTCCATCCCTTGGCATCCTTCCCATCCCTACTTCTTGGTGTCACCCAGATGTGGAGTGAACCCTTCAGAACCCCATCCTGGGTCCCTCCCTTCTTTGGGACCCTGTCCCTGGTCCCAGTGTGGAGGCCATGTCAGCTGGAGCATACAGCCACCTCCCAAGTGTTGCTTCCCGGCTTCCCTCATGCAGCCAACTTTTATTGGGACTGGCCAGCATGTTCTGATGACATCACCACCCCATGTGAGCTCCAGCTGCATAGATAAATGGCTGGTGAACCACACACACGGTTTCTCAAGCTGCCATCATTCCCCAGATGCTGCACCTGCAGCAGGTAAGTGTGTCTCCATTACAGGGCTTTTGGGACCATGCCTCAAGGGCTGTGGGGTTTCTTTGACATGGTTTCAGCCCTGAGGAAGGAATCTCAACCCTTTTTGCCCTGCAATACATAGGTTCTTTTGAGGCCTAGAATAGAAGTATCTAGAGAATCCTGTCACCTACTGGCTTTGAAGCTGCTGGAGTGGAGTACATCTGAAAAATTTATGACTTAGATGCCTCAAACATTGGGAAGCCAGAAAATATTCAAATATCCAATAACACATATAGACACACAACTTCCAGTCACAGAAGCTGCTGTAGGCATGAAGGGAACTGGACAATCTAAATGACACAGAGCAGCCAAAAAATTAAAGTTAAGTTGTCCTCCGTGTTCATTTTAGACACTTCCATTTCTTAAAGAGGAAGATCACAACTGGAAAATAAATCTCAGACATGTATTTTTATAACTTCATCCAAATCTGCATAGTAGCTTCAAGAGAAAAAATTTTCCAATGTGTCAATGTGTGTAAATTTGTGAATTACACTTTAAGAGTAAAAGTATTATCAGCAGAGGATTATTTTAGTTCTTGCTGATTCTAGAGAGTACTTGAGTCCAGACCTCTGCTGAGTAGTTGGAGTTCCTAAGTCTTAGATAAGGGTGTTTATTTTAGTAAGTATTGTATAAGAATTGTATTTTTTTAAGTACTACGAGCTGATACTTGTTCATTTTTTTTCAAGGGAATTCAGTAATTAATATTACTGTAGGTGCTATACTGGCTAGAACCAGAAGAAAAAAAGATCATAAGCACTTGAAAATGTAAGAAAATAAGTAAATAAATTTATTCTGTGAAAATAAGAAACTGCTACCATGCAACCATATTTCTTTTGCATGCTGATGACCAGACACAGGGTAGAGTGGAGGAGGGTTGGTAAAGAATCTAAGGTGCCCTGACAGTCTCAGCATCCTTGATGCTGATGTTGTGCAGCTGTATCAGATATGGCTGAGTGGGTAAAAGGGTGGAAAGCAGGTGATACTATATAAAATATGGGGAAAAGAATTGGGAAGTGCAAAACTCTCAGGGATGTTTAAGAAATGTCATCGGTAGTTCCCCTTCAAGATGCTAAAACTTTTTCTCCCCTGCAACAGTGAATCCAGCTTGTGCATTCCCTTTTGGGCATAACAAAGCCATCTTCCTCTACATAGTCTCCCTTCTCAGCCACCAGAGGTCAATTTCAGCTACTGCTGCATCCCCCATTCTCTGCTGGACACAAGGAATTACCATTGCCCCCTCTATCCAGTCCATTACCATTACCCTTCATCATGTTTTTCCCTGCCAGATAGCTGTAATTGCTCCTACCCCTTTTTTCCAGTTCTCTCTTTTCTCTTTCCCTCTCCAGAAACCAGATGTAAAACATAGCTGCATATGTATAAAGGAGGCATTAATAATATAAATTTGCACATGTTTATATGTGGGTCCCTGGAGAGTAGAAGCAGCTGCAAAGTACAATTATAGCAGTGTGCTCTCTTTCACAGGGGCATTAGTATTTCAGCATCTAAGTAGGGATTCTGTATTTTTAAAGATGGCAGCATCACAGAAAACAAGTCTGTGGCATGATGTGCACTTGCCCTTCAGAAGTTGCAGGAAATATGGAACAGTGATGTAACTGCAGTGGGGCAGGAAACCAACACCTATAGACCAGCACCGACATCACTTTGTTCCTTCCTCAACAGTGTTTGCTCTTGGGAATGAGCCACGCATCTGCCACTCAGGGCTCAGAGATCCCTCCTTGTAGACGCAGCCTCCTACCTCTGCTTTACAGCTGGTACATTGTTAGGACTCCCGGGCCCTAGGTTTTCCTTAGACTCTCTCTACTTGGCTTGTGCTTCCAATCCTAGGCCTTTCTTTAGGCCTATTCATATTCCTCTGCCCCCTGGCCTCTCTCTAGGTTTAATCAGTCTTAGATGGGTGCCTCTCAGGATTTCATTTAATAGATTTTATAGACATTAGGGGCTGGAAGTGAGATCAAGTCCAGCACCCCTGCCATAGGCAAGAATTCAGCTGGGGGATCATGTGATCCCAGCAAGAAAAATATCCAGATTTTTTTGAAAGAGTCCAGAGTAGGTGCTTGCACCACCTCTGGGGGAATAGAGGGGAGAGAGGGGGAGGAGTCTTTTTTAAACCATGGACACACTCACTGTAAAGAATTTTTTCTTAAGTCTAGTCTAAATCAGACTTATGGCCATTAGATCTTGTTATCCCTTGGGGAACTCTGGTGAACAGCTGTTCTCCTAGGTCCTGATGTACCCCTCTTATGTAATTGTAGGCTGCCACCAAGTCCCCCCTGAGCCTTCTCTTCTCCATACTGAAGAGTCCAAGATCCCTCAGCCTCTCCTTGTATGGCATGCCCTCCAGGCCTTGGATCATATGAATGCCTCTCTTCTGGATTTTCTCAAGGTTTTCCACATCCCTCTCTCAGTGGGGAGCCCAAAACTGGATGCAGTACTCCAGCTGCGACCTCACCAAAGCAGGGTAAAGTGGGAGGATGATATTCCTGGTTTTGCTTGGTAGATGCACAGAGTTCGGTGTGCTTTGCCAGCTACAGCATCACATTGGTGACTCATATACTTCTTGTGGTCAATCAGGACCCCCAAGTCTCTTTTGGTTGTGGTGCTAGTGAGTGTAGCACTGCCAACCTTGTAAGTATGTTGAGGGTTCTTCCTACCAAGGTGCAGCATCTTACACTTCTCTACATCAAAGGATATGCCCTTTCCCAGGCCTCCCCTTGCCATCTCTCTTTCTGTTATATCTATCCCAACCAGGGTGTGATCTCCCAGCCTGATTCATTCCTCTTAAAAGGACTTCTCTCTTTTACCTTTCATTTTTCCAGAGTGGGTAAGGGGTACAAAGGGACAATTACAGGCAAAAGTGTCTGAAAAAGCATCAGGAGGATAATTTTTACTGTTTTGGTGTCTCAGGCCTATGCTCTTCTTGCATATTCAAGATCCTTACAAAAATAAAATTTATTTTGTTTTACTTATAAATTAAAGCATTTATCATTGTCAGTCTGATTAGGAAGCCTTAAATGCAACTGTAAAATTGCAAACATTGTATCTGGAGTGGAGTGAACATTTGAGTTTCAAAGTATAGCTTGGTGTGATACAAAAAGTTAAACAAACAAAAGTAATAGTTTATAGTTTTTGCTTTAACAGGATCATCTGCATCCAAGGACCAGTTATACTACTGTCCTCAAACAGAGAAGCAGAAGGAAGAGGAGATGAGGGAATATTATGATGGGAAGCAAAAGGAAATAGTCAGAAAGTGCAATCTGCCTTTGGAGCTTCCAGAGGAGATATTTGAACAGAAATAGATGTCCTGGGCTACAGCTAAAGGGATTCAGGAGAGGGAAAAGTGAGAGGTTGTTCGATTCAGGGTTCATAATATGATTCTAAACATGATGCAAGACTTTAGGGACAATACGAAGGGAGCTGGCAGCAACAGCTTTCTGTGATTTAAGGGCACAAAGGCTATGGACAAATGTAACTTTTAAATCACATTAAATGGTGATGGACAGCTACTGATTGGGAGCATGCACCAGCATTTAAGACATAATGACTGTCTGCATTCTATTCTAATTTAAGAAGTTAGTTAAATTGATGTAACTTTATTCTAAATGAAATAGTAAAGTTCCAATTGTTTTGCTATAGGGACATTCAGAGATAATAGTTGGATCTTAACAGCTTATATCTTTTTGATGTTGTTTTTAAAAATTTAATTAAGTATCAGTACACTTGATATTAAATCAACCCGTCTGTATTCTAAAAGCAACCAGTGACTTCTGGGTGTGGGTGATTAGCAAGTATATGAACATATGGTCATGTTTACAGTCATCGCTTCTCATACAAAAATGGCCGAGTGATGATGGATACCTGACCATGTGAACTTACAGAATGAGTGAAATGGCTCTGTCTCCTGTGTTTTTCACACCTGTTTAAAGACAGATGTATTGCTACTCTCATCAACCATTTAAATTGCAGGTTTGCTAGTACTGTTCTATGTTGCACTTCTAAATGCTAAGGCAGCGGTGCTGTTGGTTCTTACTTTGAATACATTTTTCTTTTTTCAGTCCCTTTGTTTCTGTGAGTGCTTTGACTGTTCTAGAGGGAAGGGTACTTAACATCACAGTTTTAGTTCAGCATTATGACAAATGCATATTCTCAAAGTGTGCTTCTATACAGAAACGGTGATACAGAGCACCCAGCTGCTGCTGTTATTTTAAGCTTGGCAAAGGGAGTAGAAGCTAAGTGGGTGGAGGGGAAACAACAAAACACATATGCCTGTTTTTCAGACAAAGAGGTACTAGTACCAGTACACAGAATAGGAAAAACCCCACTTAGAATATTGTACACAGATCTGGTTTCCAGATAAACTTAAATGGAATTAGATACAAAAATCGTAAGTAAATGGAGACCTTTTCTTCTAAAAGAAGATTAAAGGATCTTGTCTTGTTTAACTTACCAATAAGGAAACAAAAAAAGGATGCGATTAGTTTTTACAAATATATTTGTGGGGTGCTTATTAGAGAAGGAGCAGAGCTTTCTAGGCTGAAAAACAGCAACAGCACAAGCTTAAATGCCTACATGCTGGCTATGAACATATGAAGACTTAGAACTATCAGAGGCATGAAGTTTCAGAATGGTCTTATTAGCCAAGAAGTGAAAGCAAGGAAACTGAATCATTTTAAAATTCAGCTTGATACATTTTTGAAGGCATGGTACAACAGGAATGGGGAGTTCATAAGATTTGCTATTTTACTGGCTCAGACATTAGGTCTATATTGCCCAATATCCCATGCCGCACAGTGGCAGAATGGATATGCTGATCAGGAGAGCGAGAGGGGTATAGACAGGGTTTTCCCAGTTTGTCTCTCACTTGTGGCCTCTGGTATTTGGGATCTAAAAAGTTTTGATTGAGTGGCTGTAGTCCCAACTCCCATGCTCAATAGCTACCGATGCCCCTTTCCTACAAGAACTGGCCAAACTCGAAAAGGGATTGGAGAAAATTGGCAGCTTCTACAACATCCAATGGCAACGAAAACAACAAAACACTAAACACACATGCCTGTGGTTTTTAACTTGAATTTTCTGCTGAGCAAAAAAGATTTTTCTTTTGTTTGTTTTAAACTTACTACCTACTAGTTTTATTTTATGGCCCTTAATTCTTGTATTGAGGGAGTAAATAATAAATCCTTGTTTACTTTCTCTTTACCATTTATTATATTGTAAGGCTTTATCATTCCTATCCCCTGGCAAGTGTCTATTTTCTAAACAGAGTATACCTAGTCTCTCTTCATATGGGAACCCCTCCATAGCACTAAACGTCCTTGTTGCCTTTCTCTAGTTCTCCTATTTTTTGTGGGGGGGGGGAGGACCAAAACTAGACACAATTTGCAGTGTGTGGACACACCATAGATTTGGAGAGAGCCATAAGGTTACTTTCTGTTTTGCCAAAATTCCCTCTTCAATAATTTCTAACATTTAGTTTATCATTTTGACAGTTGCCGGTCAATAAATTGATGCCTTTAGTGAACAGTCCAGAGATCATGTAGTTTGGGTTCTTTTTGCCCATGTGCATCACTTTACACTTCTGTACATTGAATTTCATCTGCTATTTAGTTGCCTACTCAGTAGTGCAAGGTCCTTCTTTAGCTCTGTAGCAACCCCCCCACCCCAGTTTTTTCTTTTTCTATTTATTTTAAAATGCATTTCCTTCCTCAACCATTTCTGACTTTTTCTCTCCCTCTCTATTCCCTATAGATAAGTATAAGTGAGCTCAAACTTAGGATAAGCTTTAAACATTTTTATTTTGGCAGCAAGTTTTTGAATATCCACTGTTTTATATTGTATAATTATTAGGTTTGTATTAATTTTACTGTTGTATATTGTATTATTATCATTGTTGTATTGATTTGAGTTGTTTCATATGGATATTGTATGGTTTAGGCCTGTGTTTGTAAGTGAACCAAAGTCATGTCAAGTTTCCATTTTATATCTCAAGTCTCCATCTTGTGTCCTCTGCCCGGGTATCCCATGTTGCAACAATATGATTCATTGTACCCTTCCCATGTAAATTGGTTCCCCGATGAATGAGAATGATTGGGAATGATTGAAATACAATGGTAGCAGGCCTCTGCTGAATCGTCTGTGATGACTGGGCCATCACCTCACATTGATTCATTCAGGAACCATGGACCTCACCTAGGAACAGATACAGGAACCCAGCATTTGAAAGACAAAAGACCCTGCAGAACCAGGAACTCTACCATTGTACCCCACCAATACAGACACCCAAAACTGCACATCCCCGTGTGGAGCACACGTGCTCAGTACTCTAGGGGCTGACCCTTGCCTGGGCATGCCTCCTGTCATGAGGGTCACACAAGGTCTGCCCCTATAAAAAGTGGCAGTGAAGACAGATCCAGTGGGAACGCCATTTCCATCTGGACCAGACCAGCTTCCCATCACCTGTGAACCCCAGATGCCCTGCCGGCAACCCCCTCTGGACAACACCGAGCTAAAGGAGACCCCGACTGGCCATCAAGGATCAACTTCCAGCTTGGGATAGGAAGATATTACCTGCACACCTCCACTTACAATTTGGACTCTCTCTCTCTGTCTCTCTCTCCTCCTGGACTTCAGTGGACTTCAGCCCCTGCACCAAGCCTCTTTAACCCCTGCTGCCATTGTGTATGCATACGTGTGTGGATGCAAGGGAACCAATTTGACATTGTGTCACCATCTCCCCTGTTCAATAAAAATACTGTCATTTGCAACCCTGAGTTTCATAGATTTCATAGACATCAAGGCTGGAATGGACCTCGGGAGATCATCGAGTCCAGCCCCCTGCCCAAAGGGCAGGAAGTCAGCTGGGGTCATAGGATCCCAGCAAGATAAGCATCCAATTTACTCTTCAAGGTGCCAAAATAAAAATGTTTAAAGCTTATCCTAAGTTTGAGCTCACTTATACTTATCTATAGGGAATAGAGAGGGAGAGAAAAAGTCAGAAATGGGGGAATGTTTGTACTGGTGGTCACCCCTGATAAACTTATAGGTGGCCATCAGATCACCTCTGAGCCTGCGCTTTTTCCAGGCTAAAGGGTCCCATGTTGGGTCATGTTTTACTGAATCCCAGTCCCTTCCCTATCTTAAATTCCAGCCTCATTCTCTCTCTCTCTCTCTCTCAGCCCCAGTCCCCACCCTCTCTGCTAGTTTCCTGATCTCTTCTCGATTCCATCTCCTCTTTTCTGCCACCTCGCAGCCTCCCCTACTCCTACTGCCTTTTTCCCTGTAACTTTCTGCTGCCTTTCTCTGCTTTCCTGCTGCCCTGCCACCTGCTGCTTTTCCTGTGATTTTCTGCTGTCCGTCTCTCTGTTTTCAGGCTTCCCCTGCACCTTCTGTAATCCTCCCCTGGCCTCCCTCCTGCAGCTTCCCAACTCCTATTAGCTGTCCTAAAGTTTTCTCCAGTTTCCAGCACCTACTGCCACTCTGCGCAACTTCTCTAGCTGCCCCAGGAGACATCCTCTAGGTCCCCACACCCAGAGCACCTTTTTAACACCCACACTCTCCCTTAGTCCCATTTTCCCTCTCCCCATCTACCTTTTCTACCTTCCCATAGCTCTGGCTCCAGTCCCAGCCTCTGTGTCAGCATGCTCACCTGTTCTGTAGGCTTTGGGCATTGTCTTTTAATCAATTAAGATCAATTAACCTAAAGTTACCTACCCCCCCAAGCCTCAGTTCTTCAGCCTGGGCCCCTCTAGTCTACCCCCCTCTAGTCTACCATTTCTAATCCTGGTCCCGGTGACTTTAATTTCCAGCAACTTTCACTCTCTACACTTTTACTTTCTTACCTTAACCTTTCTTACCTTAACCTTTCTTACCTTAACCTTTCTTATCTTAACCAAATACACCAAGCACATACATACACATCACAACACCCAACTTAGGAACTCACCTGTGTGTATGTGTAGGTGGGTAGTATGTGTGTAAATTAGTGAATACACATATATACATATACAGATATCATTGTGTGTGAATTAGTAATCCACATATGTGTATTAGATGTGCAGGTATTGGTAACTGGTAAATGATTCTGTCTAAATTTGGTGTGTGTAGTGTGTATGGGCTTAAACTGGTGATAGGTGTGCATGAACCTAGACTAATTATTGTGTATGTGTGCTTAATTGATTTTTATGTGTGCATGTGCAATTGTACACCACACTGTCCTGTCTAATAGTGCAATATTGAGATCCTGAGCATTGGCTTGACCCCTCATGGCAATAATTCCTTATTACCTGCCCTGATCTTTATCACTTTGAATAATTTTGTGTTATCTGGAAATTTGGCCAACTCACTCCTCACCCACTTTTCCAAATAATTTTTGAATATGTTAAACAGCACCAGTCCCAACATAGATCTTTCACTTACTTCTTTCCATCCTGAAAACTGACCACTTAGTCACTTTTTTCTCCCTTTCCTTCAGTCAATTTCCAAACCGTTAGTGGACCTTCCCTACAATCCTATGACTAAAAGCCTCAGCCAGTTTCCTGGTGAATTCCTGGTCAAAAGGCTATTAGGCTGCCCAGGGCCCAGAAGGCCCAAGCAGCAATCAAGGCCACCAAGCGCAGCTCAGGCATCCTAGGCCAAGCCCAGAAGGAAGGGACCTCTGTGAAGTAAGCAGCCTGTAGTGAGACACTGTGAACATATTGCTACACTTGAAGCCCATATCAAGGCATTCTGTAGGCCTGGCACACAGTGTGCTCTGGCAGGCTAACATCCAAATGAATCCAACTGGTTGGCATATGGAAGGGGTGTAGAGGAGGTGGATCCCCAGGAACATCCATTGACAACACCTAGCAAATTCAGCTTTGAGGGAACCTCCCACTCTCAGACATCTAGATGTGGCGGGCAAGTATTAGGGACTTCCCTGGGGAGGTGACACACTATCAATGAAGGTGCCCGAGGGAAAACAGAGACAGGATAGGACTAACTGATCCCAGGTCACTCAGGAATGGCTGCACAAAGCCCAATGGGTATACTATGCATCTAGAGTTTAGCTACTGTGATCTAGACCTAGCAACTTTAACTTTTTCTGGAGGTCTGCTATGACCTAAATCAGTAGTGTTGTAACTTACTTGTTGCCTAATGCCAACTAGTGAGAGAGCAGATCATGTCCACCTGTTGCCCAATACTGTAGTGTTTAGAGTAATCACCCAGGGAGTGGATGACCTATGTTTTGGGTCCTCCTTACCTTAAGGAAATTTTTTAAAAAATGCAGCTTTTACTTCTCAGGAGAATGCCTTAACAATAAAGCTACAGACTAGACTTAGTGGGAGCTGTTTCTGTCCTACTATTTTAAGATAGTAACTATATAATGTAAAATCTGTATGCTGGCATCAAGGTCAAAACCCATGACTCCATACTCTGAGAGTAATATTCTATTCCCTGGGTCATAGTTCTACTTCCTCTTGCTTATCTGTTCCTCATTCTTTCCCGGTGAATTTAACACTCCTGGCAAAAGGCAAGCACCCCTAGCTATACTGAAGAACAAACAGGGGATGCTTGCTTTATACTGAATTGTTATCAATGTTGCTATCAATTAGATAATTTCTTGCTGCTCTTGATCTCAAGACAGCAGAGGTGTCTCATATGATATTTGGAAATCTTTTGAAGCAATTTTTATAAAGTTGTTTAGTAAAAAAGCTAGTTTTCATAAGGGGAAAAAAAGGAACTTTTTTTTTACTTACTTTCTTTCTGGGCCAAGATAAAAGGCAAACGTGTATATTCTCACTTCCCTGGACAGGAAAAGAAAACCTTCAACAGTCTAATTTAATTTAAATAATCTAATTCACCTTAGTTTAGACAACAGGACTTTAGGGCAGTATAAATATGAGGGGAAAAGTGAAATTCAGAAATATTATAAATCTGTAGCTATATGAATACTACAGTAAATAACTTCAAATTGGTCCTGTAACTGGATGGCAGAGAATAATGAAATGTTATCTTGCCTAACATGCTTTGGATATGTAGAAAGTGTCTTGTAGAAAGTATCTTTATATATGGAAAAATCTAAATATTGGCAAGTTCATGTTTGTGTGCTAAAATAATGCCTTGTAATTACAATGAAAGAGATTTGTCTTTCTTAATTAGCCAGCTCACTACAGGGGCAATGCATCTGAGTGTTAAGTTGCAATACATTTTGCACATTGTTAGAACCATATTTTACAAACTTATGCTTTTTCTCTTCTTGTTTTTTTTTTACTCTGAAAAAACTGTGTAATTCTGCCTTCTTTGCATGCATTTATATTAAAACTCTGCATTTTCTTTGAATTATATCCTTTATCTGAAGCAAGCATGGAAATTTGACTGTGCCCATGCTTAATATAATTAAAACCAATGGACAAAAATCAATTGGTTATATGGCTTACATTGAGTTACAAAATATTTTGCATGCATATTAATCTTAGTTAGTTCATCTAAAAAATTCTCATTATTACATTTTTCAAATGAGGTTAAGTCCATCCTCACAAGCTATAAAAGGGAAGCATTCTGATTTTAGGTATAGAAATCACATGCTTGTTTATGACAGGAATTGGAAACAAGCAACATGAGCATTAGTCTCATATAACAATCAGAATTGCAAGTGATCATAATGGAGGCAGCTTTAGTAACCTACTGATGGCAGTAAAAGACAATCGGAGTTCTTCAATGACTCAGAAGTTTTAGCAGTTTCCCAGATTCACAGAAGCTTAGGGCTGGAAGGAACCTCATGTGATCACTCTGGCCGCTCTGGGCCAGAAAGACTGCTGGGGTCAAATAACCCCAGCAAGGTGTCCATCTGATCCCCTTTTGAGGATCTCCAGGGTTAATACCTGCACCACCTATGCTGGGAGTCTATTCCAGAGTCTGGTCACACAAACAGTAAGAGAGTTTTTCCTTATATCTGGTCTGAAACCTTTTTCTAGAAGTTTATGTTCATTGCTCCTGGTTTTACCTGGGTGTGTTTTGGTGATTAGCTGTTCACCTAGCCCCTGATGTTCTCCCCTGATATATTTGTAAGCTGCCACCAAATCCCCCTGAAGTCTTCTCTTTCCTAGGATGAACAGTCCCATGTGTGTCAGCCATTCCTTATATGGCTTGCTCTTCAGGCCTCTAACCATACAAGTGGCTCTCCTCTGGCTCAAGCTTCTCAAACTTCTCCATATTCTTCTTGAACTGCGGTGCCCACAACTGGACACAATACTCCAGCTGCAGCCTCACCACTTCTGAGTACAGCAGGAGAATAACTTCCTTAATTTTGCTTGAAATGCATTTTGGTTGATGCATGCAAGTGTTTTTTTTTGGTTTTTGTTTTGCTCTGCTAACTGTAACATCACACTGGTGGCTCATATTAATTTTATGTTCAATTATGACCCTCGGATCCCTTTTGGACATGGTGGTAGCTAGTGTAGCACCACCACAACTGTAAGTTTGTCACAGATTTTTCCTCCCTAGATGGCACACGTTACACTACTCAGTCTTGAACAGCATCTGGTTCTGGTCCACCCATCTGACTAATATGTTTAGGTCCACCTGCATCATCAGCCTACCCTCATGCATGGCCACACTTCCCTAGACCTTAGTGTGATTGATGAACTTTGCCAGTGTGCTTTTGATCCCCACATCCAGATCACTAATGAAAATGTTGAAAAGCACTTGCCCAAGTACCGAATCCTGGGGGACCCCACTGGCTATCTTCCACCAGGTTGACACAGATCCATTTATTCCATTAATCTTAGCTCAGACATCTAGCTAGCATTGTAATTCAAAGAAATAACATACTTCTTACATTTGTACATTTGTATTGAGCTCCAAGACTTTCCCTAGCATGGCAGACCTATCAATTTTAAGTTTGAGGCTGAAGAATCACTTTGCCTTTCTGATTATGTTAGTATAACCCTGTGTATCTCTATAGCATATGGTGTTATATATAATTGTGGGTGAAGCATGGTTTATTCATTTAGTGAGTACTTCCTGCAGTGGTGCATGCAATGATTGTCAGTACATAAGCCCCAAACAACTAGAGCATCCTGAAAGCCTGGAGAATCCATCAGCAGAACAGACTAATGGTATCAATGCAACATTACACAGAACATGTTACTGGCCATGGATGATATTACAAATGTTGAACTGAAACATCATCCAGAAGCAGCGATGAAAATAGAATCCCACATCAATGATAAGCTCAACATTAAAAGCAAACAAACCAAAAAATCCCATCCCCACCCCCACCTCCGCTATTGTCAACATTTTCCTGGGTTAATCTGGGGTCACATATTTAAAATGCTAAGTCATTGTAATGTTTATGCTCTTCAACTATGAAATGATGTAATTATTTGATATGGGCATTTGTTTTACAAAATCTGATACTAATGATGACAGAATATTTGTACAGAAAGCTAAGAAGTTTAAAATCAGAAATAACAAAATATCCATGTAGTAGCCATACCATTCTGGAGCACTTGCTTCTGGAGAAAACTGATATTGCAACCTTCGCATCTCAGTCCCTTTTGCAGAGCTCATGACTGACCCTCCAGCCATCCACACTCATCTTCTCAAATTTATAGGTTAGCAAATTTGTAATAACTCATCTCTTCCCAAATATCACTTCATAGTTTTATCTGCATATTTAGTAACTTCTCCATTAAAGTTTCTAAATCGAGCCCAGACACCTTGTATGAAGCAGTTCCAGACTTTCCCCTTAATACTTCACTGATTCTTACTTCACATTTACTTAAAGGTACTCTCTGTTGCCTGTCTTGCAATCCTCTTTCCCAGTCATCCTGTAGCAAAACCCCCAGGTTTTTTTTTTTTTAATTTTAAAATGCATTCCCTTCCTTCCCCAACTATTTCTGACTTTTTCTCTCCCTCTGTATTCCCTGTAGATAGGTATGAGTAAGTTAAGATACAAGATAAGCTTTAGCATTTTGTAGCAAGTTTTTTTCTCTCTCTCCTTCTTTGATCTACTGTTTTATATTGTATAATTACTATGTTTATATTGATTTTTACTGTGTGATTTACTTTTTTTCTGATTTTTACTGTTTTTTTTAAATTGATACTATATGATTTAGCATAAGTAATGTCAAGTTACGTAAAGTTTCAATTTTGAATGTCCAGCCTCCATCTTGTGTCCTCTGACAGGGTGTAACCTATGACTCATGTCTAACCAGACTCATATAAATTGGTTTCCAAATGAATGGGGATGAATGAGGGTGCTTGAGATACAATGGTAGGAGGCATGTACTGAATAATCAGCTCAACAACTGGACCATTGACTCACCCAGGAACCATGAACCCCCGCATATGAAAGACAAAGACCCTACAGAAATTAGCCAACCCACTATTGCAACACAGACAACTGAACTGCACGTCCTTGCCTGGAGTGGACATGCTCAGTATACCAGGCTTCAACCTTGCCTTGCCCTGCCACTAGGGCATAGAAGGTCTGCCCCTATAAAAAGGGGTAGTGAAGACAGACCCACTGGGACACTCTCACCATCTGGACCAGCACCATCCCACACCACCCATCCACTCATTGGCCCTGCCAGTGACCCACTCTGGACAACACCTTGCTGGAGAAGACCCTGACTGGCCATCAAGGATCACCTCGCAGCCCAGGATAGGTAGCTATCACCCACCTTCCATCCCCAAGCAAAGGACCTGGACTCTGTCCCTACACACCTTGACTTCAATCCCTCCATTAAGCCTTTTTCTATCCTGCTACCATTGTGTGGGTGTGTATGTGAGTGCTTGTGTGTGTGCGGGAACCAATAACTTTGTGCGGCTGTGTAGTGTGTTGTCTGTTTAATAAACCTGTTAATTTGAAACTCCGAGTTGGGTTTTTGTCTTATTGACCTCCCAGCCCTGATCCTTGATCTCCTAGCTTTCTGCCTCTCAGTTTCCAGACCCATCTCCAAGCTTTCTGCCTCTCTGTTTCCTCGCTGTCTCCTCCTTGCCACTGGGCTTTTTTTCCTTGCTTCCACCCCAGGGTACCAGGTGACCTCAAGTAATCCTGGGGAACATTAACCCTAAGTAAACCCAAGTCTCAGTAACCTCGAGTAACTCTGGGGCCACTTGACCTTAAGTAACCCCAGCTTCCCCTCCTGTCTACTGGATCTAATCCTGGCAATTGGCACTCTCACTGTCTTATTTTTCCCTCTCTCATCTTATCCTCCCATCTGTCTCCCTCCTTGCTCTCCTTCTGGAAATCTTTCACACTTGATTACCCTAGGTACCCCAAGCACACACATAGACACCATACCACCCAGGTTAAGAACTCACCTGCATGTATGTGTAGGTGGGTGTTGTGTGTGTGAACTGGCAAATGTATATATCATTGTGTGCGTGATATATGAGTTAGTGATCCGTGTATGTGGTATTGAGTGTGTGGATATTGACAACTAATTTTTGGTGTGTATAGTGTGTGTGTGTACTTGAATTGGTGATAGGTGTGTATGTGCATAGACTGGTAATGTTGGATGTGTATGTGTCTGAGTTGGTAGTGTGTGTGTATGTGCATAATTGATTTTTGTGTGTATATATGTGTAATTGTGTCTCATCCTCCCAATTTTGAGATCCTGAGAGTTGGCCTGGCTCCACAGGACAACAATATTGCACCATTTACCTGAAGCCTATCAACCGTTGGATATTTTTCTCAATGGCCCAGCTGCCCAATCTTCAAGTTTTCTCTATAGATAGACTCCATTTGCAACCACTTCTCCAGCTTCATCACTCATTCTTGAGTACTATCCAATGCAACAAACCTGATCTAGGGTCTCTTACTGGCCAAGGTTTGCAGATAATTCTTAGTTTATAGATCTCCCATTCCTTATGGTTATACGTGACAGGCTCAAAGGATCCATCCTTGACGTCTGATGTAAATGGGAAGGCTGACTCCAGAGGTGGTGGTATCTTTTTCTTCATCTAGCCCTCAAGGCTTCTTTTTCTCCAAACTTCAATCCTTGAGGCTCTCTTGCTTCAAACTCTAAATTCCCCTTTTAAGACAACTCTAGTTTTCTTATGAGCTACAATCATAGCCTCCAGCTATCCCCATAGCCTTGCCCATACCTTGCAGATATCTCTCAGTTGCCATTTTGCAGGGACCTCCTCGCCCCATACCAGCACTGGGCCACTTCAGTCCCAGAGCCATTGTACAGGCTTCACCCTTTCCAGCTTTAGCCCTTTTTCCTCTGGCTGAGCCCAGTCAGCCCAAAGCTACTTCTACAGACCCTGAGCTCCTGGACTTCAGCCCTATCTTGCTCTCTATACCAGCCCCTTGGTCCCTGAACTGAACAAAGCTGCTCTAGTGCTCTCTTTCTCTGTCAGGCCCTGGCATTCCTGGCCCAGACAAGATTGCTCTTGATCTGTACTGCCCTGAAGTTCCTGACCCTTATATGGGGCATCCCTTCAGGCAATCTTGTGGCCTCCACACCTGCACTATAGCTACAACCTGTTCCCTAGCATTTAAACTTAAATAAAGACAAAGTAGCTAGGACAAAAAGTGTTAGCCAATGTGGCTGGAGCTCATTCAGACCCTTGCAGGGCTATAATAGTTTTCAGATTCTACTCATAGACGTATCAAAGACAAAAGTACTAAAAAAAAAACCCAACCCCCCCAAAAAAACAACCCCCGCCAAAACAAATGAATAAAAACCCATGAAGACTGCACCATCCTTGCTTTCACTAAGGAAAGCCTCCAGTGCACACCAAACTTTGGGCCTCTCTGTCTTCATTGAGAAGATTGAAGTGAACTATTATCCTTCTCTGGGCCACGAATATGACCCACTCCTCCCCAAATTACCATTAAGAGAAAGACCCTAGAGGTAGTTAAGCACTTCCCATAACTCAATCGCCACTTCTCCCAGAGAATAAACATTGAAAAGTAAAATTCCTTCAGCATCTTTTATTCATTGCAGTCTCTGGAAAGACAAGAAGATCCAGGTCTACAATGCAGTCATTACCCCCATCCCCTCTTCTACAGGTCTGAAATGTGGGTGACCTACCATCATCATCTAAAGAGCCTAAAGATGTATCACCAACAATGCCTCCAGAAAATCCTCCACATCAAATGGGAAGATTGCTGCACAAATGTCAGCAGGCTTGCTGAAGCGAGTATTACCAGAAGTGACTTGGTGGTTCTCAAGCATTAATGTCACTGGACCGGACATTGTGTGGGGATGCCTCACTCTCCACTCCCAAAACAAGAGCTCTACTCCTAGTTTAGTAAAAGTCTGAGAGCTAAAGGAAATGCTACAATGACACATTGAAGGCATAGCTCAAGAAAACAGATGCTGACATTGAGAAGCGATATCAGGTGTTGCTGGCCACGACCAGTGGTGCTGCAAACTCAAACAAGAAGCAGCCTATTTCAAGGTAAAACATCTTGTCCTTGAAGCAGGGGAGAGAGAGACTAGAGGAAGGAAAAGAAGAGGAATCCTAGCCTTCAGCCTACTCTCTCCTGTGGAAAGACGAACTTCTCAGGATGAATCTGTCATCTCAGGTCCCATCAAGCATAGTAGAGATGATACTTGAACTGAGGGATTGAGGACAATGAATTGTTCTTACACTTACAGGAGTCCCTGGCTCCTGGTATCTTATGGCATGGATATAACCAGGTAGCCAGTCTCCTGCTATAGGACTTCCACTGTCTTCTACATCAGAAAACTGTAGAGGATGATTTTAACTTGGGTCATCTTGGCTTACCCTATTACAGAGTGGCCTCCTGGACCTTCAAGTGAGAGGCCACTCTGTAATAATCTATCGCTGGTGTTTAATGTAAAACATATATCATACAAGACATCTGGATTTATTGAATAATCTTCTAACAATTTTAAAAAATACTTACTTTGACTTAACATTTAGGCACAGATCATAACAGCAAGCACTACAACCCTGCCATTGTAGAGGAGCTCTTGAAACTATTTTGATTATTATACCTCTTTTGACAACGAAATGTTTAGGTCTTTGCACAGCTGGTTATTTCTGCTAGTAAGTGCATAAATCTTGGTCTTCCATCAAGACTATTATGGTCCTCCAACTTAAAGCATCATATAGCTGATGTCAATAAGGAGAAGATGTTCTTGTATTCTCTATATTGTAGCTTTGCTTAGTTTTCACAGATTGTGAAGTGAGAAGGCTTATTTTACTCTTCTTTCCAATTTGTACCTATCTAAAACTCAGATAGTCTGAGCCTGAGTGGAAGAGACCCTGCTTCAGGCAAGAGGCTTGTCAGACCTGCATTATCAAAATAAATTATAAATAAGAAGCAGCTAAATATGAAATTGCTATAAAGCTCTATAGGGGACATAACAGGAACTTTATAATTAGCTGTCAGATGTGTCATACCAAAACCAATAATCCTACAAAAATGTGTAAGTCTGTTTTCATCATTTGTGTAACGATAGCAATAAGACACTTTAGGCAATCTGTTTTAATGTCATTATTGCATTTTTGAACAGCAATAGTTTTATTTCCTTCAGCCTTCTGCCATATAGCTTTACCTGAGGCATGCCATAGTCATCCAAAGCTATGTTGTCTAGTTTATCTTATGCTGAATTCAGACATGGGCAGTAGCAACTAACAGTATGATGAAATACTTATGAAAGGAAGAAGAATTCTATGTTAAGGTGCTACATTTGGTAGACTTTTTTTCTTCTGGGATAAATACTTGTGCTAATATAAATCAGGATCATCTTTGTGACACTGAAGATATTTGTGGGTATAAAAAAAGTTCCCAGTAACCTTTATCTGGTCAGATAACCTTCATGAAATGTTCTTCACCAGAAAATGACAACTCAGTGAAACTGAAAGGCTTATGGAAAAAGGCTAGCACTGAAGAATTTCCGTCTACAAAACAATTGAAAAATGTTTTGAAATAGTCAAAAATAAGTATTTTTAAGTTGAAACGACTTTAAATTTTAGAATGTAATGGTTAAAATAAAAAGATTATAAAAATAAAAAGGTTTAAATTGAAATATGACACTTGATTTCATGAAAAATGTTTCAGAATTAAAGATTCCAGTTGACTTGAGCTGAACTTTTCTTTCCTTGCTCTTTTTATAGAGCTTTCTTGCTTTCATTAATTTCATAGTTGGTTTGAAAAGATGGTGATTTGAAGAAAGCTGTAGAAATCAGAATAATTGTGCTTGAAATGAATTTTCTCCATAAGGTTAATCCTGTGATTTTTGTTTGCTTTTCTACTCAATAAATTTCTCAGTAGAATTCTTTCCATTCCCTTTCCTTCTCTTCCTTTAAGTTTTCTCTTTTCTTGTCTTAGCAGGAACTGTTAAATAAAGAGGAAAGAAAGCAGCCTACCATAACCATCTTTTTAAAAGATTGCTATTAAATCATAGCAGGTATGAAGGGATAATTCTCAGCTCTGAACTATTTATAACATTGGGGTTATTATGCTAACAAGGAAATATTTTGGCAGTTCATTAAATTGCTCATATAAAAATAATATTCTTTAGTTGGCTTAGGAAACTGAGACCCAGCCTTGACCTTTCATTCTCCTTAACAGGATTGCAAATGTGATATTATTATTAAAGCTTTGATGGTAAATGATTTGCAAACCACAGATATATCATAAATATGTGTTTTCTATGTGTTTTGTTAGCAAGTTGGTGAATCAGCTTTAGACACTATTGTATATACAACTTACATTTTCAAAGGTTATCATGAACATCTTTCAAGGTATTCTCTTTTCAAGTCACTTAGTTTTGGGAAGATGGTTCCTGTGCAGGGACTACAATGTTATATCAGTATGGCTGCTAATAGATGTGGGGAAAAAACAAAAAAAAACCAGTGCTTTACTTTCAGCTTGCTGCACCCCTGCACCAAGTGCAGCCCATGCCCAAAAGAGGAATCATGTTAGTTTGACCCAGCTCACCCAGTGTTTGTATAGCTTGTGTGCTTCAGCAGGGCTTTTTGGCACTTATAGCTAACAGCTGATTGAATCAGCTATTAGATATAAAAGCACCAGAAAGCCCCACTGAAGCACATGAGATATATAGATACTGGGGAGCCAGGTCATACTCATGCAATTCCTTTTCTGGTAAAACGCTGGAGTTTGTTTGGTTGTTTGATTGTTTTTTAAATGTTTTCTTTACTTTTTCTTTCCACATTTATCAATGCTTAATGTTGATATGCAACTTAATGATCACTTTATTTTTGGCCACACTTATTCCTATTTCTCAATAGATTGTTGTTTAATTATAACCTTATTTATCATATTTTACACTGAGCTCTTTACAAATGAATTACTTCAGTGTAACTAACTTCATGGTCAAGTAGTGTAGACCTTTAGGTGTGGGGCCTAGCAAAAAGGGAGGGAAGAGGAGCAAGTATTGTTACAGAGAATATTCTCACTTCATTCTAAAGGAAAGATATAATGAGAGATTTAACGTGTATCGACATGTGATGGTAATATGTCCCAGTTGGCATGCCTCCAAGTGCATTCTGCATACCCTCTCCCACTTACATGCCCTATATCCAAAAATGCATTTGAGAAATATATCTGTAGTCTCAACATACCCTCAAGCTTATCAGAGACCATGGTCTTGCCGGTGACTGCAGAACAATGCACTGGAATATTTTATATTTGCACTGGCATTTTTCCAGGCTTGGAGTTTTCAAACAGGAAAGGATAATCCAGGAGTACCTGGGAGCATTGGCCAGGATATGCTGCTGTTGCAGTCTAAATATATCCTTACAGGTCATTAGGTCAGACAGTAGTCTAAATTTGATTGATCTAGTGCTTTGTATTTGTAGTTGTGCCATATTAGCAAACATCCTCAAATTATTCAAAATATAATATTGTCATTAATTATCCTTGTATTCTGATACCTTTTTTATAAAGCTTATATGGCCCCCTGACTTATGAAAAGAAGTAAAACACAGATTTAAACAGAAACCATTTCAGATATGAGCTGTGGCAATGATTTGACATATAGCTAGCCATATGATGTAATTTCATAAAACATTTAAAGACAGTTAATGAATAGCCCAATGAGTTCATGTATTGGGTCCCTAAATTAGCATTATGAAACATTTGCTAAATTTTACTATATAATAATCACCTAGTTTCTACTTGGAAGAGGCCAAATGGAAATGGTGAGAAGTTAGTGGTCAGAACTGAAGTGAATTGGTATAACTGTATGTAAATACTGCCATACAATTCCAGCAAACTTCCTATGGCCCAAAACGCATCAGATGGATCCTGACCAGGCCATGTCAAGAAATGTAAAACCCGCCAACATATCTCCACCACCCCCACAATAACTACGGCCCACAATAAAACCATCACCATTCCTGGATCTTATACATACACCTCCAAAAATATATCTCATCCAGTGTGCCAAATGCTGTGAAGGGAAATGCGTAGGAGAAACCAAACCATAACTGCACACCAGAATGAACGTAACTGAAAATCTATCAAAGACAAGAATATCCAATTACCTGTGGGAAACATTTCTCCCGTGACAACCACTGTTTCTTCAGTCTCTCAGTTCTAATCCTCAAAGGGAATTTACAAAACACCTTGCGCAGATGTGGCTATGAGCTTTACTTTATCAACCTACTAGATACAAAACATCATGAACTGAATATAGAGATGGGATTTATGACACATTATAACCTGCCTAACATCTCATACCCCAGGTAACATCTTCACTATTTACCAGCTATATTCTTACTACTGGGTCTACATTCCTTCCTCCCCACCCTTCACCTGTTTGTCACCCATTGACTGTCTCAAATTGCATTTTCATTGACTTTAGGGGTGTACTTGGTAGCTGTGTTGGTCTGAGACAAAAAGACATACAAAAAACTAGAACTCTTGGTTCCAAAATAAGACCTTTTATTAGACTGGGAAATGGGAAGAAAATTGTCCTTTTCTGCAAGCTTTTGTGAACAAAGTCCCTTTGTCAGGCTCTGGGAAAAGTGCAGATGGTACAAGATGGTCAAAAGTCCTCATAGGTAAGAAAAAAACTTCATTTTTGCACAGAGGGAGCTGAAGATGGATGGCTGCCCCTCTAGGTCCATAAGAGTGTCTTTGTGAGCTGTGCTGAGTAGCTTTTTGAAGTGTTGGTCAGGTAGAATTCCATCCCTGGAGGTGTCAGATGGCAGGCAGGGAGGTAAAAATAACTTCCTTGTGTCAGGATTGGACTTTGATCCTCAAAGCTTGTAGAAAAGGACAATTTTCTTGCCATTTTCCAGTTGGTCTAATAAAAGGTATCATTTTGGAACCAGGGGTTCTAGTTTTTTGTATGACATTTTCACTGACTGGCATTCTTGAATGTATACTGGCCTCTGATTTCTGTTCTGTTTCATTCAGGAAGAGCACAGACCAACTGCAGACACTTCCTCAGCCTGAAGGAAGGATGTTTGGACCTGAACGCTTGCAAAGAAAAATATTTCAAACTATTTTATTTGGTATAAAAAGAGAGAGTGGATTTACCCAAAGAACTGTCTCCATACAATCCCTGCATTTTTTTATTACTGTAATTACCAAGCGCTAGGAAATCACTTCTTGAGCTCCTGGGTCTCTATTCAGCAAAGCAATTTTTTAAAATGTAAACACATGTAAGAAACTTGCCAAATCAGAGTTGAAACCTGGACACTTTATCCAGAATCTGGACAAAGAAGTCTGAGATGCTTCATTCCCACTGACTTCTAATGGCTATATTTTTATCATTAGCATTCTCTAGAGCTAATTTAAATTTGTCTGAGACAATCTAATAAGCACTGTAAACATTCAAGTTTCCTTCTTTTATGAAAATAACTAGATTTTACTAGTTTGGGGTATACTTTAAGAAGTGTCCATATTATAGTATTGAATGTTTACTTCATATCTGGAATATGAAGAAACGTTTGTCCTACATGGCTGGATAGGTATGTCACCACCAAAAAAAAAAAAAAGAGAAACAAAAAAATTGTTTGGTTATTCCAGTATCTCTGCAGGAAACTTAAAAAAAAAAATGAATTACAGTTCTATATAGTCTATTTCCTTAATGATTTTTTAATACTTTTCATATGTTCCAAATCTTTTATAGATTGAACGTTATATTGAAAATAAGAATCAAAATGAAGTAGACAGTCTAAAAGAGAAATATCTTCTTATAACTCAGAAAGATCCATTCATCCACCATAAATTGTGTTCCTATTCAGTCTGTGTCCTACATAAAAGAGGGATTTAAACCTGACTATGCTACCTATTGGGAGATCATGCTCACTACTACACCATGCTCTGAGGAAAACTGTCCTTTTGAAAGTGTTGCACAGCTGAGTTATTGCCCTAACCATCGCATTATAATTCCATATGGGAGGGGACATGGGGGAGGGGGGAAGGGGAAAGGAAAGCAGACTAAAGAGGATAGCCAATTATGCACAGCTGTATTTTGAGGATCTGCTAATTTTGTAATTAGCTTTTTGTCTTGCAAATTAGCAGATATTTCCTAGTGGGAGGTGCTTTCCTTGGGAATGAAGATTATATCACTCACTTCCCCAGTTCAAGCCCTGTTGAAGGCAAATGTGGTTTTTATCATACATATATGTATATATGTATATGTGAGTGTGTATACACACACACACACACACACACACACACACACATATATACACCCCCCCCCAAAGCAACAACGGATGGCTGGATCCTCAGAACACTGAAGACATCTATAAGGAAATAGAGGCTGAGTCCATTAAATTTTGCAGTTATCTACTAACATTGGATCCAAAAGCAGATAGAATTTTGAATCAATTTGATGAGAATAATGAACATTTTAATATCCAATTTATTTGTCAACTTCAGGTTGAATGACTAAGAGGCTTGGCACAAGTTACCTCACAAACATCATAAAGGCATTTAACGTGAGAGCAATCATTAGTTACGGGGTGTTCAACTGTTATAAGTACCCTCTAAACATTTTAAAGATAAGCCACACAAAAGGAGGTTTACCTTGGAAACCTGGAATCCATGTCCTACCACGGCATTGCTTGAATGATCAAGGGAGGTAAAATGCTTTGCTTCCCAGGATGCACAGCTCCCAGCTGTTCTACCCCTTCCTACCATCCACAACTCTAGTGGCACCCTCTGCCCTCCCATCTCTCCTATGCTGAAAGCAACTGCTCTGAGCTTAATTGCAAAGAGACCACGGAGACCATTGTTGCCTCTGGATTTAGGATCCAGATCCCATGTTCAGGGCAGGGGACCCACCCTCACACCTTTCCATTTGATAATAGGCAAATGTATTGATACACAGTGATAACAACAACAAAAAATACAAACAGTCAAACAGTTCTATATGTCTACCAAATCCTAGGGCCGTCACCAGAGTCAAAGTACATCTGGCCAGGATGCAGGCTTCACTTTGAGGCTGTCTTTCTTAGGTGTTAGATGTCAGCAATCTAGAGGTGGGATGCCCAGACCCACAGCCCCCCTCCAGAGGTGTATATAAGATCTGAACCAACATGAAGCTTTCACCTGAGATTGCTCTAAAACTGCCATAATTGTATGACATCACAATACAACACAGGCTGGCACTTCTGGGGCTTGAGGAGTCTGATCCTGCTCTGGAATTCCTGGGGTAGAACTGGGCTTCTCATGCCCCAGGAAAACACATCATCTGTTGTAATGGACAACTGCATTTTGCTCAGTGAAGTGTATTGGCTGTGCTGGGACACATCCTTGCATAGCTGATCTTCATTTGATGGTGTCTTTTTCTAAACTAAGGAAATTGGTTATGTAGGGAACAGTTTACTAAAGGTCATTGTCCAATTCTTCAAGTATTAAGGTAAAACCCAGGCCTTGTTTTGGGAATTTTGTTACAGATTTCAGTGCAGCTCAGATTTTTTCCAGTGTCTTTTTTTGAGATATATGTAATGATAACTCCATTTCACAGTTTATGTGTAACTTTATGTACTGTGCACCCATAAGCAATATGCTGTTGCTTATATGGTTGATATAGCTGTTTGTAGACTGGTCATTTATGCCATTCAGAAAAAGTAATCATAGGATTATTCTGGGAGATATTAATCATTAATTCAGATTAAAAAAACATATTTAAACCATTGGAAAATGAGTAAGAGTTTTATTAACATTTTCTTTATCTACTCATTACTCTGAATAAGAGAAAAGTGACAGACTTCTTGGGTTTTGTGAAATATATGAACTAGGAATTATCACCCAGTGTGAATAAAGAGTAAACAAGCAATCCATTTGTCTTTGATTTTGAATTTAAAATACCAAGAGCCCTATAGTGACACCATGGGGAGGTAAATCAGGAAAAAAAATATTTAAAAATTAGTTTATTCTCATCAGGGGCAATAAACAATATTATACACTCATTAAATAGTACACTAATGGCATTGTTATTGAAATCACTACAAGTTAGAATGAAGATTGTTTGATTACCTTAAGCATTCTATCCATATTTTAGATGCTTGGATTTACTTTAATTGTAACTTGGAGTATTTCATGTTGGTAATGTTTTTAATTCATTTACAGATTTTGACAACAGAAAGCACAATTAGATCATCTAGTCTCTTGTATAATGCAGGTCATAGTTTTTTCCTCCAGACAATTGTTTTTTTGGGAAAGATAAAATGCCCTTTATGTTTCTATCCCTTAATTAGTGATATTTAATTTAAAACAGTGTAATCTGTCTATCTTGTTAGTCTTTCCATCCATCCCTACAAAGCTGTATCTGGATGCACCTGGATGCATTCATATTTTCCACAGAACAATTTCCCTTACATAACATATCTGAAGTCTGAAAAATATATCTGTCTGAAAGGTGTCATCACATCTTCCTTGCATTTTGATACAAATGATCATTGTAAATGTTTATTTAACTAAATTGAATATATGAATGCATTTAATGCAGGATTTATTACATATAAGTATTTTATCCTGTCTTTACAAGAGAATCAATTGAAAATAGAGACTCTATTTCATGATTTCCTGGTTTATCTTGGCGTCTGTACACAATCATAATGATTTTAGAATAATTTAGAAAAGAAATATTCAAGTATTTAATGTGGAACTCGGGATGAAAAGTCAGCTGGGATTGTATGGTTTTTTTTCATTATTTGTCACCTGGAATCAAGTCCTGCATTCTCTTTCCACCATCCAGAAATATAAGATATGGTTATGCAGCTACCTTCCATTCGCAAATGTTCTAGAATGCAAGACTGACAAGATCATCTTTGTATTTCAAAAACCCTGACAAAACCTTAATGACAAAAAATAAATACTGCAACACCTCAAATCAGAACTGATTGTTTGACCTTAGCTATTTAATTGTCTCAACCAGTAGCACTTAGATTCCTAATCTGATTTTCTCCCCTCTGTTTGCCAGTTAGTCTTTTTCTTTTTATTCCATTCACAATTAGGATGCAATTATCTAATAACTGAGTCCATTAACACAGAGTGAATAATTAATCTATAAACAGTATATTAGATTAATCATTGAGGGCTTATAATTAACCAGTCCCATAATTTCCAAAGTTATTTCATAATGCAAAATGTTAACTACTTCCAATGTTGCAAATTCCCTGGAAAGAAGTGGTTTAAATATTTAATCATTGTTTTAGATCTTTTAAAGCATTCTAGATTATTAAATTATTATATTTTATTCTCCATTTAAATCCATAATGTGAATTTTGTACATAGGGTTTTGGTATTTTATGATATTCTTTACAGCAGTTTTGCTTGTTCCCTACCAACTTGTGAAAGAGTGTTAATAAGATATATGATGATCAACAGTTTTCCTAGTCTTTTGGGGAAAAGAAGAGAGAAAAAATAGATTAATTTTCAGCTATCAAGATTTAAAATGATTATTATAAAAGACATTCTAACTACAAGGATAATGAAACTCTCGAACACAGCACATATGGAGGGTGAGGAATCTACCTAATTGTCTATTTTTAACAGTAGGTTAAATTGTTAACAGTAGGCTCCCCCTGCACTGGTAAGAAGTAGGCTCCCATGGCTTGGAGCCCCACACACCCAGTTGAAGGGGCACCCTTCACACTCCTGAGAGCTTGAAGGATCCATGCTGTGGCTGTCTCCCTGTCCCAAAGGTGTGGGGAAACCACTGGGGACAAATGACTGCTGCAGGGCAATTTCTGCCCTTCCTCCTGTGGAGGAGCAGGAAACTCCTGGAAACAGAGGATCACTGCATCGATGATCTCCTGCCCCAAGAGTGTGGGGAAATCCCAGGATTACAGTGAACCTCCAGCCCTGGGGATTTCCCTACTCTTCCAGGGTGAGGGGATTACCCCAACAATGATCCTCTGGCATAGATTCATAGAAGTTAGGGGCTGGAACAGACCTCAGAAGATCATCAGGTCCAGCCCCCCTGCTCTTAGGCATTAATGTGTGCATCCAGTCATCTACTGAAGATCTCCAGGGTAGGTTACTACATCTCCTCTGGGTGAAGTCTATTCCAGACTCTGGACACTCAAACTGTAAAGAAGTTTTTCCTTATATGCAACCTGAGGCGGTCTTCTAACAGTTTATGTTCATTATTCCTTGTTTTCCTCTGGGGTGCCTTGGTGAACAGATGTGCTTCCAGCTCCTGATGTTTGCCCTATATATACTTATAGGCTGCCACAAAGACCTCCCCCTAAGTCTTCTCTTCTCCAGGCTGAACAGTCCCATGTCCTTCAGCCTGTCCTTGTATGGCCTGTTCTCCAGACTTGTAATCATCTGTGTGGCCCCCCCTTTGGACTATTCCAAACTTCTCCACATCCTTTTCAAAGTGTAGCACCCAGAACTGGATGCAGTACTCAAGTTGTGGTTGCACCAGTGCTTGAGATGCATTGATTGATGTTTGCCAGTGTATTGTTCACTCTGCTGGATATAGCATTGCACGGGTAGCTCATGTTCATTCTGTGGTCAACCATGACCCCTGGATCTCTTTCAGGCATTTTAATTACAGCAGTTTCTGGACAACCGCTCTGATTAAAATGGCATATTGTCACATATATAAAGCCCCTGCATGTTTAAAAGTGGTGGCAGGACACTTTAAACTTAATTCAACAAAGTTTAGAAAAAGGACTTCTATGGACATTTGAAGATGCATGGGGTCTTAAAAGCCATGATGGTGAGGTCATGCTGGAGTGTTCTAATTTGAATGCAAACAAGCATATGTGTAGGAAGCCCATGATTGAAACAGGCATATGCATGCTAACAAACGGGGCATTTATCTTACTGTAGATGTGGTTTAGGTTTGTTAAAAAGAACACAGCCCAAAAACATAAGAATTGTTGTACTGGGTCAGGTCATAGGTCCACCTAGCCCAGCTTCTCTCAGTAGTAAGGGACACATACATTAGAGGAAACATAAATAGCACAGAGGAATTTGTAGACAAATCCATCCACCGTCATGCCTTCACAGTCTTTGGCAGTAGGTTATATCAGTTACTCTTTTGTTTAACCACCTGTGATGGGCCTACCTTCTGTGCATTTTACTAATCCATTTTTTGAAGCCGGTTATATTATTGTTCTTCATACCACCCTGTAGCAGTGAGTTTCATATATGAAATATTAATTTTGTGAAAAAGTACATTGTCGTTCCTTGTTTTTGTGATAGAATTTTTGTCCTATCCCTTCCTGTAAAGAAGTTGAATTTGGTTATATTATAATTTGGTATTACAGATTAACTTATCTATTGTTACTGCTAAAACCAGATCTTATGTCATAATCAGAACTAAATTTCATAGATTTCATAGACATTAGGGCTGGAAGGGACCTCAGAAGATCATCAAGACAAGCCCCCTGCCTAAAGGGCAGGAAGTCAGCTGGGGTCATAGGATCCCAGCAAGATAAGAATCCAAATTGCTCTTGAAGGTGTTCAATGCAGGTGCTTGAACCACCTCTGATGGCAGGCTGTTCCAGACCTTGGGGGCTCAGACAGTAAAGAAATTCTTCCTTATGTCCAGCCTGAAACTCTCTCACAGTAGTTTATAACCGTTCAACCTCGTCATCCCTTGGGGCGCTCTGGTGAACAAACGTTCCCCCAGATCCTGGTGGTCACCCCTGATAAACTTACAGGTGGCCATCAGATCACCCTGAGCCTGTGCTTTTCCAGGTTAAAGAGCCCCATGGCTCTCAGCCTGTTGTTGTAAGGTCTGTTTTCCTGACCTCTGATCATGCGCGTGGCTCTCCTCTGGACTCTCTCAAGCTTCTCCACATTCTTTTTGAATTGTGGAGCCCAAAACTGAACACAGTACTCCAGCTGCAGCCTCACCAAGGCCGAGTACAAGAGGAGAATGATGTCCAGGATTTGCTTGAGAAGCATCTATCAATGCAAGCCAGTGTTTTGGTCGCTTTAGTAGCCACAGCATCACATTGCAGGCTCATGTTCATCTTGTGGTCATTGATGACCCCAAAGCACTTTCTTCCATAGTGCTAGCCAGCATAGCACTGCCAAGCCTATAAGGATGCTGCAGGTTTTTCTTCCCAAGGTGGAGAACCTTGCATTTTTTGGTGTTAAACACCATCAGGTTCTCATCCGCCCATTTGCTGAACCTGTCCAGGTCAGCCTGGATCACCCGCCTGTCTTCTGGCATGGATGCTTTGCCCCAAAGTTAGGTGTCATCGGCAAATTTGGCCAGTCCACTCCTGATTCCAATGTCCACATCGTTAATGAAGATATTGAATAATATGGGTCCAAGGACAGAGCCTTATGGAACCCCACTTGTCACAGGACACCATGATGACTGACTGCCATCAATTACAACCCTCTGGGTCCAAACATGGAGCCAATTTCACAGCCAGTGGATCATGGTGGACCCAAGGTCATAATTGGCCAGTTTTGCCAAGAGGTGATCATGGGATACCAGGTCAAAGGCTTTTTTAAAGTCAAGATACATGACATCAATCTCTTCTCCCTTGTCCAGGTGATAGGTCACCTGGTCATAGAAGGAAATGAGATTGGTCAAGCAAGATCTACCCACAACAAACCCATGCTGGCTATCCCTTAGGATGTTGGCATTGGCCGGTCCATTAAGGGTGGCCTCTTTAATAAACTTTTTGAAGATCTTACCCAGGATAGAAGTCAGGCTGATGGGCCTATAGTTAGCCAGATCCACTTCCCTCCCTTTCTTGAAGATAGGCACCACATTGGCCTTCTTCCAGTCTTCAGGCACTACACCAGAGCACCAGGAGTTTTCAAAGATCCATGCCAGGGGCTGGGATATGATGTGGGAGAGCTCCTTGAGTACCCTGGGGTGTAGATTGTCAGGGCTGGCTGACTTGAAGGTATCCAGCTTGTCAAGATGTTCCTTCACGAGGTCAGCATTTATGGAGGGCCGGGGATCTTCCCCACCCAGACCTCCCTGCCCCATAGCAGGCATGGGTGTCCCATGGGACTGATGAAAGACCAACGCAAAGTACCCATTTAATAGGTTGGTTTTTTCCTAGGTGTCAGTTGTCAGTTGCCCCATCTGGTTCAGCAGAGGTCCAATGTTGCCTTTGCTTTTCCTCCGGCTCCCCACATATCTGAAAAAGGACTTTTTATTGTCCTTGATGCTCAAAGCTAGTTGGAGTTCAGTTGCAGTCTTGGCTTTCCTGGTTTGCTCCCTGCAGGACTGGATTTGTGCAGAATAATCCTCCTTGGAGGTGAATCCTGTCCTCCATCCTTTGTAGGCTTTTCTTTTTAGACTTAGGAGGTCTGCTAGATCCCTGGAGAACCAGGGGTGCTGCTGTGCCCTCTTGCTGCCTTTCCTTCAAGATGGAATAGACTTAGCTTGTGCATTGAGGATTGCTCCCTTGAGGAGCAACCACCCTTCTTGAACTCCCTTCTCCCTGGGGTCATGCTCCCTTAGGGCCTGACTGACAAGCCTCCTGAGCTTGTCAAAGTTGGCTTTTCTGAAGTCAAGGACTTTCGTGTTGCTGACTGACTTGCCAGCTTTACAGTGGATGGTGAAGGTGATAAGCTCATGGTTGCTGTCACCCAGCTTCCCATCAATCACTTGGTCACTGATTAGGTTAACCCCTGTAGCCAGTACCAGGTCGACCAGAGCTTTGCCTCTTGTTGGCCCATAGACTTCTTGAGTCATGTAGAGGTCATCCACACACGAGAGGAAGCTTTGCGACCGCTTGGATTTTGCTGAGTGGTCCTCCCATGAGATGTCGGGGGAGAAGTGCAGTCGGAGTCAATCTCCTGCTCACAGTCCCTGATGGCATGCTGTCTCTGGACTGTGGTCTGGAACTCCTCCATCTGGCATGCTGGAGACCTCAAAAGGGAGCAGACGCCACATGGGGATGTGGCCATGCTCCCAGGCCCCAGAGCCTGAAAAAGGGACAGGCAGTCCCCGCAGACAAGATCCAGGGGCTCCATCTGCATGGGGCCCAGAACCATGGGCTCCGTCTGGGTGGCGGTCTCTGAGGTGCCCGGGTGTGGGGAGGACGCAGAACCCGAGGGTACCTTCAGGATGCAGCATATGCCCTTCCATGTCATGCCTCTGGCAGGCTGGCTATGGCTGGGACTGTCTACCCTGGGGAGTTTGCAGGCAGGGCCTCGGGCCCTTCTGCATCCCCTCCTGCACAAACTCCGCTCTAACTCATGTGCCAGGAGACAAGTGAGCCTGTTTGTGCAGACTGTTTGTGCAGCTCCGGTTGCATGGCTCCCTGGGGGGCTGGGCCAAGTAGGGGCCTGGGTGGGGGCTTGACCCGGCCTGGCTCTACGCAGTCACCTCCTTCCACTCAGAGAGAGGTTAACCTCTTCTCACTATGAGCCCTGCTTGCCTCTGGCTGTGCTGGGGGTCGGCAGGGGGCTCTGTGGCTGCTGGGGGGTGTCTGGGGTGTCTGGGGGGCTTTTGGGGAGCTGGGGCATGGTGGGATTTCACCTACACATCTCTCGCCTCTCTGGAGCCTAACTGGGGCTTTTTTTGCTGTTGGTGGGCCCTTTTAAACTGCACGCATATTCATTGGGCCTGCCATCGCAGAAAGCTGCTCTTGGGCAAGGGAGGGCCCTACCCAGAATTTGGGGGGCCCTGCCCTACTGGAGGGGGCTGGTGAGTACCCCCTCCTACCTTTCTCTCTCCCTGGGGGGCTGGGACAAGTTGGGGCCTGGGTGGAATCTTGACCTGGCCTGACTCCATGCAGCCTCCTCCTCCCACTCAGAAAGGGGTTAATTCCTTGCCACCACAAGTCCCACTTGCCTTTGGCTGTGCTGGGGGTCAGCAGTGGGCTCTGTGGCTGCTGGGGGTGTCTGGGGTGTCAGGGGGGCTTCAGGGGAGTGGGGACGCAGTGGGCTTTCACCCACGTGTCTCTCACTGCTCCGGAGCCTAACAAATTAAGAATTGCTTCATCTCTTTTGGGTTCCAGGACCAAGCAATTGCTCTAAAAATAGCAATTTATAGTATTTAGAATGTGTATTTCTGCATCACACTTAGACCGTAAATTTACCTAAACTACACAAGTCCTCTGTAAACAAATTGGGACAAAGTGGGCTCACTTGGTTAGATACCTTCTATAATGAAATCATTAGGATCCATGGTTCCTACATCTGCCTATCCCAAAACACGATATATCTGATACAATTCAATAAATGCCCTCCTGGCAACTATGTGGATGAACCTGAATACCCACTACACAACAAAATATGCTCTCTAAAAAATATTATATAAAGGACAAAGAAATACATACATAATATATGAGCACCCTTCTCACAGAACAATCACTCTCCTGGATCTCACTATTCTTGTGCTCAAGTGGAATCTACCTAACAGCATTAAAAGGTGAACTCAGGAACAAAAATTCACAAAGTAGCAGGGCACTAATCAGCAAGGACTGGGCACTTATGTGACTCATTATAAACTGTTCCCTGAACTCTGCTCACACATGAACGATGAGAAAGATGCTTCTCTTTTTTCATAGGCTTTGATCTCCCAGTAATCAGCTTCTTTTCCTCTGCTAATTGTTTGTCTGTTACACCTGGGAATTTCTCTCCTCCTTTTCCGTGGTGTGTTGACTCTTATTGCTCAGACCTAATGAAGGAATGTATTGTACTCAAAACTTGTCTAACTCTATCCAAATTGTACAGTTGGTCCAATGAAAGTTATTGTCCTAAGAAATCCTTGCCTTTTTGTTAGAGTTATAGTTTTCATCTGTCACAAGAAAATGACTTTATTGCAAGCTAGACTAGAGGTTAGCTAGCATTCAGATTAGGCAATGGCAATACAAAGATAGACACAGCCAGGAGACAGGAACCCTAAAATATCTGAGCGCTTGTTGATTCCTGGATTCCTCAACTTGTCTGGGTTCAGTCACACGTATATAGTCATTAATTACATTTCAGTCTACACTTTGGTTAGATATGTTGTTGTACGTGATTGGCCATGAAGACAGGTATGTACATCTATGTGAAAAACTCCAAGTCATTTCATCCTGATACTCATCAAGTCATGTCTTAACACCCATTGTTTAACAAGCACTGTTTGCTGTCCTTATCAGTTAAGTCTTGAACATTGACAATGGCAGTGGTAAATGGTCTCAATTACTTTGTTTTTGTTGTTGTGGCACAGCAAAATAGAATCTGGCTTTACAATTCTGTCTGTACACAAGCTTAATTTCTATTCTTTTAGTTATACATTTAAAGTACTATGAAAATCAAAGTATTTGTCTCTGGATAGACATTACTAGTCCAAGAATTATAGTTTAAACATTTTTTCTTTAACCTACAATAAAATTATTTCTCTTTATAAAGTTAATTGTTTTAAGCATCATGGCATGGTTCAACACAAGGGAGAAAGGGATTTTTTGCACATATACTTTGAGTGTCTATACACATGCTCCACAGTGGGGCGATGAAGCATTTTAATTAGAGTGGCTCCCAGACAGCCACTTTATGGTGTTATCATTAGTGTCATGTGTATTCAGCAGTGACAGTAGGGGCACCTTAAGTAAAGCTTGTTTGATGAGTTTTAGTTAAAGCACCCTCGTCACCATTTTGAAACCTAGGACACTGAGTATTCATGATGGTTAGGAATACTGGAGCATTGTAATTAGTCTTGACTAATTGAGTCTGCTCTTACACATTCTAATTAGAATATGTTGGAGCACATAAATAGACACCTATGACTACATACTGCTAGGAACAAAATGGAGACCTATGGAATGAATTAATGTGTACACATACACAGACAGACGAAGAGGGGAAAAATAGAGACAAATAGTAGCTCTCATGTTTAGCTAGGCTTATTCTGCTTTTTAGACATTCTTTTGAAAGAATTTTAAACCTGCATGCCCATGCATTTATCACATTCATATATACTGATGTGCAGTAGGGGATTTCAACTTTGCACTTTAAACTAACAGGATGACTATTTTATATACCATATACAACAATCAGATGTGACATAAAGGGCTGTAATTTCATACAAATGTCACAAGCCATGAGAGTGATGCATGAGTAGATATATGGTCAGTTCCCTGAATCTGCATGCTGCGGAGGTGTTCCTCTCTCTCTTAATTTTCCTCCAATCTTTCTCCCTCCTTTGATTTCTCTCTTTACCAAAAGAAGGCAGGGTAAATTAACACCTTAGGGTCCTGATGCTTTAAAAAAGCATTTTCCCTCAAGCCAGTCTTCAACTTTACTTCAATTTCTGATAATGTACACAAAGTGAAATAAAATGAGTCCATTGCATCCCAGGCTGACTTGGGGTGAAGGAATGGTTGGGGGTGGGGACAGCAATCCCCTGCTGCTTCTTTCCTGAGGGGAGGGGAGGACTGAGTGCTGTGGGAGGCCAAGGTCTCTTGCTCAGGCCTTAGGAAGATTTTCCCTAGGGATGTTCAGGGGCAAGGGAAGATATCTGGACCCCTGCTTCTGACTTTCCAGGGAGCTGGGTATTCTAGGGGCTGCCTAAGGTCTCTACCACTTCTAGAAAAAGTTTTCCAGAAGAGGCATTTCATTTTCATTCATTTAGTGGCATCTGGCCATGCTTTAGGACATCTCATGCTGATTATGGTGGAAGGAGGAATGTTCAGGTGAGTAGAAGGGGTACACCTGCTTCTGGATGTGGGATGTTCTTTGGGGATGCCTGAAGTTTCCACATCAGTTTTGAGGAATAGAATGGAATTGTCCAGTGGCTTGTAAGAAAGTATTGCTCAAAAGTTGCAGAGACCTTGAGTAGTACCTGAGCAATGCAGAATCAGGGGTACTTCCTCTATTCACCTAGACACTCCTCTTCCTCCCCAAAATCAGCCTGGGATATCCTAAACCACAGTCAGTTGCCATAAATGGAATAGAACTGAAAGCAGCTTGGAGGAAAGTGCCAAAGGAACTCACTTAATTACCCTCAGATGCCAAATAAGCCTGAAATGCCCCAAAGCTTGGTCAGGGGCCACCAATTGAATGAAATTGATAGGTGGCTTGGGGGAACATGTTGCTTAAAAACTTCAGTGATGTGGGACAGTCACAAAAGCACAGAGCACCCCAGGAAGCTGGAAACTGGGGTGACCTCTTTAACCACCTGGACTCATGCCTCTTCCCACAGCCCAAATCAGCCTGGGATGATACAGATTAGGTCAAGTGTAAGCAACGTAGGTTGGGACAGTAGAGTACATACCAGAATAACTAGTTGTCATGTAAGGGTTGGGGGAAGGATGAGGAAAAGAGCAGTGTAGGATGCCTGGAGTACTGTTCATGGAAACATTGGTGTCCATCTATGACAGTGAATCAGTGGCTACAGACTATGTTGTCACCGCTGCAAGGAGCTAGGACAAAGCCATGATCTGCTGCCTGCACATCCCTGCCCAGGGCATGCAGGCTGCAGATAATGGCCCTGTCCTGGCTCTGGACCATGCTATTACTCCTGCAGGATATAAGCCCAGTTCCAGAACAACTCTCTGCCCTGCCATGGGTCCTGCCAGCAGAGATGGTGCCAGAGGGAGCTTGGGGGACCTATAGCTACCCAACAATTCCCATAGCCCCCCATAGCCACCCCTCCTAGCAGTACTGCTGGAACCACCACTGCCCTCCCCACACAAATGGCAGCAGCTGAGCCCACCCCACTCCTGCCCACAGCACAGTCCCCGCTCAGCTCTCCCACCAGGAAGAGGCTGGCACCATTTCTGCCTGCCAGTGCTGCTGGGTCTGGTCTTCATGGAAACACCAGTCCCACACTATCACAGTACGGCTACTATTGGGGTCTCCATGGAAACTGGCTTTAGCCACGTGGGCAGGTGCTGCTGGGAAATAGCGTACCCTGCCAGCTGGATCTGGCCAACAGACTGGACTTTCCCTGCCCCTGATCTACTGGATGAAACAGGATTCCTGCCCAAACTGATCTCAGCTGACTGAACATGCAGGTAGTCACAAACAGTTTCTAGAGCAAATTCTGAATACATCTTTTGGGGGAAAATGCCTGTGCCCACTACCCCCTCCCCTGTGCTCTCTCTATACTTTTATGCTATAGCTGCTTTTAAGGTCTGTATTATACAATAATTATCTTACCTCATCATATCAGTGGTTAAAAACTTCTCTGGTTCTAAGCTGGTTTTAAACTAGTTGTAGGCTGGTTCTCATAGGGGACTTCAATCACTTTGACATCTGCTGGGAGGGCAAAACAGCAGTGCACAGGCAATCCAGGTAGTTTTTGAAGAGTGTTGGATCCAACTTCCTAGTGCAAGTGTTGAAGAGATCAACTGAGGACCATGCTATTCTTGACCTACTGCTCACAAAGAAGGAAGAATCAGTAGAGGATGTAGAAGTGAATGAACCCTTGGAAGTGTACATATGGACACCTCTAAACTAGGACAATTGTGAATTGATTCCCAATCTGTAATGTTCTTGTAATGTTTCAAGTATTATGGTAAGTATAGCATGCAATTAATATTCACCTGCCTAATATTCACAAACTAGTATCTAATATTCTGTTCCCCTTATTGGATATATAGATGCCCCCATTACAGGAACTAGGGTTTGCTTGAATATCTCCAGAAGAGGGGAGTCCTATTTTAGCCCAGACATCTCCTAGGCCAGGTACAGATATTGCACTTTTACCCATATAAGTGATCAGAAACTGGCCTATGCCCATAGAAGAATAAAAGTTTGGCACAGAAACAGCATATACCCATAACAGAACAGAAGTTTGGGACAAAAAACCTCCACATGGCTGGTCTGATGTCTAGCAGTGCATATCATAGACCTTAATGGAGTATGAATTGGTGCACCCATTGGCCAGTGCATATAGAAATCACATGCAGGCTAATTGGCAGCATGAACTAAAGTCAGCATCAGTAACAGCTTGAGTCACAGACCTTGGGTGTCTATTCATCAGTGCCAAGGCTACTCCAATGCACTGGAATTCCAGTTAATCGAATCTGTTGGAGTATGGCAATTGCCATGCTCTAACAGCCTCCTGTGTTCATTTATCAATGTCCCTGTGCTTGAACTAAAGCTCGTTGAATGAGCTTTAGTTCAAGCACCCCTGCTGCCACTTTCAAGTGTGGAAATACTGATACAGGAGACATGGAATCATTTTAATCAGAGTGGATCTTAGAGCTGCTCTAATTAAAGCACCATCTCCCCCACCCCTGGAGCACATGGAAAAGTTCTCCCAGTGACCAGAAAGGTGTATGGCCTAAGTAGAAGTGCTGGGGAAGTTAAAAGTACTCTTTTCCAGATACATTAAAATAAGAAAGGATAGAAAAACAATGGATAAATTGGGTCTAAGATACCAAAATAGAACTTAGTGTTCTATTTAACTGGCTCCCCTATCTGGTGTGAAGGTTTGGTAAAAACTGGATGTGAACGATGTCACATAAAGACATTTAGTGATTGCTGATAATTAAGATATATGGGCATTTATACACATGCATTTTTGTGCTGGAACGGAGCAGACTTGATTAATTGAATCTGTATCTCCAGTATAATCGAGGCTGCTTCTTATGAGAGCTGATCCATGCTGTGCTGCAGTGCATGCAGTTATGTGAGCTGCAAAACACATGTTAGCGTGCAGAAAATGGCAGTATACCAATAGCAGCACTTTTGAACTAAAACACATTTTAGGTGTTTTAGTTCAAAAGTGCATCATCGCCGTTTTCTTGGTACCGACACACGTTTTGCCACTTATACACCTGCATGTAAAAGCTTTCTGGCTAGGTGTATTCTGCTTCCTGACCGTAACTACCTAACCCAAATGTCTGTAACTTGATCCTGTGCCCCTCTAACCTCCTTTGGCCCCTAATCTGCTCCCTTTCTCCCTGGTTCCTACAGCTATCATGCTTACCCTATACCTAGCGCTCTGCTTTCTTGGGATCTCCTTTCACTGACTCTTGCACACAGCCTACCTTATACTGCCACTGTTTGCCACTTGCCCTACAGGTGCATGAGGCCTTCAGGGCTTTTTATATATAATCCAGGTTCAAATGAGTTGCAAAGCAGTATACCAATAGCAGCACCAACTGTGAGCAGCTACGTGCTAGTAGTTGTGCTTTTTATACAAAATCATTTTTCTGTGTGCACAGGCTCCAAGCAACCTCTAAATGCACAGAGGAGGGGAATAGAAGCACTCTGAGGTATAAATGGACAGTGAGTTTCTCCAAAGAGGAGGTAGATTTTTATGGAGCATACTCAGTGGCCACAAATCCAAGTTATACAGCAAAGGTGTAGCCAGGTATACACTTAGCTGGGTAACCATGATTCAGGTTTTTTTGTGGGGGAGGGGAAGAAGTAAAATTGCATTTATACAGCTAGCTGGGTAAATGGCAGGTAAGTGGCACCTATGTCTACTTCGTGAAATTGGGTTCTGCCTTTGACACTTGTAGTACTCTCCATATTCCTTCAGTATCTTCTCCATATTTCATGACAAGAAACACTTTACATTTATACAATACTCTTGTCAGATGCTGCCACCAAGACAAGACAATGGGACATATAGGAAAATAGGACTATGGTTTCAAGATCCACATCTTTGGCTCTATTAAGTAAAGGAGGTCCTATCTGCATTTGTGCATATGTGATATGCAACCTACTAATCAGTATCTGTGGAACTATAGCTGCAGTGCTCACTTTACACAGGGAGCCCAGAATCAAGACCATACATCTTACTAATGGAGTTGTAGAAGAGTAGCATACTATAAAAGTTTTATCACCCTGAGTTTTGGGAAGAATGGCATTACTCATATGCATAGTGAAATCATGAAGAAATTATGTAGGTCATCCTGAATGCATACCAATAAATCCTTTGTACCATATCACATCATCATGTATTCAGTACATGGTGCACATTTTACAGAACAAAAATTTTAGAAATGATTTAAGGAGTTTTAACAATTTTATCGATCCTATTTTTCAAATCTCTGAGTCTCTAAAATCTGGCTACCACTCTCCAACTGTATCAGAATCAGAGGGAAAAGAAAATGATAAAGGGTGCATTTTATATAGCTATACATCTATTTGAAATATAATTTCTGTTTATAATTTTTTTTGCAGTTTTGGACTGGCATCTTCAGCCCTTTAAGTCCCATGGAAAAGAATAAATCTTCCCATAGTACAGTGCATCATTTCCCACCCAATGGATGTCCTATATCAGATATTAATTTTGATGAGGCGTCAGTGCTGCCCTGCCTTCATCCCCACATTAGACCTAATTTTAGGAAAAAAATTCACATCTGACATGAAACTGTTTGTTGAAGATTGCTGATGTTGGAGGTGATAGCAAATCAGGAACAATCAACATATCTCACAGTCCAACAGTCTATATGTCTATCTTGTATGGCATTATGAATGCATTATTCAAAAGCATAACTAGGGACAAGCACACTTAGGTTTCTCTGAGAAGTGCGCATTTGGAAAAGATGCCAGAATGGTGTACCCTCAGGAGCCTGTCCTACAGGGGCTGCTGCCACCAGTGTTCAGAGACCCTGCCACACAGCCACAGAAGTTCAAGCCCATGCTGCCAAATCTGCAGTAGCAGTAGTAGCCACAGTATGCAGTGAGCCCATACCATGGCCCACTGGTCAATAGCTAGCTACAGTTCTGGTATTATTTACTAGAGACATAGTACCATTATCAGTCAATGACTATTTTATAATACATGCATGAAACTTTCATGTTCTTTGAACAGTTTCTTCCTTTATACATATCCTCATGTAGGGAAGAGCCTTACTAATTTCAAACTGTGATTATGACACTCTTTGGGGGGCATCTACATATGCGCTTTACTGCAAGTTGACTAATTAGCTCCACAATAAAGCATCACCATCTTCACATCCAGTGCTATTAGGCTAGAGTAAACGAATAAACTCAGCCATAGGATAGTACTTCATGACACAAGTACTCTCCTACAGTGAAGTTATCTACTCTACCACAATGTACATGTAGATGGTGTCTGGGGCTGGCTGAGGCATGAGGGTGCTAGAGTGCAGGGGCTGCCTGCTGACTAACCCCACACTGTCGCACCCTTTTGCGCCAACCAGCCCCTCTGCAGCACATTAGCTGGGGCAGAGCAGCTGTGAGCTGGCAGGCTGACCTCTGGGTTCTCTGCTAGTGGGGGCTGCACCATCCTGGCTCAATGTGCTGTGGTCTCATGCCCACATAAATGCTGTTCCCAGGAACAACAAACTCTAGTATGAACTACACTGGACTTTATTCAGCCACTCTAATCACACGTGTAGGTGTGTCCTTTGTGACTTACTTAAATCCTCAATCCAAGAAGTTATGTGGGGTCTTAATTTTATGCTGGGCCTAATTTAGAAGTTAGTGAGTACATTCACTCAGATATTAAATAAAACAGAAAGACATCACAAAATGCATTTTTCATCATTCATTTTGTCAACTGTGGTTTAGGTTTAATTGTTTTTGCTAATATTTCACAATAGACTACTAAATGTGACTTAGTATATTAGCAAAAAAACAAACAAACTAGACAGTAAAACAGCATCCATTATTAAATACCTGCTAAGAGATGAGAAGAAATATACTTTTTTGTTCAGTATGAAACAGACAGATTTGCAAAAATCAAATAACCAAGCTTCTTCATATAGCAGGTATGTGTGGTATGTGTGTGCATGTGAGTGATATTATTTGAAATTAAAAAAACCCTTAATGTTGGAAGTTTAGTTTATGTATTCTGTTTAGGCTAGTTTATTACTTTAAAAAAAATGACAAACTGTAATGAAGGATTTAGTCCCTACTAATGAGTGTCTTGGTCTCAGCAATGAGATCTCAGTAAGTGGTTTGAAGTGATGATAGAGGGACTGTTGACTTGTGTTACAGAATACACACAGAGACTTGCTTGTCTAATACTGTCTGTAATATGAGTGAGATGCAGTAGGCACAGCCCATCACTGTGACACCTGCTGTGGTTTTGTATTATGTTTTAAAATTATAGGGTCTTCTAGAGGAATGAATGCTTTACAGCACAGTAATTGAATGTAAGCATCAATATAGTACCTGCTTTTGTGAACTCCCTAATGTCTTTATTTTAATATTTTTATAGTAGTGGTCCTTATTCTGTAGGAATATTGTTTCAGATACCTGAAAAAATATTATGGTTCTTACTGTGGAACCACTAAAAGAAGGGAGCAGCTAAAGAGTGAAATAAAAGCAGCTACCAGTTGAAAAAACCTAACCCTATGGGCAAGGGGCCAGATCCAGATTGGCATCCTAATAGGTCTTAGGAAATTTAGTAATCTAAATCACAAGAAGTAATCCAGAATACTTCTACGGCATTAAAATCTTTATGGGACTAAATTCATTCAGTCACTTTAATTTTTTTAATGGTCCCTAGATACCTAAATTTAAGTTTCCATGCATGTCTAGAAGCATCCAAATCTGAGGAGTTTGATGCTTAAATCTTACCTAAGCTCTGTTCCAGTACAGGTAGGAGATGATTCAGCACCTAAAACCCACCTAAATCCACAGTGTTTCACTTAGCACTTGTTGATATATGCACAGTCATGACCTCTGTACAAAATGAACCAACCATAACCACTGTCATAAATACAGCCTGAGGAAAAGGTAGTTTCCAACTTAAGTATAAGCCTAATGATTGGAGCATTCTAGGACCTTCTTATTCTGAAGACTGGCTAACTCATATTTTTCAATTCCTATGCTGTGGGGAGTTCTCTAACAGGCAACACATTGCCTGGGTGTGACTATTTACCACCCCACCTGTGGCAGCTTGTCAAGAATGTATACCAATGTAGTCAATGGTGTACTGTTGTTGAAAAAACAACTAGCAGCATACTGGGTTCCATTAGCAAGAGTGTCATTTACAAATCAAAGGATGTGATTTCTCTGCTTTACTTAGCACTGGTGAGGCCTCACCAGTACTGAGAACTATGTCTAGTTTTGGGCCACACATTCCATGAAGGATGTGGACAGTTTGGACAGAATCCAGCAAAGAGCAACAAAGATGAAGAAGAACCTAGGAGGCAAAAATTATGGAGAAAGGCTGAAAAAAACTAGTGTTATTTAGTTTGGAAAAGAGAAGCGGGGAGGTGGGGTTGATAACAGTCTTCAAATACCTGAAGAGGTATTACAGAGAGGATTGAAATGGGCTTTTCTCTGTGACTGTAGGGGACAGGACTAGGAGAAATGGCATCAAGCTGCAGCAAGAAAATTTAAACTCTGAGGAGGTCAAGAACTTACTGATGCTGAGGATGCCACCTAAATAAATTGTGGAATGGGATCTCCATCCTTGGAAGTTTTCAAGAGCAGTTAGACAGACACTTGGCTGGGACAGTCTAGTCACAAATGATCTTGCCTTGAGCAGGGGGGCTGGACTGGATGACTTTTTGAGGTACCTTCCAGCTATACTTTCCTATGATCCGATGAACAGAGTGTCTGATTATACAGTCGAATGGGAGAGTTGAATGCTGGATTCCTGTCTATACTTACAGGATTATTTTTATTTCTTGTCAAAAGTTTTTCTCAAGGCTGCAAGTAGGTACCTGACTCCACTTAACATTCACAATTTTACATGAAACGGTAATAGGATAAAATGCATAAATCTCTCTTGAGGCAAAGGAGGATTTCAATCTAGGCCTCCCACTACTTTCAGGGTGTGCTAACCACCAGATTATAAATGCATTCTATGACCCCCAAAATCAAACTTTAATAATTTTGTCTAAAAAGGAACACATATTTGTCTAAAAAGGAGCAAGGACTGGAAAGTGTCCATATTTTCATCCCCCATTCAGGGATAGAGCCCAGGGTTGGGGGAAGGTTGGTGATGCAGTGTCCCCTTCTCCCCCACCTGCCCCTTCAATTTCTGCTCTACTCAAAGTTCAGAGTACAACAAAACAAAATGAAAAAAAAAAAACCCAACCAAACTATCAGATTTCTGCATTCCTGTTCAGGCAGAGATGAAGCTAATTATTAACTACCTGATTCCTGTCAATCACTTCACTCTTTATATGTTAACAACCCTTCCTCTCTACTAATCAAGCTCCCCTTTCTTCAATAATTATCCTGTTATCTATTTTGGTAATGTATATCTAATCATCCCCTCAGCATGTCCAGCAAAGTGAGCCAGTACCTGGAACAAAACCACCCAGTGCCTAGCAACCTGAATTGGGTGCCTTTGATGCTAGGGGATTTGAACCTACAATAAATCAGCAACAGGAAAGAAAGGAGCAGGGTTAAAGGTAGGTTCAGCTTCTTGACTGAACAGCAGTCAAATGTAGGAGAGAGTTGCAAAGTCACTGCTGTGACCCTTTCCTGTATTATTAATTGTAGCATAAAGTAGGTGTTATGGGAAACTGAACCAGCAGGATGGCCTGAAGGTGAACATGAGTGGATCCAGAGAAGTTGACTGCTCTGGGTAGGGGTGCTTTAAGCAGATGGAGGGAGTCCTCCCCTGGTCCAAATGTAAGCTAAGGGTGGAAGGCTGCAGAAGCCAGTTATGGGCATGCTAGTAGCAGTTATAGCCTTAGCACCAGCTGGAATTGGAGGCTATAAGGCAGGCATCAGGGGCTAGATATCAAGTCATGGGCACCAAAAAGCTCTTTTTGGGGAGGAAGGCCATGGGGAGATATGGAATGGCATTATAGTGGTGGGGGGATGAGGGAAAGACGGAGTTTGGGGCTGAAGGATGTTGGGAGCAAAAGGGCTTCAGGGTAGTGGGAGTTGCTCAGGGCATAAAGGACTAAAATAAGGTTTGGGTGCTCTAAAGGGAATGTGAAGTCTCAGTGGGGTATGAGGGAGATGGTGAGAGGTCTGGGGCTTGGGTCATGATAGGTGAGTGTCTATTCAGTTAGTTCATGGAGGCAGTGATGGGGCAGAGTAGGACTTAGTGGAGCAATGGGGGGATGATGGGTTAGGGCTGAGCATAGATAAATTGGTAGATAACAGGAGACAGAGTGGAGCTAGGAAGCATGTGAGTTGGCAGGGCACTATGTAAAAGGTAGTGGGGGGCATTTTAGGGATCATGCTTGAATGTCTGTGTGATACACACATTGAAGTGCAAGGGAAACTTCTAGACTAGACTGGGGGTGGGGAGCATAACAGCTATACTCCCTGACACTAGGTGCATGCCCTACCCTGGAAATTGAAAGTCAATGCCTACCCTGCCCCAGCTCAATTATATTAGGTTTCCCTTGGATGTTAAACTAAATAATATAGACCTAGACCCCTAGCATATTAGTAGCATTTCTAGTCTTTTTCTAATTGTAGAAAAATATGTTTTGTGTTATGCAATGATATATAACACCACTTGCATCCCCCTTTCAAAATCCTAGATCCTCCCATACCCCGGTTCCTCCTTTTTCCTCCTCTAGAACAGTTTCCAAAGGAAATTAGAGCCTAGTGGTTAGAACACTGCTGTAGGTTTGGTTGAATTTTACATAGTCTTCCCAGGGGAGGGACAAGCTGCAATTAGCTTTGGACAGGTTACAGAGGTGGGTGGATGAGACTGGATGGGTTTCAACACTGACCAGTGCAAGCTGATGCACCTGGGGAGGAAGAACCAGCAGGACACCTACAGGCTGGGGAACTCTTGTCTTGCCAACACAGAGCCAGAAAAAAATCTTGGAGTCATTATTGACTCAAAGATGAACAGGGGCCACCAATGTGGGGATGCAGTCAAGAAGGCTAACCACACCTTGTCCTGCATCTACAGATGCATCATGAGCAGGTCCAAGAAGGTGATCCTCCCCCTCTATACGACCTTGGTCATGCCCCAGTTGGAGTACTGCATCCAATTCTGGGTGCTGCACTTCAGGAGGGATGTGGAAAACATGGAGAGGATCCAGAGGAGGGCCACTCGCATGATCAGGGGGCAGCAGGCCAGGTCCTATGAGGACAGGCTACGGGATCTGAACCTGTTCAGCTTCCACAAGAAGAGGCTGAGAGGGGATCTGGTGGCCATCTATCAACTGGCCAAGGGAGACCAGAAGGCAATGTGAGAGCCCCTGTTCCCCCAAGCACTACCGGGAGTAACCAGGAACAACAGCCATAAGCTGACAGAGAGTAGATTCAGGCTGGATATCAGGAGGCATTACTTCACAGTCAGGGTGGCTAGGTTCTGGAACCAACTTCCAAGAGAAGTGGTGCTGGCTCCTACCCTGGGGGTCTTTAGGAGGAGGCTGGATAGACACCTTGCCAGGGTCATCTAATCCCAGCATTCTTTCCTACCTGTGGCAGGGGTCGGACTTGATGATCTGCTCAGGTCCCTTCTGACCCTACTAACTATGAAATGATGAAACTATCCTGGGTTAATCTCTAACCACTGCAGAACTGTATTATGGGGAAAGGAATGATCATCATGATTTAAAAGAAAACAGTGCCTGTTATTGAATGAGGCTCCAAGCAAAATGCCAAAAGTATGACAGGTGCTTTCAGATCAAACATACCAAATCAAACCCCTTGGGAAAAGTAGGGTACTCCCTGTTTCTGAATGTAAATTTGGCCTATTTGTGAAATACCGAGTCATGCAATATAGCATGTTAAGGTTAAGGTGCTAGAATAGATACAGAAATTAATGTACAGGGGAGGGGTCATGTTGAAAGGTAAGTTTTCGAAGTGGCAGGGAGAGGAAGATCCCTTACGTAAAATAACCATTATCCTAACTACTTCTTGATTATTTCCCCACTATTTTCTCATCCCTGAAGTGTTCCAGTGGGAGTAGGTGAGGATCTTCACATTCCTTATAAACAAGCAAATCTACCTGCCGGTCACAACTGCACCCATGGCATTAAACTCCAATTTTGATTAAATGTTAGGGCAGAAGGCACGTTGAATAAAGCACAATTATTTGTGCTAGTTAAGGCTGACCACTGATCCCTTTTTGACTGCTAATGTAGTAGTTCTTTGCCAACAGGCACAGAGGGCATTTGAAGTTATTTTTTTCATGAAAATTTTACTCACCCATTCCGCTGTTTTACAAAGGATCTTTTTGAGATGATTCATAAATGCAATGAATAGCATCAGTGGGAGGAGAGAACCTTTCAGAATATTGAAGGTTATACCTGCAGGTCAAACAGCAATTAGAATAACTTAAAGTTGTAAAAGGCTCTCTATCACAAGAACTACTGTCTTACCCTAATCTAAGATCAGCCACCGCATGGAAGCTACAGCTGGTGCAGAACTGGTAACAAGGCATTTGAGTACCAAGCCACATTTACCTTGGGGGTGGGTGGATGAGGGTCTGAACCTGCATCTCCCCCTTCCCAGCAAAATGAACTAATCAACACATCATTGGTGAGGTAACACACCCTCCATTTAACCTGGATGTCTGTGTAACAAAGAGGGCAAGATGCATAGGACCAGGAGGATGCTGTAAGGTTGGAAAGAGTGTGGATAAATAATGTGTATGCTGCCCCACCTCCAACACCTTTCCTGCATCTTGTATTTAATCTTTGTTGGATAATTATCAATAGAATAGTTTCTACCTCAAGGGGAGAAGGGGCCACAGCAGGAAATCTTAACCTTTTCACAGGTATGTCCATGTCACTGACCTACAATTCCTCTGTTTTACTTGCTCCCTGCTGTCCCCACATATTTTCCTTTCTGACTGCACAATGGGAAAGCTTAAAGAAAAGTGATGTCTACTCTGCATCATCGCAAATTATTATTGGTTGTATCAACTTTAGTTTGATAAAGAACATAGATGTTAAGATTTAATATTAGTAACATTTTAATTTAAAAAATGAAGATTTTACAAAGATCACTATTTGATTACATTTCAGTTCAGACAAAACTGACTTTAAAAAGTCTGTGTGAGGGGGCCAGGACCCCGCGGGGCTCGGCCCGAGAGAAGAACCCCGGAGTTCCGCCCCGTTTCCGGGCCAGGACCCGGAAACCCGGCGGGGAACTTAATGTTTGCCGGAACCTGAACCGCGCCGGCGCGGGACCGGCGCGGGAGGATAAAAAGGCAACGCTTACCCGCAGAGGGGGACGGAGGCTCCACCCGGAGCCTACTCCAGAAGCGGCGGAGCCACATGCAGGGAGGCCGGGAGAAACACGGCGGAAGTCGGCAGCGGCGGAGCCAGGAGCCGCGGATCCGCGGACGGTGAGTTGGGGAGCGGCAGAGCCGGGAGCCTCGCGGCGGGGTCCGGCGGCGGCGCGGCCGACAGCGGCAGAGCCGGGAGCACCGCGGCGGGGGCCGGCAGTGGAGCAGCCGGCAGAGGCGGAGCCGGGAGCCCCGCAGCAGGGGCCGGCCGCTGAGCAGCCGGCGGAGACGGAGCCGGGAGCCACGCGGTGAGAGACAGCAGCGGCGTCCCGGAGGGCGGTGAAGCCCCACACGGCCCTAGAGGGACCAGTGACGCAGGAAACTGCGGAACCAGCAACGGCCGGAGGCCGCGACGACCTGAAGGTAACACAGACCCCGGGGGCAACCGGGAAGGGGGCCACCGACGGGGGAACCCTTCTACAGAGACTTCGGGACACGTGGTCGCGCAGGACGACCCGCGGGCGGGGAAGGCCGGCCGTGGAAAACCCGCTTGGCAGGAGACATACGTACGGGGGTTGGGATAACCCCAGACCTTAGGAGCCAGCGGCACCAGGGGGACTAGGTGCCGCGGGAACATCGGTGAGGGTCCGGCCGGGGGAGGGACCCCCCCTTCCCCGCCGGACTGGGACTCTACCAAGGGAGCCCCTCACGGAGGCTCATCCCGGAGGACCGGGCGAGGGTGTAGGGGAGGAGGAGCCCTCAGGACCCCTGGACTTTGGAGGTACCGTACCCCACGTGGACCGCCAGCTTCCCGGCACGGGTGAACCCCATATTTTCCATCAAGTTGTGGCAGGCGAGAGCGGCGAAGCGGGACGGTCCACCGAGTACCCCTCCTCTCCAGGGGACATCCGGGGTTCGGGGTCCCACGGTACGTGGTACACCCCCAACCCTTACAACTGATGCATTGGCCGGGAAACTGAACCCGGCCTAGCTCGGAAAGCACTACCATACCATGGAGCTCCCTACGAGCACGGATGTGATGCAGCAGACGCTGCATTTGGTGGCCCAGCTGCTGCAGCAACACCAGTAGACTGCTTTAAGACAAGCGAATGTGCAGGAGCATTTGCTCCAACAGCAGCAGACGCGGGCTGGCCCGTATAGCAGGGATATGAACATGCCCCGCATGAATCGGGAGGACGATGCAGAGGCATTCATCGAAACCTTCGAGAGAGCGGCTCTCGCCGCAGGCATAGACCGGACGAAATGGGCCAGTAGGCTTGGGGTCCTGCTAACCAGTCCAGCCCAGGCAGCCTACCGAGCCCTGACCCGCGCTGAAGCCAGCGACTACGAGCGGGTGAAGGCTGAGATTCTACAACGCCTTGACATCACCCCGGAAAAGCACCGACAGGCGTTCCGAGGAAACAAGACCAAGGACCAAAAGAGCCCCAAGGTGTTGTGGCACAGCCTTAAGGACGAAATGATGAAGTGGCTGCGGCCGGCGGAGACCACGAAAGAAGAAATATGTGATCAAGTTCTGCTGGAGCAGTTCCTGATGGACCTGGAAGACGACACCCAACAGTGGGTGAGGTGTCACGGCCCCACAACCTCCCTGCAGGCACTACAGCTGGCGGAGCAATATACAGCAGCCCAGGTGGGTCGGCGCTCGGGCCGGGGAAAACCGCGGGCTGAAGATGTTCCCCGAAAGGCCCGGGGAGGTAAGGTGGAGAAGGCCCCAGGGAACCCCGGGGTTAGTTGTTTCCGCTGCGGCGGCAGGGGGCACTTTGCCCGGTCCTGCCCGACCGAAATTGAGTACCCCCCCGGAAAGGGAGCCCCGCTCCCCAGAGGCAACAGTGGAGCAGGGGAAGATACTCGGGGGGAACCCATGGACTGTGGGGTCGGCAGCAGGGAAGACCATTTTCCCAGACCCCTGCCGCGAATAAAGGCCTGGGTGGGGCAGCGACCGCTCATGGCCGTAATTGACACCGGATGCGCACAGACCCTAGTCAGGCCATCATTGGTGAAATGGAGACGCGCCCCACATTGCGCAGGAATCCACCTAGTCTGCCTGCACAATCAGAGGACACACTTCGAGCGGCGGATACTAGAGGTCCGGCTGCATGGAGTTTCGAGACGCCTGCCCGTGGGGTTGAAAGAGGATATTTTGCACCCCATGATCGTGGGACAGGACTGGCCAGAAATATACGAGGTGCTGGCAGCTCTCCAACCTCGAAAGGAACCCCCGCAGGGCCTAGCCGGGGAAGAACCTGAGCCGCCTTGGCCGGGCGAGCTGGAGGGCCTGGCGAGCAGTTACCAGTTCCGGGAGGCGCAGGAGGAGGACGCGGAGCTGAGACCCTTCCATGAGGAGGCGCTTCAACGGGAGCGGCAACCGGTAAGCCCCACGGCAGATCGCGGGCAGGGCCCCCGGGTCGAGTTAAGACAGGGCCTCCTTTATCGGATTAAGTCCGACCCCCGGACAGGGCAGGAGGGAAGCCAACTTTTAATCCCCCGCTGCTACCGCCCGCCCTTATTACAACTAGCCCATGCGAACCCCATGGGAGGCCATTTGGGGAAAAGGAAAACAGAGGCCAAGCTGATACGCTGGTGCTTCTGGCCCCACCTATACGAGGACGTGGAGCGGTTTTGTAAAGAATGTCGTTCTTGCCAGTTAGTAAGCACTCACAAACCCCCGCGTGCCCCCCTTCAAGTGATGCCCGTTATACGGGAGCCATTCACTAGGGTGGCACTCGACATGGTGGGGCCTCTACCACGGAGCACTGCTGGGCACCGGTTCTTACTGGTGCTTATCGATTACGCCACCCGGTACCCGGAGGCGATTCCCTTACGGACAGTGACGGGCTCTAAGGTGGCCGAGGAGCTTATGAAGTGGGTTGCCCGCTTCGGGATCCCGCGAGAAATTGTGACTGACCAGGGGAAGAACTTTATGTCGGCCGTAATGACGGCCATGTGCAAGGTGCTCCACGTCACGCACCTAAAAACGTCAATTTATCACCCCCAAACGAATGGCTTGGTCGAGCGTTTCAACGCGACACTAAAAGGGGTGCTCCGGTGCTGCACACAGGAAAATCCAGCCAGGTGGGATCTGCTGGTACCACCCTTGCTGTTTGCAGTGCGGGATGCCCCGCAGGCCTCCACAGGCTACTCCCCGTTCAGCTTGGTCTTTGGACACCAGCCCCGAAGTTTGTTGGACATCCTAAGGGAGAGCTGGGAAAGCGGCGCACGAGGGGGCCGCCAGGTGGCGGAATACGCGCAAGAGCTGCAAGACAGACTCCACCAGGCCCAGAGGGCGGCTCACGGTAACCTCGAACAGGCCCAGAGACAGCAAAAGGACCGATATGACCAGGGAACCCGGCAGAGAGAGTTACAGCCCGGACAGAAGGTGTTGGTGATGCTGCCCAGCTCTCATAATAAGCTCGAGACGCGATGGCAGGGGCTGGCCCGGGTCGTTAGGCGAACTGGCCCGGTCAATTATGAGGTCCGAAGGGAAGGCCATCCGAGGGCGTCCCAGGTCCTACATATCAACCTACTAAAGGAGTGGCAGGAGCCGCACGGGCTTCTTGTAGAAATGGGCCGAGAGCCGGTAGAGGGGGAGTGTCAAGAGGGGGAGACTGGGCCGAAGACCCGGGACGAGGGACCACTTGGGGAAGAGACGTCCCTGTCCCCTTCCCAACAGAAAGAGTTACAACAGCTGATCGTAGAGTTTGGGGACGTGTTTTCAGAGACCCCAGGGAGGGCTAGAGGCGTGGAGCATAGGATTCTGATGCCCCCGGGCCAGATTGCCAGGGAAAAGTGGCGGCGCATTCCTTTTTTTTCGGCGCCAACCAATTAGAGAGGAGCTTAATGGCATGCTGGCCTAAGGCATCATCACGCCCTCTCGCAGCCCCTGGCGAAGCCCCTTGGTGGCGGTGACGAAGCCGGACAGCAGCTTAAGGCTGTGCGTTGACTTCCGAAAAGTGAACGCCATCACCCAGTTTGACGCATTCCCCATGCCTCAGATAAGTGAGCTGGTAGAGCGTATCGGGCAAGCCAATTACATCTCCACGCTGGATTTAGCCAAGGGGTATTGGCAGATCCCCCTTCGAAGGGAGGATCAACCTAAGACAGCCTTTGGGACCCCCTGGGGCCTCTATAAGTTCAAACGGATGCCGTTCGGGCTGAATGGGGCTGCCGCAACCTTTCAAAGGTTAATCGATTGGATACTAGCACCCCACCAGGAATATGCCGCGGCCTACCTCGATGACATCGTGATCTTCACCAAGATGTGGGAGCAACATCTCCAGGCCCTGCGACAGGTCTTGCAAGAGCTACGAGGTAAGGGCCTGACAGCCAACCCAAAGAAATGTGCCCTTGGAAAGTCCGAGACCAAATACCTCGGCTTCCAGGTAGGCAAAGGGCTGGTAAGACCTTTACGGGATAAGGTGGCGGCACTGTGGGACTACGAGGCCCCGGCAACCAAGCGGCAGATGCGAGCCTTTTTGGGGCTCGCCAGCTATTACCGGCGGTTCATTCCCCGGTTTGCGGAACTGGCGAACCCGCTAGTAGACACCACCAAAGGGAAGGAACCACCACGCATCAGTTGGACCCCAGAGAGACACAAGGCGTTCCATGAGCTCCGGCAAGCCTTGTGCCGAGGAGCGGTACTCCATACCCCTAACTTTAACGCCCCCTTTATCCTACAGACGGATGCCTCAGCATACGCCCTGGGAGCAGTCCTCTCCCAGGAAGTGGAGGGAGTCGAACGCCCCGTGGCATTCGCCAGCCGCCGTTTGAACGAGCACGAACAGAGGTACTCTACAATTGAACGGGAGTGTCTCGCCATTCGCTGGGGAATAGACTATTTTTGGTATTACCTATTGGGCCGAGAATTCCGGTTAATAACTGATCACGCCCCGCTACGGTGGCTCAACTCGGCTAAAACCTAGAATGCCCGGATAATGCGGTGGGCCCTGGCACTCCAGCCATATCAGTTTAAAATCGGGTATAAACCCGGCCGTAGTAACACAGTGGCAGATTTTTTGTCCCGGTGGGGGGAGAGAGAGAACCCCCACGAGCCCCCGATACCGCCCCGGGCGGGCGGAGAAGAGCCCTCGGGGGGCGAATTTCCCACAGAAAAGGGGTCGCCTAGCGGCGTCTCGAGGGGTGGGGTGTGTGAGGGGGCCAGGACCCCGCGGGGCTCGGCCCGAGAGAAGAACCCCGGAGTTCCGCCCCGTTTCCGGGCCAGGACCCGGAAACCCGGCGGGGAACTTAATGTTTGCCGGAACCTGAACCGCGCCGGCGTGGGACCGGCGTGGGAGGATAAAAAGGCAACGCTTACCCGCAGAGGGGGACGGAGGCTCCACCCGGAGCCTACTCCAGGAGCGGCGGAGCCACGTGCAGGGAGGCCGGGAGACACACGGCGGGAGTCGGCGGCGGCGGAGCCAGGAGCCGCGGATCCGCGGATGGTGAGTCGGGGAGTGGCAGAGCCGGGAGCCTCGTGGCGGGGTCCGGCGGCGGCGCGGCCGACAGCGGCAGAGCCGGGAGCACCGTGGCGGGGGCCGGCAGCGGAGCAGCCGGCAGAGGCGGACCCGGGAGCCGCGCGGCGAGAGACAGCAGCGGCGTCCCGGAGGGCGGTGAAGCCCCACACGGCCCTAGAGGGACCAGTGACGCAGGAAACTGCGGAACCAGCGACGGCTGGAGGCCGCGACGACCTGAAGGTAACACAGACCCCGGGGGCAACCGGGAAGGGGGCCACCGACGGGGGAACCCTTCTACAGAGACTTCGGGACATGTGGTCGCGCAGGACGACCCGCGGGCGGGGAAGGCCGGCCGTGGAAAACCCGCTTGGCGGGAGACATACGTACGGGGGTTGGGATAACCCCAGACCTTTGGAGCCAGCGGCACCAGGGGGACTAGGTGCCGCGGGAACACCGGTGAGGGTCCGGCCGGGGGAGGGACCCCCCCTTCCCCGCCGGACTGGGACTCTACCAAGGGAGCCCCTCACGGAGGCTCATCCCGGAGGACCGGGCGAGGGTGTAGGGGAGGAGGAGCCCTCAGGACCCCTGGACTTTGGAGGTACCGTACCCCACGTGGACCGCCAGCTTCCCGGCACGGGTGAACCCCATATTTTCCATCAAGTTGTGGCAGGCGAGAGCGGCGAAGCGGGACGGTCCACCGAGTACCCCTCCTCTCCAGGGGACATCCGGGGTTCGGGGTCCCACGGTACGTGGTACACCCCCAACCCTTACAGTCTGCAAACCAGAAATCTTGCTTACTAGTTAACTCTATTCATGAGACTAGCTTACATGTAGTATGTGGAATGAATGGGGTGGAAATGAATTGTACCTAGGCTCTCAAGTCCATTTAGATGTCTAATCACTGAAAAAGAATCAGGGCCTTTTCTCTGTGCCTGAGGGTGTCTGTAAAAGAAATGTGGCCCCTAAATTGAAGCGGTGGATTTTATAAAACACCACTTCAATTTAGGGCTGATTAAACCCCTGTGTCATGTACACACACTGCTGATTTACCTGCCTGTCCAGTGGGGAGGGGAGGGTGAGCTGCCAGTGGGAGGAGCAGTCCCTGGGCTGTGGGGGTGGGGGCTGGTGCTTCTCTCCGTGGCAGCTGTGACCCCCACCCAGGTGGCACCCGCCCACAGGCACCCAGCTCAGGTGGTCCCGGAGGACACCACAACCATGGGGGGAAGTACTGGGTCCCCATGAAGATCAGGTAGGTAAGCAGACTTGGGGCGGGGGGCAGAGATCAGGCTTGCCACTTTTCTTGGACAGAGCCTGCTTTCCTGGGCTGCTGCCAGGCTGCCTGCAGGGCTTTTTGCAGAGCCTTGGAGGTGTATGGAGTCCGGTGCTTCACTCCACAGCTGTAGGGACAGCAAACTAAAATTCCTTTGAGGAGTTTTAGTTTGCTGCACCCCAAGTCATTTAAGGCACATTATGCTACCGGATTTCCTACAGAGGCTGGAATTAACACACAATACTCTGCCGAGGCATGCAAACACTGACACCACTAAAGTGGTACAAAAGCATTTAGCTCCCTTTAAAGTGTCATGCACACACATCTCTCATTTCATCTACACACAGCCTTAGGTCTCAGTTGAGAAAATTGAGAGTAGAATAATTTCTTCCTTCTATGCATCAATCTTTCTTATCTGTTGAGCAAACTTCCCATTAATGTATCCCACTTGTGTGTCTGTATAGCACTGAATACAATGAGATTCATTTTGCTGGGGTCTTTAGCCACTTCAATAATTATTAATGTATTAATTTTGAGCAGATAAAATATGATTATTCTTACTCTTTTTTTTTGCACACATAACTTTTACATGTTTCCACAATGTAAACATTTTTAACTAGGACATCTGTTGGGAACAATGCTGTACCATAAATTGTAGAGACATACTGCTGATCACTATTTCTAACATCTGCTTCTATGATGTTTTCATGGACATAAACATGTAATTAGAATGATGATTAACTAAAAGTTAACATTAGAAATCCACGACTATAACAGCCACCTACACTTTTATGTCAGCCTCAATAACAGTTGACAAATTTCAGCTTTTTAAGAATGTTTGATTTTTGCAGTGGCTTCCAAAACAAATTGAATTCCTTTAAAAATATATTTTATATCACTGAATATTACTTGATGAAAACAGGAGATATCATTCATAATGTTACTTAATCATCAGTGAAGACATTTAAGGGCTTCACAGACCACCAAGGAATTATTGTTCACCATTTTGTATTCCATATGAAATGAAATAGAAGGATAACCACAAAATGATGCACAATGCAGATGCTTTGAGGGATTTGAAGGTGAGATGCTTTATAGGGCTGTGTAAAGTTTTGGTCACTGATTTGATTCAGAGGAGATTCGGCCCAATCTGGCGGCTGAATCTCCAAACTGAATTCAATCTGGAGATTCTTTATCTCTCTGAATCGAATCAGAGGCCTCTGAATTGATTCAGAGATTTGACAGTTTGGCCATACACACAGCTTTATATATTTTTCTATGTACCTCGAGGTACTAGACGTGAATGCTGAGATGATGGGGCAGATGGAGCATCCCATGGGAGCACAGGGGTGCCCCCAACATGGTCAGCGGTGGACCTGGAAATGGATCAGATGCTTCATCCACCCCACCATCTCAGTGTTAATGAGGCATGCCTGGTACTTCAAGGTATTTAGAAAAAACATATTGTGACTGCCTGGCCACAGTCATCCATGTGCTGCCTTGGCCCGGATGGTTGGTAGTGGGCGTACCAAGGTTTCTTGTAAACCCTGAGGTAGATACCTATCACCTAGGTGGCTGCCCCCAGACTCTTCTGCCATGACTTTGAATGTAATTTCAGTGGGGGGGCAAACTGCCAGGGGTTCCTCAGCGGTAGCTATTCTGTTAGACGGCTGTCCATGGGGCTCCACCTCCCCTACATCTCAGCCTCCAAAACTTTGGCGGGTCACCAGATCTTGAGTCGGCCATCCTTTGATGCAGTTTTTCTCTTGACTCTGATGCTTTGGGGCGGGGGGGGCTTGTGTCTGGAGCGCTCTCACCTATGGCGGTCCAACTGATTCCCTATCTAGATTAAGCTGGGTCTGTGCCTGCCCTTAGGCTACCTCAAACTGAAAACAGAAAAATCAACAACAAGAAAAAGAGAAAAAAAGGGAACAGAAGGAAGCTGCCCTGGCACTGCCTCTTCCCCTTAACTGAGACTTCTTCGTTGCTCGAGGCTTAGCTCATGGCATTGGCTACTACACTGCGCCCACAACTCCTCTAAAAAGGGGGCGGGGGAAGAACAGAACAAAACTACAAGATGGGGAGGATCTGCTTGGTTCCCTCCCTGGCCCTACCATTAGGACACGGTGGTGCCTTCTCATCACTCTCCTCTAAATTTCTTTGCCCTCTCTCCGGCTGATCAGTGCTCTGCACCTGGTACCTGAGAATGCTCCAGGAGATGACCCGTCATCTGGCCCAGACTCTGTTTGGGTTGCTGCTCCCCTCATTCCACCAAATGCAGTTTGTGAAGCTGCTCTCCCCCAGCATTATCTGCAGCATTCTATTTCTAGTGTTCGATGGTCCTTCCTGCTCTGGCTGTCCACTGCCTGCACTGTGAGCCTCATCTGCTGCTGCCCTGCTGGGCTTTCTCTTTTCCTGCCCCCAGCAGTCTCTGTCAGTGTAGAGTGCCTCTGCTGGCTCTCCTTCCACCCACGCACACCGATCATTGCTGGCATATAGAGCCTCTGCTGACTCTCCCTCCTCCTGGGAATGCTGATCACTGACAGTACAGAGAGCATTCGCTGGGGGTCCCTCCTCCTGGACATGCCACTTAATGCCAGTGTAGAAAGCTTCTGCTGGCTCTCTCTCTCTTCCTGCCTTCCTCTGCCTCCGCCGGTGATCCTTTTTGTTCCTGCCAGCCGGTGATTAGTGATGACATCACTGGCCAGCCTCAGCCATATAAAGGCACGGCTTATAACTCATGAGGGTTCCCCTCATTTCTCTTATGGTACCACAGGCCCTGTTGTAGGTAAGTGTTCCTCTTGTATTTTTTTTTTCTTTCATGTCTGGCCCCTACTCTAGGAGCCCCCAAGGGTGCGATATGGGGCTCTTTCGACTGGCCGCCTCTGGGACACATGTAAAGTAGTGTCTTTGGCTGAACCAAATTGGGACAGTGAACCAAATTAGCTAATTGAATCACTGTTCTCTGAATCAGGCTGAATCTGAATCGAATAGTGTCCACTTCGCACACCCCTACTGCTTTATCTAGCTCAGATACTTTTTCCCTCCATGCTTCTATTGGTTAGTGTTTACAAGTAAAATGTAGTGACATACCAAACACCCTCAGTTCTTATTAACATTTATAGATGTTAAGTGTTTTCAATAATTTGGGATAACACCTTTGTTTTAAAAGTGTTTTGTCAATTTGCTCAGTTATTAAAATTCTTTTAGCAATCAAATAATTTTTTTCTCTATTTTCTGGATTAGAAAGCCTCTAAAAGATCTTTATAAAAAAGGTAAAGACAGGCTAAATGACAGATTAAACTATGCTTTGAGGCTTAATTGAAGGTCCATGGTGTTTTTCAATTCATTAGTCATGACCAATCTTTCCAAAAGCTATTTAGTGTCGTTCCAGCTCTCCTACCAAGGAATCAACAGCAGAGCTTCTGTTGCAATCAACAGGAATTAGAAAAGAAAAAGAAGTCTGTACCATCTACTTTAACTTTTATAGAATATTCAAAATGATTCATTTTCCTTAGAAGTCAATGGGACTTTTCCATTGTCTCTTATTGCAAGTAGGAGAAATCTATTCACGAAATACAGTAAGAACCAGGAGCAATCTATGGATAAGAGGACTGACCTTTGAAAGAAGAATGGCATCTTCAAGATTTCACTGTAACTTTACAAACAAGCAAACAAAAAATAATTAATTAAAAACTCAAACAAACAAGATAATTTATTAGTTTTTCCTAGCCTTCCAGCTGGGCAGTCTCCTAGCTTCTGGCCACCTGAAGCTTAGTCTCAGCTGTCTGCAAGCTAACCACCTCCTTACCTGTTCATTTCCTAAGTTTCAGAATAAAGGTGATCCTTCCTCACTAATTCTGACTGTAACATAAGAACAATTGGAAACAGATTTCATCAAGTAATGACAAAGAAACAATTATGAGTTTACTTTTTTTTCCACTTAAGTCAGCTGGTTGATAAAAAACAAAACAAACAATCCTCCACAAAAAAACTGTTGCAAGAAAAGGGTAGTGCTTTATTTTATGTTTCTACATCTCAGCATATTTTTGCAGAAATCACAACTGAGCTTCAAAATGGTACCAGAATAAAAATTATAATAATTATAATTATGAAGATGAGAATAAATACTTCAGGCAATGTATGGGATAATGCAAAATGTGGCATAGCCAGCGGTGTAATGTATAAGTAAGAATTCACTTGTTTTTTGTCTACCATACCTTTAAAAGTATTTCCGTCCCTCCACTCACTTTTACCCAGTCTCCTGGGTGGCAATGCTACAAGTCAATTTAATTTGGGTGTTAAACAGAGTAAAACATACTGATTTCTCATTGAGGCTTGTTTTTTTATTCTTTGTTTGTCTTTTTCTTTAATCACAAATAAAATCCACTCATAGTGAAAATACCTTTTTTGCTCTTTTGTCTGGCAAATGAATCAGCTTTTCAATGGCAGTCATTTGTCATATCTGATCATGATTATTGAGTGACAAAGATTACATATGGTATATAAAAGTACATAAAAAAGAAAAAAAACCCAACCCCTTTGTAAAAGGAAATTTTCCTCCTTCTCTCTCTGCTTTTATGTGCCCATTCTTCATTGCTCCATTCGATTCCACTAGGGTGCATACAGCATTCAAATGAGCCATGAAAAGTACTGCAGTTTTGTTTCCCCAGTAGGAAAATCTACCACTGTAAAAATGTAAGAGCGCCAGGAAGGTGTTGGTCAAACAGCTTGTGCTGCCAACTGCCTATCTCCAGTGACCCTTGTGCATGCATCTTAATGTGATCTACAAGCTCCCCTAACTGCTGGAGAGTGCCAATTGCATAGGGAAATTGGCTGGTGACCCCAGGGCATCATGGACCCTGGAGAACTTCTGATTATAATCCCTAGTCCTCCCTACTGTGAGGCTTTGAGACAAGACGCCCAGAGAGTGTCTCCTGTATTGGTAGTTGCAGGCATGTTAAGTTCAGCCTTCAATAGAATAACAATGGTGTGGCAGGATAGGGGGCTGGGGCTGGATATGATGGGCTGGATCTGGATATGATGGTCTGAGGGTGCGGGGTGTGAGGTCTGGGTCTCAGGTTGTTGGGTTTCTGGAGGTCTGGGTTCTGTAGTGTAGAGGTCTGGGAGTGTAGGGATGTGGGGGATTGGGTCTCTAGAGTCTGTGGCCTAGGCCATGTGCCTGAAAACAGTTGTTATGGTACCCTGTATCTTCTTGGTGCCCTAAGGTGTAGTGTGGGCCTTGTAAAAGGGGCTGGGCTTTCTTGGCCCTGTTGCAGTCATGGAACAAAGGAAGGTAGAGGGGTTTGATTCATATTTAGGTGGAGTCCAGTCTAAGTCACAGACTGTGTCCCAGGGTGGTCTGGGGGAGGGGGGAGGAAGCAGAACAATGCATTGTGGAATGCTTCTGAAGGATGGTTCTTTAGTGTCAATCAAAAGGGTAAGTGTACATGTATTCATTTTCTCAGGAAAACCTCTTCTGGGATCTACTTCTACTTGGCTGCATTTGAGTTAATTTTCTCTTGAGACTGTCATTTTTGTTCTGGGAAAACATTGTCAACCTTTGTATATTTAGGGTCTATCCTGGGAGCACATGTAACGCTGACATGCACCCTTAGTTGACAATACTTGAGGTGGTGGTTTAGAATGCTTCCTGGTGTGAATTGGCTCACAAGGGTATTTTTAGAACAATAATATCTAGATTATGCATTAATTTCCATAATATTAGATAATGGAAGGAGCAAGCTATAATACTTCAATGGAAACTCCTAGAGGTCAAATTTCCAAGCATTCATACCTAATCCTAATCACTGAAACCCGTATTGAAACATCTAAATAACTTACCTGATTTTCAGAGGCCCTTGGGAGCCTCAGCAGACTCCAAGGCAATCCCCCCTTTACCATTTCCACAGGCTAGGAGAATATAAAGCCAGTTCACTTCTAAACAGAAAATTGCTGCCAGCTCTATAAATTCATGCACACTCCATCCTGTCCCCACATACCACACAAATGCTAAGTGTCAGGATATTCTCAAAAATGTTCAGGGTTCCCAGTGGACAATCGAGTACACTTCATGCCATCAACCAACAGGAACCTCAGCTGAAAGCTCTTCCACAGAGTCGTTACCACAAGCATGTATCTTCACAGACACCCCTACCACTATCTTCCCCTTCTGTCAACAGAGGAAAACCCTGGCACATGCCTATCTTGGGTGCACCAGGTTGCAGTCCATTCACCATCTTCTCAAGAGCCTCTTGCTGAGGTTCTGGCAGCACTACACCTGGCATGCCTTGTCCATGGCACACAAAATCTTGGAACCTCCTGGTCAACCTTCTCTTGGCCTTCACTAAGCTGCCCATCCACCTGACCAGGAAGGAGGCTGTGGCTGGGGGGAACCCCTGGGACTTTGGGGTCATCTCCCTATCCCTTATTCATTCACATCTCCAGGCAGAGTTTCACTGGTCAGTATCCATTAGTTCCTTGGACCTTTCTGAAAGGTCCATTCTTCAGCTATGTTGTGTATGCTAACTGCAAAGACATAAATTGTTCTGCCCTGATGTACAGAAGGAGGTGCATAGATAAAAGGTTTCTTTTTCCCATATATTTCAGTTCTGAACGTGATATGGACAAAAAATGTCTTCTATAAAAGCAGATTTTTTTACTTGTCTCTCTTGCTTTCTGTTAGGTTCAGTTCAAACTACATTTGGCCCCATCCATTCAAGAAAGAGGTTAATGTTATTTATTAATATATTTAGAAGCCAAATACATTTTCTTTTGTCATTGGTGCTGTACTCATTAATGTGGTATCACTGGGTAATAGGCATTGGCCAAGTAATAAGGTATGGCAATATGTGATTCATTTTTTATGTACTAAGTTATAAGCTTGAAAATCTTTTTCCCCCCATCAAAGATGACAAAGTGTCTCCGGCACGTGCTCCAAAACTCCTTAATCTTGATGGTGCTATTGATGTCCCCTCCCAGCCCTACTTTTCTATAATTTTATGGAAGGGCTGAGTAGCACAGATCCTATCTAAGCATGCATCTAGGTTTGACTGGGATGCAGAAAATGTTTCTTTGAGAACCTGCCTGAAGAGCTTAATCTAGAACGTGTTCTGTGAAAGTTCCATTGCACCAGGTTCTGCACTAAAATTAGAGATAGTTGTTGCTCTCTCTCAAAATATGACTGCATTTTACACAATAGCTGACTTGTTAGGGCAGTCACCCATAACATGGGAAATCCCTCTCTTATAAAAGCCATAGTCCATTAAATATATCATATTTATTAACATGAAGTGATATATTTACAGGGGATTTCACAAATAGAGTGAACAACATTGCAGTGTACTGTGTATGATTCAGAGAATTTGAGGTACTAGCTTTCTCATGGAGGGTGAAAAACAGAAATAAAAAACTATTCTGTCTTACAAAGCTGATATATCATTTTACTTTCTTTTTGTATTATATAGTACTCGTATCATACTTTATAGCTACTGCTCTAGCACTCTATATATAACATTTAGTAAGTATTTTTTCTACTTTTTCAATGACTTAGAAAATAAAGTCATAATTCTCAAGAGGAAAATAAAAGTTCTTGAGTTTTTCAGGGAAGAGTTTTGTTGCTTTTATTGTAAATAATCGATTTAAATTTAGATTTGAATCTTAAACAGTTTGACAATACATAATAATGATACATAACATATTATCATCTATCTACTTATCAATTATGACTTTAGATTGACATTCTCTAGGCAATTTAAATATACAGTGGACACTGGGATTAGTGGATTTAGCTGCCTAAATGGCTTGGAAAACCTCTACTTCAATCTCTAAACAATTGGTTGATGTTTAATTATTTTATGTTAACTCTGGAAAAAAAGTGTAGTTCTTTCTCTGTATCCCTCTGGTTACTGTTAATGTATTGTTGACTACAAGAGTAGCTAATACTGATGGAATATGGTGGATCATGACTGTTTAGACCATGACTAGAGCTGCAACTGCAGCTCATAATATAACATAGACAGTATTATATAAAATGTGGGGTTCACGTTTTCCCCTTAAGACCTCTCTTTCTCCCTCTCTCTGCAGATTAAAAATGTAAAGCTGCAAGTAATCCTTGACCAAAAAAAATGTTTACTTCAATATATAGTGAAACTAAGCTCAGCAGGCCCAATTCATTAATTTTTATGTGCTTCCTGTTAAGAAAGGAATTAATGAATTTACTCTGAGCTATGACCTGAAACTCTCCAGGTTTCTTACTTTTTCCAAGCCTCAAAGCTATTATGTATAAATTTTACAACCACCATAATGTCCCTCAGAGATGTACAGCCCATAAAATAGGCATTTCATAAAGAATAAAAGCCTAGCCACTTACAGTAGTTCTGGATCCTAAAGAGAACAGCTTAGAGGCAGAGAATGGTAACACAAGAAAGAGACTGAGGAGCCTCCAGGAGGGAAGAAGAAAGTAGAGGCTAGTTTAAAAGACACTTCTGCCTGTCCGCTGCGCTTATGCTATGGTTAGCTGAACAGACAGCAGACACCTTCTACAGCAACATAGGCTTTCTTTAGTGCAAGCAGACACATGGGATCAGTTCAAAAAGGGTTTTGCTTGTCAGCGGAAGAATGGAAAGATTCAGGCTGAGATTTTCAATGGAGCTTTGGAGTTAGGTACCCTGCTGTCATTAAAATATTCACCCTAATTTTCAAACAGTATTAGTTTAATGTAATGATTTCTCATTAACTGTGAGAAGGTGTTGGTGGCTTACTATTTCCATTATATAGAGAAGGCATAATAAGCAAGGTGATAATAAAAAATTGATACTGTACTGGTATGCATGTTATGCTCTGTGCCCACTGAGTCAGGCTACATTAATATTGGAATTCTGAAAGGAAGCAATATTCTTTTTTGTAACAGCCATTTGCCAAATGGGGTATAAACTTACTACTCAATTTAACAAAACACTAAAGCAGCCTGTTACAGCCGCAAACTAATTATTATTTAAAATTATGTTGTTGCTCCTTTTCCAGCACTAACATTATTCATGATGAATTATTTGATTTTTATTTGATGTGCATGCAATCGAATAAGGATCCCAACACAATTTAGCATTAATGCTTTGCTTGTAATTTTAGAAAGGAGATTTTTAAAAAAATTATGCTCTTGCACTTAATAGTGTTACAAGCTATAAAGTCCTTTCATTCTGCCACTACAGGATAGGTATCATCTTTGTCAGAGAGACACACTCAAGTAGACAAGATTTTTACATCCTCCAGTCATTTAACTACTCCATTCTTCTCTTTCAGTCTCTTCTTCTAGAGCTGTTATAGTTTGTATGACTATTAACTGGGCCAGATAAAGACAGGGATAGTATGCATTTGAACTTTGGTCATCTACACCCCAAGCAATTATTCTACCTTTACCTCATTTTTGACAGTTGCTAGTTTCAGCATGTGCTGAAAACATATATTTTGGGGGCTGATTCAGTTCCCAATGAAACTACTAGCACAGGGCTTTGGATCAGGACCTAGCTATTCATCTTTCCCCTGTTTCCTAATGTTCAGTCTCAAATTCTGGAAATGTTATGCAGCTAGGCAGAATAAAATGCAAGCAATGGATGTTATTTTGGGGTGTGTTTCTTTTTTTTGGGGGGGGGGATACAGTATTAAGTGTGGTATTTCAAGCAACAAACTCCTACTGGACTTATTATATACCCAGTCTCTTTCTTATGAGAGAGGATTTTTAAAAATAAAAATATATAAATAAAAAAAAAATCTTCAGTTATGCTCATCCTGAAGAAGGGGAGGAGAGAATACCCAGGCAACTATAAGGAAATTAGCCTAACTTCTATCCCAGGGAAATTCCTGGAAAAAAAGCATCAAGGAGCTTATGTGTGGTATGCTTGCAGAAGATAGAATTTTGAATGACAGCCACCATGGCTTCATTGTGGGCAGGTCTTGTTTTACCAATCTCATCTCCTTCTGTGACCAGGTAACTTGCCACCTGGATAAGACAGAGGAGGTCAACATTGTATACCTTGACATTTAAAACTTATAAAACACTTTCCAGAGACGAACCTATGATCTCCGCTTCATCAACCTTGTGGGTACTAAAAATCATGGACTAAATATAAACATTGGATTTATGACACATTATAACCTGCCTAACATCTGACTCCCTAGGTATCGCTCCACTATTCATCCCCCTTCTCTCTCTTTCCTCCCCCCGCCTGTCTCTCACCCTTTGACTCCAGCCTAGCCTCTGGCTTCTTTACTTTTCATTCCATTCAGGAAGAGCACACACCAACTGCTGAAACTTCCTTAGCCTGACAAAGGGTTTTTGAACCCAAAATCTTGCTAAATAATTGTTTTCCAACTATTGAAGTTGGTCTAATGAAAGATATCAGTCATGCAAAGAACCTTGTCTTGACTTCCAAAAGGCCTTTGATCTGGTATCCCATGATGTTCTCACATGAAAACTGGTGGATTGCAAGCTTAAATCCTCGAAAGTTGGGTGGGTAGGAAACGCTGTGGGGCAGGGTCCAGAGAGTTCTGATGAACTGATCTGTCTTGTCCTGGCAAGAAGTGGCCAGTGGTGTCCCTCAGGGGTCTGTGCTTGGTCCAGTGCTTTTCAACATCTTTATCAATTATTTGGATGTAGGGGTGAAGAGCTCATTGGCCAAGTTCGCGGATGACACCAAGTTATGGAGGAGCGTGGTCACTCTTGAAGATAGTCTGCAGATACAGTTGGACTTAGACAAGCTGGGCGAATCGGAACCAGATGAAGTTCAGCATTGAGAAATGTAAAGTGCTCCACCTACGAACAAACAATTCCCAACATACTTACAGGCTCAGTGGCACCAAACTGACTAGCACCATGACTGAAAGGGACCTGGGGGTAATAATAGACCACAGTATGAAGGGCAAACAATACCCTGGCATGCATCAACTGAAGTATCACAAGCAAAACCAAGGAAGTGACTCTCCTGCTTTACTTAGCATTGGTGAGACTGCAGCTGGAGTACTGCATCCAGTTCTGGGTTCCATACTTCAACAAGGATGTGGAAAAGCTTCAGAGACTCCAGAGAAGAGCCACCCATTTGATCAGAGACTTGCAAGGGAAGCCATACAAGGAAAGGCTGAGGGACTCTTTTTTAAGGATGTCAGTCTAAAAAAGAAGGCTAAGAGGGGACTTGTTAGAAGCTTACCGCTATATTAAGGGAGTACATCAAGGGCTCAGCAAACAACTGTTCACCAAGGCACCCTTTGGAAAAACCAAAAGTAATGGCCACAAACTGCTGGAAGACCGTTTCAGGCTTAACACTAGGGAAAACTTCTTCACAGTTAGGATTTCCGGACTGTGGAATAAACTCCTTCCAGAGGTGCTGTGATTACCTATCCTGGAAATCTTCCAGAGGAGATTGGATGGCCACCTTGCTGGGGTCACCTGACCCCAGTTGTCTTTCCTGCCTAGTGCAGGGGACCTGGGCCCAATGATCTTGTGAGGCCACTTCCAGCCCCTTACAATCTATGGATCTATGAACCATGGCATTAAGGGAATGCACACTTTATATTAGTTTATTTGTAAAACATATAAAGGTTTTCTTTGAATCTGCTGCCTGAATCTGCTGCAGCATCAAGGTTAGTTTCTCAGCTTTTGTACAACTAAACATTCCATATATTTGCTCTTTTATTGGGTCATTCAGTTTAAAAGGATTTTTGAGAAATGCAGTCATATGTATTGTGGCAAACACAATCTCTTTGTAAAGTATCCTGTGAAAGTATACTGTGCAAATCCTTTAATAGAATATCTAAAGCTATCTGATACTTCATTGTGAACATACTTCATTGAGAACTTGGCCCTTCTTTTACACTCATAATTAAAACTTCAGGTTGACAAAACCTGTATGATCAAAAATATTCATCAAGTAGTTTATGCAAACAAATTAAATCCATTGGGGCTTGTGAACAGATGGCTTTGGCTATTTGCAGTTTTCTATTCATGATCTAAAATAATTAATTCACGTGATCTTTCTTCTGCTCACTGACTGGTTATCTTAAATCTTTTAAACCAATGACTGATGAACATCAGATCAATAAGAAGCTTATATCTGAACCCTCTTTTTCACTTGAAGATACATTTTTGTTCACACAGTGTTTGGCAAAGAGCTACTCTTTTTACAAACAGCATGAGAGACTTGAAAATCATTAAATCAAACATCTATACTATTTTGCACTCAAATAAATGTTTGCACACATGGCTTTGTGGCATTCAACACACTATGGTATTATGATGTGTGATGCTTCAATCAGTTATACTCCTACTAGTCATACCTATCTATTCTTTTCACATGAAATACAAACTTTAAAAGTGAAATAAATACATACATACATACATACACAAATAAATAAATAAAGCATGGCATTTAGAGAAAAACACTTTGTTTATGCTAGTTTATTTGAGTAACTTATAACAGTTTTCTCCGAAATTTTGCCTGAGGTCAGTGTTAAAACATCAGAATTGGTTTCTCAACTTCCGTTGGACTAAATATTCCATTATGATTATTTTACTAATCATCTAGACTTCAATAGAAAGTTTACTGTAGTCAGTAAAAAGTCTCTTATTAATTTTAGTAGACCAATAAAGAAGAGGAAAATGGAGGGAGGGAAAGATAGAGAGCAAAAGTAGCATATCATCCTTCCTCCCTCACAAAGGGATAATAATAATCTCTTTCAGGAATACTAGGAAGCAGGAATGCTAGTAAGCAGGACAAAGACAGAGCCTAGTATGTTCCACATTCTACACCTGGCCTGAAGGATACATTTGGTATATCAGAAGGAGACAATTGATGGATGAGTTTCTCCAGTGCCCTAGATAAATGACTAACTAGGATTCCTTGTGGGGCTCTTGCTGTTGCATGCTTATTCTGTGATCACTGTCATCCCTTTTCCTACTCTAGTGCCAAATAAATACATAATAGTTGATTTTTTATAATAGTCACTACCTTTTTGTCCATCAAAAAATGACAAGACACAACATACAGATACGCATGCATGGCTGCACTTTAGGGGGTGTGTCGTGACTAGCATCCAGTTTGCAGTGCCTCAAAGCAATTTGAAGTGCTGAAAACCACACGTGGCATATGTGCACCTCTTCGCTGTGCTGTTAAATTGCAATGCAGCACCAAAATTTGACACCAGCAGAACCAGTGTAAGAAAAAACCCCACCACTGAAAAAAACACTGGACACATATGGCACGAGCATATGATGCCAGAAAGGGAGCCTGGAGAGCTAAAGTAATGCTCTGACTGGCAACCAGGCTCCAAATGGCTGGCTTAGCACCACTGTTGCCCCAGGAGGCTTTGGCATTTTATTTTAGGTAGTAAGTTTTATTTTTCTCTCTCCTCTTTGCAAATAAGTTCCCTGCTATTTTAATATCGATACCCACTGTTTTATAAGTGATAATTATTATGTTTCTACTGTTTTTATATTGTGTGATCACTGTTTTAGGCCTATATATGTAAGTTAGCATAAGTCATGACAAGTTTATGTCAACCCTCCATCTTGTGTCCTCTGCCTAGGCATCCCCTTGTTGCAACTGTATAATTCATGTACCCCTCCCATGTAAATTGGTTCCTGGATAAATGAGAGTGGTTGGGAATGATTAAAATACAATGGTAGCAGGCCTCTACTGAATGCCCTATAATGACCAGGCCATCACCTCGCGTTGATTCATCCAGAAACCACACACCTCACCCAGGAACAGAGACAAGAACCCAGCATTTGAAAGACAAAGGACCCTGAAGAATGAGCAAGTCTACCGTTCTACCCCACCATTACAGACACCCGAAACGGCACATCCCTGCATGGAACACATGTGCTCAGTATGTCAGGGGCTGACCCTTGCCTGGGCATGCCTCCTGTCACTAGGGTCACACAAGGTCTGCCCCTATAAAAAGAGCCAGCGAAGACAGACCCAGTGGGATGCCCTCTCCACCTGGACCAGCACCATGCCACACAACCTAACCACCCAGAGGCCCTGCTGGTGACCCCCCTCTGGATATCACCTACTGGACAAGGACCCCTTTCCAGCCTGGATAGGTAGCTATCACCCTTCCATCCCCTTTTCAACCAATGACTTGGACTCTGCTTCTCTTCCCTACCTAGCCTCCAATCCTTCCACCAAATCTCTTTCTCCTTCTGCCATTGTGAGTGTGTGTGTGTGTGTGTGTGTGTGTGTGTGTGTGTGTGTGTGTGTGAACCAAAAACTTCATGGAGCTGTGCACTGTGTTGTCTGTTTAATAAAACTGTTATTTGGACCCCTAAGTTGGGTTTTGCTTTACTATGGTTTGGCCCTGCTCCAATCTGTACACCTTGCCCTTCTAACTTCTGTCTCATTTCTCCCTCTCCTGCTTCTGGCTCACTGGCACTTCCAACATTTGTCCTGAACTCCTCTCTGCCTACAAAAACCCTGTTTCTTTGCCACTGTCTTATCCCCTCTGCCTTTTCCTTGTCCCCTGAGCAATAAAGTTTCTACCTCAGTTTCTTTCCTGGCTGTCTCCTCCTTGCCACCACTTATCTACCCCTCCCCTCCCAATATCTCAGCTGTCTGCCTCAGTCTCCAGCCCCAGCCTACCTTAAGTAAACCCAAGTCTCAATTCCTCTTCAATACCAGCTTATCTGTAGTTCACCAGTTCTAATCTTCATTTTGGCAACTTTCACTTCACTCCCTACACTTTAACTCTCTTCTCTCACCTGAACCTTCCCCCAAGTATCCCAAACACACACACACACTGTACCACCCAAGTTAGGAATTTACCTGCGTGTATGTGTAGGTGGATTGTATGTCTGTGAACTGGTGAGTGTGTGTGTGTATATATCAATAATTGTGTGCATGATATATGAATTAGTGATCTGGGTCTAACTTTTGGGGTGTAGAGTGTATGCACTTCAACTGGTGATAGGTATGCATGTGCCTAGGCTGGTTTGGATGTGTATGTGCCTGAGCTGGTAGTGTGTGTGTGTGTATGCACCTAATTGATTTGTTTCTTTGTATATGTGCAATTGTGTCACACCCACCTAACAGCACAATATTGAGATTCTGAGAGTTGGCCTGACCCCACAGGCCAAAACCACTACTATTTCTTCTGTGGGAAACATGCATCCCTGCATGTGAACACCCATCAGAACACACCCTAGAGTTGCAAATTACAATAGGTGAATCAAATTAAGAACCAGCCACACTGCAGCTTCTGAGGAAAGAGAAGGCACAGGACATATTAATCATTAGAAAAAGGGGAAAATGGTGAAACCATCTTTAATGAGGAGGCTGAATGAGGGCCATTCCATGTACAAATGATTTTCAGACTTCACTTACTGTATCCCATAGAGTTAAAATGAACTAACAAGCTTGCATTGATTTTTTAATTGTATTTTGATCTAGTAAAACCTTCTAGAAATAGATTAACTTTATTTGTTCAATATTTATTGTTGTTTTATCTGCTTTAAAATCTGAAATGTAAGCAATTTGTGTAATGGATTGAAAGGTCTAAATCTAGTTTAGCTTCTGTATCTGATGAAAGTTTCTTGTGTAACATTCATCCCCAAGTTCAGAAGACCCCAGTGGACCCCTCTGGTGAAATCTGACCTTAACCCTCAGTACAGAGCTGGGAGGTAAGTGGAGCACATGGCAGAAAGACACTTGTCAGGAGTGAGAGGCAGTTGAGCGCAGCCAAGGCTGTCCATTCCCTAGCTCCTACTTAGCTCTGCCATCTAGAGAGCTGTGCGATCAAAGCCGCATGAACAGAGCACACAAACAGGCACACTCTGGGCCCCAGTGATCAAGTTAGCATGGAAGTTCACACAGTAGGATAAGCAGGAGGGGCACAAGACTCTAGGCGGTGAGCTGAAGAGAAGAGTTGGCACAGCAGTAGCCTGAACTACTACCTGTGTAATGGTGGTAGAGTACCACACCCCACAGTTTCCCTCCATGTCTGGGATCCCCCTCCTCCTCCTGGTACCACTGAGGCCTCCACCCAGATGGAACCCATGATTCCAGCCTCCACTCAGACAGGGCCTCTGGCTCTCAGCTGTGGGGGCTGCCTGGAATGGCTGCAGGCATCTGTGATCAGGAGCAATGACACCTTCCCTGTGAGGTTTGCTTCACATTGGAGTCTCTGGAGTGCTGGATAGGGGAACTCCAGGCAGCTGTGCAGAGGCTGTGTACCATGGGGAATGACTCTTACTGCCAGATTCTTCACCTGAAAAATAAAGAGGGGAGTACAAAGATGGCTGGCCAGACAAGGGTAGACAAGGGAAGCTCCCATGAAGTCCAGCTAGGGGATGCTTGGACAAAGTTGTCTCCAGCCCCAAGGCACACTGCAACAAGGTCACCAACCCCTGGATCTTCACAACAGGTACAAAATCCTTGGTCCATCTGGAGAGACAGCTGAGCTGCCAGCTCCAGCACTTGAGGAAGAAAGGCAACTTGCGACCACCCCAAGGAGGAAATGCAGAATGATCATTGTGGGCTACTCCCTGTCCAGGGGGAGAGAGGGAGTGATCTACCACCCCAACCCCTTGGCCCCTGAGATTTGCTGCCTCCCAGGGGCCCATATTCTGGATTTAGCTGACAGGATCTCAAAACTAGTCCAGCCCTCTGACCACTATCCCATGCTCCTCATCCACGTGGGCACAAATGACATGTCTTGGAGCAATCCCAGCCGGGTTATGAGTGTCTACAGGGCTCAGGAAGGAAAGATGAATTGTTGAGATAAACAGAAGACAGTGGTGCTGGTGTCATCGCAAAGGCTTCAACTTCTTTCACGACAGTCTGCACTTTAAAAGTAGAAGCATTGGTTTGTTGGGAAGGGACAGCATTCACCTCACTCCAATGGGGAAGAAGCTCTTCTCAGCTAGAATGGCTGACCTACTTGACAGGGCTTTAAACCAGGGCTCTGACCAGCCCAGAGATGGGACTCTTCTAGGAGTGCTGGGAAACCTAGGGCCTCTGATGGCAGACTTACTTGCTTGTACACAAATGTCAGAAGCCTGAGAAACAAACAGGAGGAACTGGCCCATCTAATACACAAAAAACAATATGATCTCATAGGAATAACAGAGACCTGGTCAGACTCCACCTATGATTGAACCACAGGTATTGATAGTTATACCTTGTACAGGAGAGACTGTGTTGCTAGAAAGGGTGGGGGTGTAGCTCTCTATGTGAAGGAGTAGTACACTTCCCTACAACTGGAGCTGGGGCACCCAAGAAGGGTGACATGACCATCTGGGTTAGATTATGAGGAGGATGTGCTGAAGTTTATGTAACAGTAGGAGTTTACTACAGACCACCTAACCAGGAGGAAGACCTTGACCTCACATTCGCTAGTGAACTGGCAGAGGCTGTATGCTTTTGCTGCATGGTTGTCCTGGGTGACAACTACCCTGATATCTCATGGTAGGAGGACTCTGCCAAATCTCATTGGTTGTGCAGCTTTCTTACTTACATTGATGAACTGGACTTGTGTCAAGAGGTCTATGGATTAACAGGAAGTAAGGCACCCTTAGATCTGATACTGGCCAAAGGGGATGATCTAGTGAGTGGCCTGAGAATTGAAGGCAAGCTGGGAAACAGTGATCATGAGTTGATCACTTTCTCTATCCATCACTGGATAATCAGTTTTTCCAAAACTGGAAAATCAGTCAGAAATGCAGACAACCTTGATTTTAGGAAACCTGACTTTCATAAGCTCAGAAGGCTGGTTGTTGCAGCCCTGAGAAACTAGGACCTGATGGAGGTGGGAGTCCATGATGAGTGGTCACTCCTTAAAGATGTGGTACTCAGAGAACAAGGGAAGTCCATTCCAGCCCATAGGAAAGGAAGCAAAAGGGCTGGGCAACCCCTGTGGCTAAAGAGGAGACTCATAGAACTCCTGCATCTATAAGGAATGGAAGTCAGGTAACATCACCAATGAAGAATATTCAACAGTGGCCTGCACCTGTAGGGAGCAAACTAGGAAAGCCAATGCTGTAACCAAACTCAAACTGGCTAGGGGAATCGAGGACCAAAAAAAAAGTCCTTCTTCAAATATGTAGGTCTTCAGAAGAAAAACAAGGGCAGCCTTGGATCTTTGCTCGACCATATTGAACAGTCAACAACTGACACCCAAGAAAAAACTAACCTCCTTAATGTTTACTTTGTGTCAGTCTTCCACCAGCCCAAGGAGATCACCCTTCCTAACAAGATGAAGGATTGCCAAACTACAGGTGAACACATGCCTATCATTGGTCAAGATCTCATAAGGGAACACCTTGTGAGGCTGGACATTTATAAATCAGCTGGCCCAGATGGAATGCACCCAACAGTGCTAAAGGAACTGGCTGACATAGTGCGGCCAATGACAAGGATATTTGAGAACACATGCTTGGGAGAGGTTCCTGAAGATTGGAAGAAGGCCAATGTGGTACTTATTTTCAAGAAATGGGGGAAGGAAGGTCCAGGGAACTATAGGCCAATCAGTTTGACCTCAATCCCTGGTAAGATATTTTTCAAAATCATCAAAAAAATCATTAACAGGCTAACGGAATGCAACATTCTGAGAGATAGTCAAAATGGCTATGGTAAAACTGGGGAACTGTGGCCTCAACAAGCTCACGGTCTGATGTCTGGGGAATTGGCTCCATGGTCAGACCCCGAGAGTGATAATTGATCGAGCCGTGTCAATATGGTGCATGGTGACCAGTCTCCCAGTGCTCTGTACTTAAACCAGTATTCTTTAATATATTTATAAAAGATCTGGGTTCAGGTATCAGAAGCAAACTGGCTAAATTTGCTGATGATACAAATTGTGGGGAAGTGCGGTCATACTAAAAGATAGGCTGGTGATTCAGGCTGACCTGGACAGGTTCACAAGGTGGGTGGATCAAATCCTGATGGCATTCAACATGGAGAAATGCAAAATGCTCCATGCCGGAACTCCCCCCACCCCATCATACTTGGCAGTGCTACACTCACTAGCACCATGATGGAAAGAGACTTTGGGGTCATGACTGACCACAAGATGAACATAAGCCATCTATGCAATGCTACAGCTGGCAATGCAAGCAAAACCCTGGCTTGCATCTATCAGTGCATCTCAAGCAAGACACAGGAAGAATTCCTTCCATTTTACTTGGCCACAACCAGAACACTGCATCCAGTTCTTGGCTCCACACTTAAGAAAGGATATAGAAAAGCTTGAGATAATCCAGAGAAGAGCCACATTCATGGTTAGAGGACAAGAGACCAGGCCTCATGAAGAGATGCTCAGAGGCATAGGACTCTTTAGCCTGGAGAAGCATAGGCTCAGGGGGATTTGGTGGCTGCCTCTAAGTATATAAGGGGTGCACATCAGGAGCTGGGAGAATGTCCTGTTCACCAGGGCACCCCAAAGGAAGACAAGTTCTAATGGTCCCAGACTCTGGAAAGACCATTTTAGGCTGGACATAAAAAAAAATCTTCTTTACTGTCCGTGTCCCCAGAGGCTGGAATAGACTCCCCCTTAGAAGTGGTGCAAGTATCTACTCTGGACACTTTCAAGAAACACTCGGGTGCCTATCTTTCTGGGATTATTTGACCCCTGCTGACTTCCTGCCCCTTGGGCAGGGGGATGGACCCAATGAACTTGCAAGGTCCTTTCCATCCCTAATGTCTATGAAAATCTATGAATCTATAGTATTGGTTCTATAGTTCTATAGTTAACCAGTGAATGTCAACACATATGCTTAAAGAATGAGAATTTTTTTCCTTTCTGTTTCATTCTTTCCCATAAGATCTTAGGGGAGTAGGTAAAACATGCAAAATTTAAGCATGTCTTGAAGTGTGGTTATTTAGAATGATCTAAATAAGAGCAATACATTGCACTTCAGTTTGAGCTTAGGTATCTATATTCAAAGACAATGATCCAAAAAATACTGTTTAATTGCTTAGGCATTGACAGGCCTCAAGCACCTAAGTTCAGCTTGTGCATAGTCAGCACTGCTAGCAACTTGTCTGAGCTGAACACCTAGACACCTAAATGTAAACTGAAACAAATTTTGGGGATTCATGTATGTAAACATCCCTCGTCTCCTGTACAGGTGCAGGGAGGCTGCTCCAATGCTCTGTAATTACAGTCTGTTGGAGCATGGTAATTACTGCACTCTAGCAGACTCCAGAGTCAGTTTAGTGAACTTTAGTTCAACGTGTCCCACCACCATTTTTCAGCATGGGGGTGCTGATACACATGACAGTTTGGGTACTTCTAATTAGCAGAGCTCTCGGATCTGCACTAATTAAAGTGCTTCCCCCTCCCCCGTCTCCCAGAGCACATCTATAAATGTCCCCTGTGCCTAAATTTCCAGATTTCAGTTACCCAACTGCAACCGAATGGGATAAATGTTCCCTCAGTCTGGTCTAAAGCATTCTTCAGGATAGGGCAGTGGAGCTCAATCTTTTGGCCCCATGTGCCAAATGAGTCACCTGGAGCTGGCCCATGGGCTGGATGAGCTTCAGGCACCAGGAGCAGGCTCTGTCCCCTTCTTGCTCTATGCACTGTAACTTGCCAGCAGGGGGGCCTGGCACTGCCCCTTCCTGCCAGGATAGAACCCCAACAGCCAGCACTGCTCCCACCTTATATGCCATGATTGGGCCCTCTCTTGCCAGAATTGGGCCCAGGGGCCCTGGTGCCACCCCTTTATGCCCCTGAATGTTGGGGTTGGACCCTGGGGGCCTGACATTGTCCTCATCTGGTCATGCACACTGGGATTGGCCAGGGCCCCAGGCTCAGGGTTCTCCTTGGGTCTGGAAACTGGGTAACCCTGTGCCTCTGCTGCCAAGTTTCCAGACCCCTTAGGAACACTGCGGGACACATGATATATCACCATGAGTCAGATCTGGCCTACAGGGTGAGAGTTGAGCACCCCTGGATTAGGGTACTATTCTGGAAGACAAGAGATTTGAATTCCCTTAGGCTGAAAAATAATATAAACTCAGATCTCATACCTCTTGAGTAAATTCTCTTTTTATTCTGTAAAGGTCATTTCCACCATCATCGTGGCATCTAAAAGAGAAAAATAAGGCAGTTAGCTGTACACAAGGAAATGATAATTTGTGAATCCTAGTTTTACGTAGGTGCCTGAGTGAGGACTGCAGTTAAGTGTCTAAGACTGAGGAAGAGGTAGGATTTCATACGTGCCCCTCCCTTCAGGATTTCAGTTCAAGCATGTCCCCTTGCATATTAGGTGTTCTACATCCCAATCATTGGTGCCTGACTGTCCCTCTTTAATATATATCAGATTTATACACCTAACCTTGGTTTGTGGACTCAATTCATGGAACAGGTTTTCTAAAAATTAGGTGCAGGATGTTAGACCCCGACTCCATGTGGGAGATGACGATCTAATTGCCCATGGATCCTGTTGCTTATTACCTAGAGCAATCAGAAGCAAACACCAACACACATTGGACTCAACAGCTTTATTCAGAATGGAGACAGCTTTGGGCAAGCTCCGTCACGGACACCTAGTCTATGAACATGAGGGGCAACACCGAACAATACTTTTTTTCTACATTTATACACTTTGGTTTAGGTTCATTAACATTCACTCCACCTTCACTTCTCCTATGTTCCACCCATTTTTCCTCCCATCTTAAGCTCCACCTGGGTTTACTGTTTGCGCCATTAGCATGGAATTGCCTACGCATTTCATTCATTTACATGTCTTTTTGCTGTGAGTGCATGTGCATGAGCATGAGTCCTTCACCCCACTTCTTTGGTCAATGGGTGGACTTTGGGGCTTCTTCACCAATCACTATTCACCTTTTTGCATATGTTCATCTGAGGTCATGTTACCGATTGTGTGTTGTTTTTCACATTCCAGTCTGTTTTTCTATTCTAGGTTGTACCATCTTCCACATTCCTAAGACTTTACCTCATTCACAGCACACAGTCACAAAGACTCACTTAAAAAGGTTGACACAGTTAAGATGGTTACTTTGCATAAGCAAATGTCTAGCTTAGATATCATTCTGCCTTGTGATCAGCAGCTCTGTTAGGCCACAGGCCATGCCTTTAGTCAGCTTCAGATTCAATGTTCCCCAAAAATCCACAGTGTTACCCTAACACAGGAGTTCTCCAGATTACCTAACTTCCTTGTTATGTACATCCCTTATGGTGAAGTTGCATGTTACACTTAGACAATACTAAAACTATGCAAGGTTAAGTGTTGTTAAAGTTAGAATGTGCTATAATCTGTCAGATATTAATGGTTAGTACTGTTTTTTACCTTAATAGCTCTGACTTGTCACTAGAGTGCAATTAAACAGGGGCCTGGCTAGAAGCCAGGACTCCTATGCAATATCCCTGAGAGGGAATGTTTTAAGTGCCCTTATTATGGTCTAAGTGTAACATGTAACTTCAAACTTAGACTCCAAAGAGAGGTAGCTAGCCATGTTCGACCAAAATAAGGAAGAAGACAAAGGAGATTTTCACTTTATAAATGACTAACTACATCATATAAACGTAAGCTTTTGTGAGTGAATCTAATTAAGTGAGCATGGGCTCACAAAAGCTTTTGCGCTCTCTCTTTCTCTCTCTCTCTCTCTATTTGTTTTAGTTAGGCTGTGAAGTGCACATTTACCCTGCCTTCTACTTTAGATTCCAAACAAAAACAAAAAAACAAAACAAAAACCCTTCCTAAACCTTGCCCTGTGAAAAGTACTGTTCATAATGCTCGTGCGGAAGAAAAAGTGATCCTTCTACTACCGGCTTCCACCCCAAAGTAAAATAAAATAAAGTACTATTGAGTGTAAATAAAACAAAAATATGATTTTTTGTTGTGTTGAGCACATTTTTTCATGACATGAAAATGCAGTTTCATTTGGGAGATTTTGGGTTTTTTTCCTAAGCAAAAGAAATATGGAATGTAAGAGGACAAGCATTAGGGAACACAGGCATCATTAAAAAAGCTGGAGAAAAGGTTGGTGCCTGACCTTTTAACCTAGTGGTTAGGTCACACATCCAGAATGAGGGGGAGCAGAGCTCATATCCACTTTTTATGTGCTATGGAGCAGAGAGCGGTAATTTGTTTTTCCTAACAGGGTTATAACCACTTGCCTATATAGAACGCTGGAGGCGGCAGTGGGGGAGGGGGTGTCAATCTGTCTTCTTGAAGCTGTAACATTAATATTTAAATATTCTTTGTGCCAGGGAGTTATCATAATTCTATAAATTTGTGGTTAGGGCAGTCACCTGGGAAAGAGATCTATAGGTTCTACTCTATATGTCAATGAATATTTAAGTGTTACACAAAATTGGAAACTATCAGGTTTCTAGTTGTCCAGTATTTGGGATACTTCATACGGAAAATCATAATTTTCTCAATTATCATTATATTATATTGCTACCTGCTGTCTATCAGGACAACACATTTTCCTACCCTTATACTTGTTGATTGCATTTAAACTGCTGACCTCCAACCCACCAAAAATTGATTGCACTGATCTTGAACAACCCTCTGTTAAAAATAAAGTCATTTTCAGGTTAAAGACCTGCATGCCAAATTACATCTAATAGCAGTCAATTGGGTTTTAAATCCCTATAGTATGATAAAGATAGGTAGTTCAACAAGAAGAAAACTCTTCAGCCATGAAAGGAAAGGAGAGGAAAGGAACAGATCTGAGCCATCAAGTTGCATTTCAAATGGCTGGAAAAAGTCACAAAAAGATTGCTTATTATTAAGGTAAAGATCACTTGAAATATCTAATTATTATTTGTATTAGGAAAAAAATCTCAAATGTGCTATTAACTCTCAGAGCAATTTTTTTTTCCTTTGTTTTGATAATTATGCTGATTTACTTCTTGTACCTTTTTTGAAATGTGAAGTGCATTCACCTGATTAATGAATTTATTTATCCCTCCCATGTGGTCTTACAATATCTTGTTTTCTTCCCAGCATTATTATATTCCCTGTGTGATTAAACAAAGTAAATGCACATGATTGATATTAACGCAGGGTGTTGCAAGTCAATGGATGTTCAGGACTAAATGTACAAGAAAAGCTTTAGTGTTTTAGAAGAGTGTGGACTTAAACTGAATGATCATCATGCCTCTTTTGTCCAGCACTTTTACAAAGATGGAAGGAATGTCTTCTGTTTAAAGACTAGTCTTATATGCTATTCCTAACTCAGTCACAACTCACACACATAAAAACTGTTGCTGTTATGTGTGTGTGCCTAAGTGCATATCTTTGCCTACAGCTAATGTAAGCATTTAGATCCAAAAAGGCATATCTACACATGCTTTTACATGAACCTAAACTTAATATGAATTTGTTTAATATGCATTAATGCAATTTAGGCACATGTCTATGAATACACAGGGCCAAGGCAGTTCACATGGATAGCATTAATGTGCCTTAGCACGTCTACAAGTGCATTAAGGTGCTTTAGCTATTCACACCTCAATTTCATACCTGCTTTTGCAGGTTTCAAATATAGGTGCAAATAGCCTAAAATTGTCATTTTAAAAGCACTTTCAGGACACTTAAATGTAGTTCCAGACACTTAATGCACCTTAAAAATGGCCTCAAATCAGCACATGTATTTATCCAAAGATACTTAAATACTTAATTCTATCACTGAGATGCCACTGACATCCTTAAAACCACTCCTTAGGTACCAACTAACCCCATAATCATTTAGGGTACACACAAACATTCAGGCAGTTTAGGAAGAGGTTAGACAGCCTGTGCTGAGTGCCAAGAAGAACACAGTGCTGCTGCTGACTCCAGCTGGCAACAGCAGCCCACTGTCATCCCACAGGCAGATCCAGGGGCCTGCACCCCCTGGGAGAGCTGCAGGGATGTGCCAGGCTCCTCCTGTGGGGTGCGGGCCCCCAGATCTGCGTGCAGAGTGACAGTATACTGCTGCTGCTGGCAAGTGATATGAGTTTTGCTTTGAACAGTTTGACATGCAGTTTCACAAAACCCCCTGCACCTACCTCCTTCAAACCTGGCAGACATCATGCCCTCAGAAGGGGCTACCATCCGTAGTTTTCATCTGAATCAGGCAAGAAACAACAAAGTTATAGGCATTTTTGTGATTCTCCAGTATAGCCTATGGGTGAAACATCAAAACGCTTTGGAACATCGTTGAAACAGCAAAACAGTTGTGATTAAATGAAATGGAACAGTATTTTGAAACAGCGAAATGAAAAATTGTCCCTGCAAAATGGTGAAATGGAAGTCAAAATGAAATGGGGCTGTTTCGCACAGCCCTGTTGTGCAGTAGTATTGTGTCGCAATTTTTGCCATACTATGGTACTGCACATTAATATCTGGCTACTGTGCAGTCAGCATCTGGTGTAAATTCAGCAAGGTGTTTGAATCCATGCTAAATTATATAGGATTTTTCTCTGTGCGGGTAAAATGTTTTAATTTGAGTTTGATTCCCTAAAGAGTTAAACTAGTTGGAAGCACTTTAGAATTTAGCACCCCAGTTTGAGAAAAATATGTGGAGTTGGGTCCTCCATCATTTTTGGATAAATTAACCTGCTGTTTTTCAATTAAATCTTTTTAGAAGAGGGGTATCAGACTACATTTCAACATATTCCCATTAATAAATATGTCATTTCTAACTATATATTTGTTCATCAGGATGTCTGCAAACTAGAGTTTTTCATTCAATTCTTATTTAGTTTCCTATTCTGAAATGATTGTTTTTGAAGAAGCAACCAAAGAAAATGTTTTCATATATTGTTGGAACATGATACAAAAATGATTCTATTATATAGATGCATCAAACTGTGATTGCTGTGTATTAACATTTTTTGTTTTCAGCAGTTGCTATAAAAAGAACTTATTTGGGAGACCAATCACACAGTAATGCTTTCCAAGACTTGAATCTTATGCACAGATCACTTTATAATGATACGGCATGTAACATTTTTTTTTAAGATATAAAGATCACTACCATAATTTTTTCAAGTTTATGATGTTCGATTTCTAGGATTATGTTAGCTTAAACTCTCCACTTTCCTCTTTTTCTCTTCCTCTTTCTGTAAACCTATCTTCATTGGTCACATTTGCAAACACACAATACTCCCTGAAGACCTATTCAAATAATCATATACAGCTGGACAGAATTGTAAGCAGTTTTCATAAAGCTGGGTTTGAGTGTATAAGCAACTATTGTAATGTTTAACATTCAACTGTCATGATTATGGGTTCACTTATTAAGCCCTCTTTGATTTGGGGAAGATAAATAATAAAACGTATGATGTGGATTCATGAATATTTTTAAATTATTTATGCCAGTAATATTGCTAATAAAATCATTGACACTGAGCCCTGCGTGAGGTATGGCAGGATAACTCTGGTGAGATGGACAGGTCTTTCTTTGCCTCCTGGAGAAGAACAAATATTTTTTCTGCATCCTGATCCTATGTCATGCATCCCACCTGAGAGGGCCTCATAAATGTGGGTGTTCAAGCACTTACCCTGCATGAACTGCCTCTGCAGACTGCCTACAATCATAGGTGCAATCATGCCTGCAAAACCATGGCCTTTTTGTGGAAACTGAGCTGTATTTTAGTGCCTCAGAGCCCAGGCTGCACCCCTGTGACAGTCATCAGCAGGGGGGGCCTTCCCAAGCCCACACCATAACCTCTCCGGTGATGTATCACTGGAGGAGGGGCTCTCAGGCCTTCAGCACCCTGCTTCCTCCCCTTCCCCATCCGCTGCATCCACTGGAAGCTGAGGGAGCTCTGCCCAGCAGATTCCTTGAACCCAGTGTAGCTCCAGAAGCCATCATGAAGAGCAGCTGGCACCATCACCACTGGCTGATAGCAACACCAGCTTCTCCTTGTGGGAAGACAGGTGGGAGACAGTTCAAAACTTTATTGAGCAGCCTGTGTCCCTGTAAGCAGATTGGTTAACCCAGTTAAGTTATTTGCTTACATGGATGTCAGGGTTTGAAGCGTATTAGCTTCAATGGGTCTTTTAATTAAGGTTTTTATTCAGACATCCACCCACCTTTCCTTCCATGACTTGACGTAAAAGAAAAAAGAGATGAAGGCTTGCTGTCCTTAATGGCTGGTGACTTTTAGCTGAAATAAGATTTTTTTTTTCCATGCTCAGTTCCACTTTTTACATGGTCCAGTTACCCTGGGGCTACTGGCTGTCTATTTCCATTCTTACTCCAGATGTACATTATTCTTATCATTTAAATTTGTCTGTTTGCAGAACTGTAAGTCCCTGGTTTTTTTCCAGGTTCCCTGTCCTGCACCACAGCCACTCATGATTAGTTGTTTTCTGTCTGTGCAGGTTTCTGGGCTGAAACAATTGTTGCTTCTCCAGATACCACCGATTGTTTCCTCTTATTTCCTTGTCCCAGCGAGTATGGAAACTCCTCCGAGCCTCAAAAGGGGAGAGTTTTCTACCATTTTTCTTTTACCCCTCCCAGGGCATTTTCTTTGACTTTTTTGGTCCAAAAAACTTCCTCCAGACTTCCTCCCATGTCTCTCTTTCACTTTCTCTGTCCTCCTCCCCTTTCTTGCTGTTGGGTGTGGCTTTTAACTGCTATCCATCCCACATCTAGCCAAACAGAACTGATAGGAACTAATGAATCTGGGCAGCTTTGATCGTTCCACACCCTGCTCTCTTTCTTTGGGTCTGTCATGGGGTAAGTATCTATGTCTGGAGCACCCACTCCAGCACTCCTTATAATCTTTGGGGCCCTTCTCTTGGGTTCCTGGAATCTCCCCTGAGTGGGCATCACAATCTTCACTGTCACAGTCCTCACAGCTCATGCCAAGGCAAGAGGCTGTCACATGCCAAGGAAGATATTGATGCCAGAGGCAATGTCCTTCTCAGCAGTGGGAAGCAGGAACAGGTAGTGCAGCTACAGGTAGCCAACAGATAGCGGCAGAGGTTATGGGATGTCCTGGCCTTGCCCTCTGTGGCATCATAACTCAGGGTCCTGAACGAGGAGTGCAGGTATGCCTGGGGCACCAGAAGGATCAGCAGCAGCAGAACATAGTGGCTTGGGTATCCATCAGCCTGAACAAACAGCTCATTGCACACCTCCTGGGTCATGCTAAGCAGGGCATGGTGGTCAGCCCTGGGGTGCCTTCCCTGGGAGGCAGGTGGGGGAACAGCCAGCTCCTTGTCCCAGTTGTCCAGGAGCCCCATGTGCCCTGAATATGGGGTCTGTGGGCTGGGTGGAAGCATAGCAGAGTGGTTGGCTTTAAGGGGCAGAGGAGAGAGTAGGATGTAGAGCTGCAGTAGCAGATGCTGCCAGCAGACTGGCCTAGCCCACCCTTGGAAGGGGGCAGAAGAGTAAGGCTACCTGCAGCCAGCACCCAGTGGGCCACTGACCCCAGCATGTAGGGATGGGGCTCAGGTGGCAGCCAGTTTACCATGGTTTGTGGGCACCCATGCATGGCCGACCTCTGATCTGAGGCTAGGCAGTGCATGACCTCTGGCGCAGAGCATCTTATCTCTGAAATGTTGTAAAATCTCACAAAAGGCTTCTGTCTCTTGCCTCTGCAGGGACAATATCTGGATGTGGGGGAGATAACACCAGTCCCCATGGGGATGTAGGCTGTAGGTTGTCACCACCCTCTGCTGGAGCTGTTCGGATGTGCCAGCTGTGTCAGTGGTGCACCAGGGACTGGACACCCTGATGCAGTGGCTGGTGGCAGTGGCAGAGGAGCAGGAGGTGGTACAGGAGGAGGAAGAGCAGGTCTAGTGGGTTAAGGATATCACCTGGGTGTAGGTTTGGGACTGGGCACAAGCAGACCACTAGGCCCAAATGGAGGCCCAGAAGTGGGAGGACCTAGAGCTGCTCCTATAGCAGGGGGAAACCAACTGCTAGGCTATGGACACCCTCCTGGCCTTGATGGCTGTGTCCACAAACCCTACTGCCTGGCCCTGCTCATGGACCCACAGGGCCCCTGGGTGCCACCCGCCACCCTGCACCAGGCCCCCACCTAGCCCTGGGAGGAGGTCCTTGGGCACCTTCTGTCCCCCACACCCCCGGCCTGGCCTGCACCCCAGACCTGCTGCCACCCTCCTGGGTCTGGCTCCACCACTCTTCCCCACACCACACACCCAAAGAACCTGCCATGCATAAGGCTGCCACCTGCTGGGGTTGCCATGGCCTCCAGACCTGTGAAGGAGCATCCCAAGGCTAGGGTGCTGGGCTCTGACCCTAGGTCTCCCCCCATCATTCCCCACTCTGGGCTTGAAGACCCAAAATATCGTATATAGTTTTCCATTTGTAAGCAGATTTTTATTGGTGGATAAGGAGGGTGGTGGAGGGCCTGTGTTGGTTGAAGGGGGAGCAGGTTCTGTTTGTTGAAGGAGGGATGATGGTGGGTGATGTGAGTGTATTTTTTTTTGTTTCAACCATGTGTGTGTCATGATATTGGGGCTGGGCAAGGGATGGGGTGTGTGTGGGTAGCAGGGCAGGCAGGCTGGAACAGGGGGTGCAGAAGCAGGTCATCCAGGGCCTCCCACAACAGGTGACCTGGCCCCTTCTGGCATGTGCGTGGCTTTTCTGGGGTCTGGGCAGGGGGGGTGCCTACTGAGGCCAGCAAGCCAACACCATGGTTTCATAGTTTATAGTTTCATAGTTAGTAGGGTGAGCAACAGCATGGGTCACTGGCTATTGCTAGCAGTGGTAGGGCTGGAGGAGCAGGGCACTGAGAATCACTGGCAGGGGCCAGCTAAGGAACAGAGTTTCCATGTTGGCTGCTACCAAGTCCTGGAAGCTAACTCAGGCTTCAACATGGCTGCCAAGTGTTGGTAAACATGTTGCTGGAAGCTGCAGCTCTCCCTGGTGGCCACAAGGGCACATGGGAGGGATAAAGGGACTTGGCAGTAACTTTAGTAACAAGTACATGCACGTATAGACAATAGGGGTGTGCAAAATGGGACATATTTGATTTGGATTCAGATCAGCCCAAACCAGGGACAGTGATTCAATTTATTGATTCAGATCATTGTCCCGATTAAATTTGGCCAAATGGAGCATCCCACAGAAGCATGGTGGTAGAGAGGGGGCTGCATGCTCGTCGGTGAACATGGAAGTGGGCAAGAAGTACTAGTGTGATTGGCTATGGGGGGACACCAGTTGCCCCCCCAGACCCAGGAGGCACCAGTCACTGAGCTAAGGGGTGTGCAGGGTGGGGGCCCCAGTGTGCTTCCTGGCTTCTGATACACTTCTGGCTCTACTGCCAAGTGTGCTGGAGACCCCCCACACTCCTCTGGGACACTCCATCTGCCCCACCATTGCAACAGTCACAAGCTACCTGGTACTTTGAGGTATGTAAAAACAACATTTAAAGCTGTGCCTGTGTCCAAATTGACAAATCATTCTGAATCTTTCTGAATTGATTCAGAGGGTTCCGCTTAAATTTGGAGCGATTAAAGGGTCTCCTGATTCATTTTGGATTTGGAGATTTGGCCATCGAATCAGGCTGAATCTCTGCCAAATCGAATCAGCAACTGAAGCTTCACAGAGCCCTAGTACACTCCTGCCAAAAATCACTTACAATGGATTACCTTAATGCACAGTCAATTTAGTCACACTTAAATGCACGTGTAGACACACCCAAAGTGCAAATGAAATAAGTTACATTTAAGGATACCCACAGGGTATGTTATTCATGTCTTCTCAGTGAAAGACAAGTTTCAAAGCCCAGACATTTGCTACAATTTAACAGAAGTATCACAATGTATTTAGGTGCTAATTTCCATTACGACTTACTTACATTCCTTTTGCGGTCATTATGTTTGGCACATTAAAAATTCCTTCCAGAACAAAGAAAGGATGAGGTTGAGGCTGAAATTAGTTTTAGGTCTGGAGTAGGAGATTTGGGGGAATGTACAGATATCTTTTCTAAATATATTTTTTCCCTTTGTTCCCCTAGACTTTACTTATTGCACATGCATGAAAATAAGGAAGGTAAGGCAGAATTTCACATTACTTTACATGCCCAAACAGCACTTAATGCCATTTCTGGCTTTTCTAAATAGTTTGTGATGGAATTTTCATAAAGTGTATGTCCACACAGCTATTGAGTAGACTAAGTTCTGGCCTTGCAGACATGTGCTTCCATATGCACATAAGTTCTGAAATTCTGGTCTGACAAAAATCTTGGAAGAGGAGAGCCCTATCCCATTTTAGTTCAATAATTAGGATATGCTTCTGGGAAGCAGAGGTTAAGAGGTTTATAGGCTCCAACCCTTTTTTTTATTTTGTGGCAGGGAGGAGAGGTCAGGAAGGAGGCATGCCTGTTTCTTACTTTCTACTGCTTTTAATGAGGTTGGGATTAGGAAACATGGATAAGGACAGAAATTATACATTAACCAGTATAAGTGATAGTTTCATAGTTCTAAGGTCGGAAGGGACCTGAACAGATCATCAAGTCTGCCCACCTACCCTGGGCAGGAACGAGTTCTGGGATCATAAGCCAGATATTTATCCAACCTCCTCTTGAACACCCCCAAGGTAGGGGAGAGCACCACCTCCCTTGGGAGCCCATTCCAGAGCCTGGCAGCCCTAACCATAAAGTAACACCTCCTGATATCAAGCCTGATCCTACTCTCAACCAATTTGTGGCCATTATTCCTTGTTATCCCAGGTGCTGCCCAGGGGAACAGATCCTCACCTATTTTCTGCTGGTCCTCCCTGGTGAGTTTATAGATGACCACCAGATCCTTTCTCTGTCTTCTGTTGTGGAGGCTGAATAGATTAAGGCCCTTTCATCTATCTTCATAGGGCCTGGCCTTCTGCTCCCAACCATGTGAGTGGTCATCCTCTGGACCATCTCAATGTTAGCCACATCCCTCTTGAAATGTGACACCCGGAACTGGATGCAGTAGTCCAACTATGGCCTGACCAGAGCCACATAGAGGGGAAGGATCACCTCCCTGGACCTGCTTGTGATGCATCTGTAGATGAACAACAAAGTGCAGTTAGCCTTACTGACTGTTCCCTTGCATTGGCAGCTCATGTCCATCCTGGTATCAACAATGACTCCAAGATCCCTTTCAGCCCCTGTGTTATTGAGAAGGGTGTTCCCCAGCCTAGGTATGTTGTAAGTTCCTTCTCCCTACGTGCAGCACCTTGCACTTGTCTGCTTTGAATTCCATTTTATTCTCATCCACCCACCTCTGTAACCTGTCTGAATCAAGTTGGATTCTGTCCCTCCCCTCCAGTTTGCCCACTTCTCCCCACATCTTTGTGTCATCAGTGAATGTGGACTGCGTGCTTTCCATGCCCACCTCCAAGTCACTGATAAAGATGTTGAATAGCACAGGCCTGAGGACCGAGCCCTGGGGGAACTCCATTGCCCACATCCATCCAGGTCAAGAATGACCTATCTACCACCACTCTCTGGGTGTGACCATAGAGCCAATTTGCCACCCATCTGACTGTGCAGGCATCAATACCACAGTCACCTAGTTTTTTATGAGAATGGGGTGAGAAACAGTGTCAAAGGCCTTCTTGAAGTCCAGGTAGATGAAATCCACCTCAACTTGGTGACCTGATCATAAAAGGAAACAAGGTTAGTGAGGGAGGATCTGCCTGCAATGAACCTGTGATTGGAAACCAGTCCAAATTTGTAACACAACAAAAGTTCAGTGCTCATAAATTGCTTTTGAAATGGTCAAAACCTGTTTAAGGTAAACCTGGATGGATGTAGTATAAGAATTTATTGATTTAGGTTAAATTGGTTTATTGAACTTCTGTTCCAGATTCTCTCCAGATTCAAGTCTTTGCAGTCCCCCAGAATCCCAGGATGCTTTCCACCTCCCCCACAAACCCCTCCTCTCAGTGTGAGCAAGCTAGTTTTGGCCCAAGCTGGCTACACCAGTGGAGCAGGGTGGAATGCTCTAGCACCCCCCAACTAATGGCCTGGGTCACTGCAGACATGTGGCTGCATTTACAAAACCAAAAGTGAATGTCTGTTCACTTGCTTATCAGTTCAATCTACTCAGCTTAAACCAACCTGAAGAGACTGAATTGATTCAGCCTTAGGCTTTCTGACTCTCTGTACTTATCCTGTATTCAAAAGTTGAATCTGAGCTAACTTAAATGATGGAATCTTAAAAATAATGTATTTGGAGTTTCTGTAGGCATTCTTCAAACTATCATTATGGAAATACTGAGGGGGCTTCACCACATTTAGCAATATATATGGGAAAAGCCAATTTTTTATCTATATTCTTATGTCAGGGAGTGCATTTCAGGGTGCACAATCATTCTTTATTTCTCATGGTTGGGTTTCTTTTTCTTTTTCTTACTCTCCATCTTCCTGGGTGAACTCCAGAATCACCAATTATTTCACCATTTATTGCACACAATTTCCTACCATCTCAAATAGCACCTTATTCACAACTTTTTCAGACTATTTTAGCAATGAAAATGTGCTATTCCACAGACTTTCCCTCCTCGGTATTCCTCCCCTACTCCCTATTATGTGGTACTTTCCTTTCTTCCTATTCTTCTGTTGTTTATCTGTTTCTTTGTTCCTTCTGCTGTTCTACTCCATTGTACTCTATGCTGTGTGTGGGCAACAAAGTAAAATGACAAGATTTCTGATCTCCAAAGAGCCACTTTCACTTTGCTACCCACACACAGAATAGAGCAATCCAGACTGGCACAACAACAACAAAAAAGACAACCTACCTCTATACCATATTATTACATTCTGACCCTCTTTGAACTCTGTCTGTAGGAGGTTGCCTCCAGCTACCATAAGGATAAGATGTCAATAAACTAGGGGACAGCTTTAAACATCATAAACTGGAGGATGGACTCTTCCTTAGAAGATAGATGTCACTGAGCTCAGCTAGGAACTGCCATGTATTTGCCCCTACTTTCCACAGTGTTGATGGAAAGATAAAGATAAATGGATAGAAAAAGGCCTAGGTCTCAGAGGTGGTGAAGTGCCTACAGTGCCCATTAATCATCTTTTTTCTTGCTGATGTCAGGATTTCAGGATAGTCAGTCAGGGAAAAGGATAGAAGGAGTTTAAATTCCAAAGAGCTGGTTTCTTGCAAACAGTACCAAGGCAAAAGCAGTGTGTTTAAGAAAGATATTTAAACCCATTTAAAATGTACCACAATATATAAGTAGGATCCCTTAAAAATATAATCATTAGGCCCTGTCCTAGTTCTGGCAGCTACCATCTTCTGGACAAGTACAACCTACTTACTTTCATTACTATAGAAATATCAGCACATCACTATTGCCCCCTCCCTCCAAACATTACTGCTATGTAATCAGCACGTAAGTATCATTGTAATCAAGCTAGAGTGAGCTATCCCTTTGTCTCACTTTCTGCCTCTGACTACTTTTCCTTACAAATTTTGGCAAAATACATATATTTTAACATGCTTCTCTACAAATCCTTTCCAAAATGCCCTTCTATTCTTTTTAACCAGAACAAGACTGATATGCAGGGAGGGGAACTGTGACACCAATCTCTCTGCCAACAATACAAATAGGAGCCAAAAGGCATCTTGCATTAACATTTAAAGCGGAGATACAGTCTACTTAAAACTAGTTCAAATGATGGAAGTGATACTTTATTTTAGCTCATATAGATGGGGCCCATATTTCTTAATGATCCAGTGTTGTTTTCTAGTACAATACAGGTAAGAAAAACCTGTACTGTAATCTCAACCCACTGCCTTTCTCTGTTGCACTTGTTATATACTTGTTATGCAAGTGTGGTGGACATGCGGATCCCTGCCTGCACACAGGGCATGGAGAAGAGCACGGCTGATTGGTGGAGTGTTTTCAGCAATCAGGTACAGCTGGGAGGGGGTTTGCCTTCCCCCTGCCCAAAAGGGGAGGAAGGGCAAAGAGCCCTCAGACCTGATTGTAGATTGTGCCTGCAGGTCCATCAGACTTCGGGGAGCAGAGCCCCTGGGGAAGATAAAAGGAGCAGCATGTCCTGCATGAAGCAGACGCATTGAAGGACAGAGTGAAGAGTAGGCAGTGAAGAGCTGGGAAAGATCTACCAGAGGGCAGAAGCTGTAGCCCAGAAGAGCCCCTGAAGACTCCCTTGGTGGGACTGGAGTGGCAAGCAGATTTGGCCAGAGCCCCACCCCCAGCCAGTGCACAGCACGGTGCATGAGGAGCTGTGAGAGGCTGCTTACCTGCTTAGGGACCCTCTCTCAGCACTCCTCCCTGGCCACCCATCCCCTCCAACTAAAGTGGGGGATACATACTTGAATGCACTTGAGTTACACAAGGACCTCTTTTTCTCCATGGCTAACATGAAATGGATATTGGGAAAGGCTTGGTGTGGACTCATGGATATTGCGTGTGTGTTCAGTTTTTTTCAGTCATGTTTATGATATGCCTGTCTGTTTCATAGATCTAAATTTTGTGTAAACATATATTTTAAAAAGAGCCATGGGCTCTACAATGAGATATACTGTGCCTATAAGATAAGTGAAAGCAATCTCATGGCTGAGGCTCCCTAGTTCCAATAGTTCTTCAGTTGACACCACAGGGTTGAATGAGGAAAAACCTGAGAAAAGAGAGTGGTCCCCATGTAATAGCTAATGTTTGGAAATTCCACCGGGTTACTATTTTCATTAGTGCTCAGGACAAGGATCTTGTAGGATATGGCAGGGCAAATTATTGGAATTTATAATAACTGTCTCTTCCCTCAAACTGGAAGGGAATTATAAACTGTCTCTTCCCTCAAAGGCGGGGCGGGGACAGCTATTTGTCAGTTAAGAACAAACTGATCATTTCTCCTTGGGTATGGAGAATGAGATTGAATTATTTTGACTCTGTCTCCAAACTGTAGAAGAAAAATTGAGAATGTGTTTGTTTTCCTGGCCAGTCTAGATGAAGGTGGGCAACAATAATTTAAGAGACCATCTGAGAGAGGTTTTGTGGAGTCATGCCAAGATTGTTCTTGTATTATACTCTGTATATTTATTTTAAATATACTCTATATGTCAAATATTTATAGGCAAAGTAATTTATGAAAAAGGGGAAGGAAAGGGTTCAAGGAGTGAAAAACTAAAATCATAATGGTTGAGATTTTCAAAACAGCCTAGGGAACACAGGTATACCTTATTAGAGGGCTACTAATAATAGCAATAAAGAAGTAGTCATCTATGATCAGAGTTTTTATCAGAGAGTGAAAAAACAAAACAAAAAATGGTTGAGATTTTCTGAGCAGTCCTAGGGATAGAGATATATCTTCCAAGAAAAAATATTGATAATAACAAATTTAGCATTCAAGAAATAATAAATTAATCATTTGCACTATTTTTTCTTAGTCAAGATTATATCCTAGTAGAGATATCATCTCATGGAAAGCCCCATTATTATCCACCCTCTCAATTGTCAATTTATAACATATCTGTGGCAATTATAGCATTTACTTTCAAAGAATAAAATGTTAATGAAGAATGTAATACAGTAGTGCTGATTTTGCTTAAATATCTAGCAGTATTTGCTTTACAGCCCACCTTGAGGTGATCTGCAAGTATTACAAAAATAATTTAACATAAAAATGCTGATCTCTCAATGAATCTAGCTTTCTCTGGGGGTCCACCCATTCAGCAGTTCAGGTAGGGGGAATAATACTCCAATGAATAACACTGCTGCCCATCTCTTTAGCTTCTGCAATGCCTTATTGAACAATGACCTTCTCTGCCTCTTGGTAACAGCCCTGCAGCTTACCGTCTCCAAAATAAGGGAAGTCGTACAAATGGACATGCATTTTATAAACTGGACTCTGTTGCCCTTGTTTCCTATCCTGCCTACTGGTCTTTCATTGCCATGGGCCTCCATAACTCCAGGATTAATATGGATCCTATGCAAAGTGGAAATAAAAAAAGAATCATCTTATTACCTCAACACTCGCCCCAGACTAAGAAGAAAATATGGAAATGGTCCTCCAAAAGTAAGAAAAAAGCAAAATTTTATCATTGATACCATGGGGCCCAAACTGATTGAATGATTGTTTTATCTATGTCCAAGGTTCCTCAGCATCTGCACCTGATGTGCCATAGCCAAACCAAAAACTGAGTATTATTAACCTAAGAATACTGGATAAACTTCCAAATTAGGAAAAGGAAGACTAGGTTAGGGGTTTTAGCTGGGGCGTGCCAATGTTCCTGTTGCAACTGAAAGCCAGAAGTTCTTAGCTAGAGGGTCCTGTCCCTCCACTCAGGGTCATAGTGATGCCATGTTTGGGGTCAGGAAGGAATTTTACCACATGCTCAGATGTGTACAGACTGTGTAGGTTTTTGCCTTCCTCTGTAGCAGTGTGGGCAGGGGGGTGGCCCTCTTCCTTACATCTCTGGAGTGTGTTTAACAACTCTTGCAGAAGCAGGCACTTGCTGCCATTGTTCCCTTACTTTATCTGTGGCATATTAGGTTTGTGTAGGGTTATCTGTGTAGTTTTATTAATTGTTTAGACAAGGTTTTGTACTAGATAGTTTGGATAGGGATGGTCTTGCTTGAGGCAGAGAGTTAGACTAGATGAACTCCAGAAGTCTGTTCCAGATCCAGCCCTACTTTTCTATGATTCTGTTATTCTAAGGGATTAATATTTGAAGACCTCACATCTATATCCCAGGAAAGAGATGAGAAAACATAGAAGGAGAAAGACAGTCTCCTTCTGCATAAAGAAAAGGATAATGAACTGTTAAAAGGCAGGTTAGAGAAAAAGAGAACTAGAAACAGATGCTGACAAAAAAAAAAAAAAAAGAACACAATCCTGCTAGAGAACATTTTATATATAAAGCTCCTTCCTAGTACCACCATCCCTACCAAGTCACATCCTGTAGCCCAGGAAGATTAATTCTTACTAGCAGCTGTAATGTACTTCCCAAAACCACTGACACCGGCATTTTTTCCTCATTCCACACCTAAGACATGAAAATTGTGAATACCAGACTCTACCTTCAGTTTCTGTGACTACAGGACATAAGTTGTTGCCTCCACATTCAACATCCTGAGTTTAAGATAACAAGCAACTACTAAGCACTTGCATATGTATGTGACCAGAACAGTATTCTCATTTTATCCACAAGCTTTACAATTAATCCTTAATGTTTGTGCTTTGTTATGTTGTGATTTATATTCCACTCGCTTTAAGTTTGCACTGTACTGTTCAGTAAAGGCTTTTATTATTTCTGCTATTTGGCATTCAATAAAGGTTATTATTGACACACGATCAATAGTTTCATAAAATTGCATATCCACCATAAGTCCAAAAGGAATGCCCTTTCATAAAATCATTGCATAAAACATTAAAAGACATAAACTTGTGCTTTATAAGATCCTTACACTAAGGCTAATAAAATCATTACACAATGCAAAATAAAATTTTATTTTGACATTTTAGCTTTTATCCTCTAAAGAAAAGCATGAGGTTTCCTTGATTCTAGAGCTCTTTATATTTGCGGCAGTTTGCAAAGACAGTCTTGTTGGCTGTTCGTAACTTTCCAGAAGCCTGTGAATGTCTGCCTCTTGCCTATAATTGAAGATTTTTCCCTTGCCACCAGAGATGCTGTACAAAATACAGCAAAGAGTTATCTCATGAGGTAGTTACTGTTTAAATCCATCCATAACCTCCTGCTAACAATAATTTCTTGATAACAGCACACATCTCTCTCACAGACCTGATAACTGATCAACTGGCACAAACTGGTTAATTATTGATCAGGAATGGAAGTGGTGTTTGAAAGAATCATTCTTTAACCATTTCCAACTGTCTTTGCATAATAGAACATGATCTCCTTCAGTATCCCTCCCCAGGCTACCCATCTCAAAAGCTTAGCTACTTATGGTAGGTATAGATGTTCAGGGTGATTAGATCATGTTTCAAATGGCCACTCAATCTAACTTAGTTCACTCACATGCAGACCTTACACTTAGATCCCTGGGCTAGGTACAGACATTCAAAAAGCCTGAGATAGAATCAATCTAAGGTACGTGGTTTTCTGTAAGAGGCATAATTCAGATTGGTAGTAAACAGAACATACATTTGCCCTCTGGTGGGGTGGGGAGGGGGGGCCAGTAAGAAGGGGGTAGGTCTTAGATTGGGTTCTCCCATTTTTTAATTAGTCTATGTGTGTAAAACTATGGGTATAGACTGGTTTGTGTGCTGAATTTCTATTCTGTTACAGGTATACACCAGTTTCCTATCACTGGTAAAAGTGCTATGTCTGTACCTGGCCCTAGGTCAGGCCCTTAGGTCGATCCAAGTGCAAACTGTACAGAAGTTCAGGAATGCTAGATATGTCAAAAAGTGGCCAACCAGATCTAAGTTAACCCTACCACAGAGGTAGTCTAACTGACATTGGATCTGGTGAGATGGATCTAAATGAACATCTGTACAAGACCCAGGGCAGCCTTGGGTCTAGGAAAGTCCAGCCACTGGCTCCAGCCCTGGGGATGTGCTTTTTCTACTGCCTTGGTTCAGGGATATTTTTTTAGCCCCCTGGCCCTTTGTCCTATGTCCAGCTGGACAACCCCAATCCCCATGGACCAGGCAGCCTGCATTCCCCAAGCCCACAAAACCTTCTATTCTGGAAGCTGTCCCCAGTGCTGTTTTTTACTGATGTTCACTAGTGCTGAGCTCTTAGAAAGAAAGTTCAGATGGGTGGAGGGGCAGGCGAGATTGGGGGGTTTGTTCAGCTAGGGGTAGGAGGGGTTGGAGGGCTAAAAATAGCTACCAGTCCATGGGGGGACACAGTCCCTCCTCAACCCACCAACCCCCTCCCTATACTAACAGAGCCACCGGCCCTCTTGTTTTACCTGCCCGTCCCCCTATCGCAGTATATTCCTGTTAGGCTCCTGGGACTCGTGAATACTGGTGAAACCAGACTCAGGACTGATCTACAGCATTGGAGGTAGTTTGGTGGCATCAGGAAGGGATTTGGGTGGGTCCTGGGTATTTGGCAGAGTCTACTCCAATCCCACCAGCCTATCCAATCCCATCAAGCCCCACCACCCCATGTACCTGACAAGGCTCCCAATCCTGCCAAACTCTTGAAGACCATAGAAACAATGCTGCAAACTCTGCAAGCCCCGCTCGATCCCTCCCACTACCTCTACAGAAACCCTACATGTCCCCAAGCCCCTGAAACCCTACTGCTATCTTCCCCATCCGAACTTACCATAGACTGGGTAACCATTTTTAACATGATATAACCTCCCCCTAACTTCTCTGAATGTCTGAATATACCATTCAAGATACCCACACTTTTCAAGACAACTTTGTAAACTGCATTGCTATAATATACGATTCCAAAACACTTAGATTTGTGGAATCTTCTTGAAATTCAGTGCTACAGTTGTCAGGAGTAGGGAAGTATATTGGTCTGGTTTTTCTACACCTTACGCTTTTATCTTATCTTTTATTGTTTCTGCCAAACTGAGATCTTGTTGAGCAAAACATGGAACTGAATGCCCTTAATTCCCATTTCTCTGGAAGTTGAAGATAGTGCCTGGTGCTGTTTGGTATATCTGTTTGTGTGACAACTACTTAAGATCATAGGGTAAGCCCATCCCATACTATTAGTGTTTGTGATCATGGTTTCCATGTAAAATATATTATTTTCATGCAGATGTAGCATCTTCTTGTCCCCATGCTAGACTTGTGTAGGGCCTATTTTGGTGAAGGTTTTGGGTTTTTTTATTATAACCTTTATCTCTGCCTCTACTTTTGCAAATCTCAATTTCTACTGACAACAGTTGCTAACATTACAGTAACTCTAGTTATCAGCTTTCTGTTAAACAAAATGTCTAAAGTGACAAACCATGTTTCATGGTTTCAGCCACAGTGCTACCCTATAATTTATTGTTCTAAGTAATGTTCAGGGTCTAATTCTTCAATCTGATTCATTAGCTGCTACATTATTTTAAAACCACTTTCCATATGCTCATTGGTTTGGAAATGACAGAATCTACACAAAGGTTACAAGTCTAAACCAGAACTTAACTTCAAAAGGCTTGAATTCATACCCACTAATCTGTGGCCCATATTCAGATATCACTAGGCCCAGGAAATGATATCAACCCTAATAGATTTGAGGCACAATCACATGCTTACTTGTTTATCTTTAGTAAAGAAAATTGGAAAAATATTCAATAATAGTAAATATTCTTTTCTAGTTGTGTTACATAAATCAATATCCAGTGACCTGGCAGCATGGATTCTGGCTTTATCTGGGCTGTATTTTTGGCACATGTAACAAGACCATTTTTTCAGTGTAGTTTCTTCTCTGAGGCTGGTACAAGTAATTTCTAAATGCTATCTTAGATGTTCAATTGTTAAAAAATCTCTGCATATTCTTTTTAGCATATTTTTGTGGTGTTTCCAGGATGACTATACTAGTATTTTTCAATAAGGGATATGCATACTTAGCACAATGTAATGCAGAGAAACCCAAGCTAGTTCTGAATGTACATTCCTTCTTAGTACAGTTAATTGGCCCAGCGGGAATGTTGCACTAATTTGGCTATATTGTGTCTGGTACTTAAATGAACTCACTTAGTGTCTCTGCATGGCACTGCATTCTGCTGTATGATGTACCCAAAATTCCAACTCCCCCTAACAGAGGCTAGGGACAGTCTCCGAACTTTTGTCAAGTGCTTTATAGAGTACATGTTTTCAGCTACAAGATCTCTCCCTGCTGTGTATGTAATTGATTTTGAAATCATATATTTATAATTGAAATACTACTCTCTGATGTTTGCCAAACCCCTTTTTTAGTGCAACAGCAGTAAATTTATGGATGCTTTCAGCTAACACAGAATTTCCATAAGTAAAACCAGACATTTTTATGTCCATGTTCTAAACCTCTTTTTATATTTATGCATATCAGCACTCATTTTTAGGCTTTCATGATGTATGATGTATGTAGTTTCTAAATTTGACCATTTTTAGATCTTCCCATATCCTCCTTGAAGGCTGCAGCCAGCACCCAATGACTCTTTGGGAGGTTTAAAAACACCCTGACACATGTAGCAGAAAGGGGCACAGGGACAACCAGCAAAGCACAGAAACATGGAAATACCCATAGTAAAACATAGGCATAGTTATGCCTAGATCATCCATACCCAGTGGCTGTCCAGCCTTTTCTTGAACACTTCCAGTGACAATAAGTCCAAAACTTCCCTAGGCAGTCATTTCCACTGCCTTACTATTCTAACAGTGAAGAAGTTTTTTCCAGATATCTAAGTTAAACTTACTTTAGTGTTACTTCCATACATTTAGTTGATCTAACAGTAACATCTCCACTCACTCTTAGGGGTAGGACTTGTGGAGTAGGTGGGCTCTTTCAGTTCAATTTTTCTTTTACTGATTTGGTTCCCTGCTCTTTAATTAGATTGTCTGTGGTAAAACCAAAATATTGACACATATATAAGTAAAGAATGGTCTTTTCTCTAGTGTTATTTATGTTCCCAGCACATATTTATCTGTGTGTCTAGTTCACCAATATCTGAGCAGGAATCATCTCACTACTATAATCCCTAAATTATGCTTTTTACCCTTTCAGTACATGTCACCTTGGTTTTAGTATTATTGAGACTATTTTTAGTAGTAAGGTTACTGTGTCTAACCTAAAATTAATAAATGCCCCATTTTCTTTCAAATTCATATCAAAAGCAGGGCCCATTGCAGCTATGGAAAAAATTACCTGCTCTTTCAGCACTCTTTCCCCACACCCTGACCACATCTACACAAGACACTTTACTGTACAGCAGATTAATTTGCTGCATAGTAAAGCACTACCGTCTACACATGCTGAGCAATTAGGGTGCAGTCAACTTATTTACTGCACTGCCAGATGGTCCCATCAGGTACAAGTGGTATCTGCTAGTGCAGTAAATTACTATGCTTAAATGAATGTGTAGACAGTGATGTTGGGATTAGTTTACTCAGGCTTAAATTGAACTGGATTATATTCAGTCACATTAATTGCAGGTGTAGTCACTCCTTCTGACTGTTCTGATAATACTTTCAAACTCTCACAAATTTTCTGATGCTCTTGCCTCTTTTTCCCTCCATATGCAATGCTTCATTTTCTTTCCTTGTATTATTTTGGATTCTCAGTCATATCTAGACATATATTCCAGAATACTGCCCAATGTCCATAAACTACATTATGGGATGGATGACTTCCTTTGACAAATTCTATTTGCTTTTCATAGGGGTTGATTAAGAGTCCCCCACTTCTGGGTCTCAGATGGGTTTTGGGTTTTTTTTTTTTGGTTTGGTTTCTCTTCAGTAATATGGCTAGTTCCTCAAATTTAAAAGTGTTCCTCAGGGGTAGGGTGCTTAAAAACTTCTATATTTTACTTTATTTTTAAGATTTATGTTAAAACATACTTTTCATATTTGACATGAAGTGTAGTGCTCCATGCTTTTTTGTTATAGTTTCTAATTTAGCCTTTTTTCGCCTGAGTTAACTGAAAACTAATAAGCTCATTGAGTGTATCAGCCCTTGCTATTTCTTGAAATAACTTTCAGATTGCCATTTTCTTCACAGGCATCTAGTGCATTCAGCTATAGAACAAAAGTCTGCATTTGTCTTCCACATTGCCAGTGAGATTCACCTTTATGGAATGTCTTTTGTTCTTCCACTCAGAACATTTTCATTAATTTTATATGTATTCCTGGTATTTTGTGTTGTTTGGGATCACTCCTGGTTCTGCTTGAAAGTGTTACTCTTTATTTGTAGGATGAACACTCCCACTTACTGCTTCAAAACAGAACACAAGTTTCTGCAGTCTCCTCACCATAATTCTTGTATCTGAAGCCACATACCTACGAATGATAGTACCAAGTACCATAGATACAAGCACTAAGACAGCAATGGCTCATACATTAGTGTTCCGCTTTGCAGCTTTAGCTTCTAAGAACTCAACAGAAATGGCCTTGTGTCATCCTGAAATTCCTTCATCACTGCTGGAGGGGTCACCCCTTTTTTTACAAGTCACACCAATTTTCCCAAGCAATGGCACTCCAATGAGTGCACTTACTTCTGGAAACATTCTTCCAAAAGTAGCTTCTCTGTTTTTTCCTCCTCTCCCTCTTGCACTTTAGTAGGTTCAGCAGTTTGGCAAATGACTCTCAAAATCAGTGCCATTTAGCACAAATATATCGTGTATCAGTTTTTCATGATTAATGACTGTTATGATAGCAGTATGATAACAGATGCTTTTCTTCTGTTAGCAGCTTGAAAATGGCTTGCGACAGATACATAAATAACAGGATGTTAGGAAAGGAATAAAGAGGATTTTAAGTTAGAATCCCTATAGTTTCCAGCAGGTATCTCAAGACTGTAACAGGTGTTGTTTCCAGTAGTGATAAGGAAATCTTAGTGCCAATGTATAAATAAATATTAAGGTTCATCTGAAAGACTCCATGTGTACCATACGTGTACTATACACGTACCATACATTTGGCAATGTTAGGAATTCAGATTAAGACAAGTTCAGACAAGGGCTAATGGGATTATCAGGGGAATATAGATGCTATTTTATGTAATGAGACTAAAAAGACTTTAAATCTTTAGCCCAGCAAACCAAAGGCTGAGAAGTTATGAGTTATGAGATAGGGAGTAGGGTCTGTAAACTTCAGGGAAAGGGAAGAGTTATAGTTATTCAGGCTAAGAAGAATGAAACAATATTGGTAAATATGGGGTAGATGTAAACTGGACATGAGTAAAGTTAGATTGGTAATTAGAAGAGTGTTTCAACTGTTAGAGGAATGAAGTTCTGGAACTAACTTCTAATAGGGGTAGTGGGAAAACAGCACTAAAATAGGTTTAAGATGGAGTTTAATAAATTTATTAAAAGGATCGTATAACTCATGAAATAACAAGAGACAGGATTTTGATGGGAAAAATCCCAGAATTAATAGAGACTAATAGGACATGTACCATGGGGCATCTGCCTAGAATACTGTGGACTTTTTAAAATAAATAAATAAACAACAAGACACAAAACATTTCCATTCTGGGAGTATAGCAAGTTAAAACTGGTTAAGTGGATTAATTTATTCTGGATTTCCTATTCCATAAAATTGAATATACAATTTTTTTTGCATGTAAAAACTTCATCCTGCAGACAAGCACTTAGTAAATTGACTTCTGACCATGATATAAAAAAACAAAGAAAAGTATAAATAAACAGCAAAGAGAAGGACAGTGAAAGAATCTTCAAAACCAAACATTGCATATTGCAGGTGAACTAATTTTGATTCAGAAAATTTACAGTTTGCCATTCACATATTTTCCTCTCCATTGATTTTATGCAGCATGCTCTTCCCCATGCAGGTATTTCCAATATGATTTTTATTGCATTAATTCATTAGCCTGACAGAGACATTCCAAATTAAAGTATTTTCAATCAATATCTTCCACTCTGCTGGAAACTGTTTTGGTCATTCCAGCTTTCTATTTTATATGCTTAGAATGAAAACAAGTGTGCTACCAAGTACAGTCTACATCTGCCAGCTTAGATGAGAAGCATCTCTAATATAGTATGAATCTATATTTGCTTCAGTGCAAGCTGTTACAGGAGGGAAGCCTTTATACAAAATGAACACTGAAATAATTTATATACACTCTTTGTAACACTTTTTGGCAAAAAAATACTTTTTTCTGGCAACATGTCTAGAAATCATATTCTCTATGCTTATGAGGCTATGCTAAATGCTTTAAATATCTTTGGACCCATTCATGTGATTCAGTTGTGTACAGCTTCTTTTAACTACGGTATTCATGAAAGCATGCAAGTTGCATATTCAAGATGGCTTCTCCTGATTTCCTGTGCTGTTTGTCCATCCCTTCTTCATCTTTTCTCAAACCTTCTCACCACACACTGGTCAAGAAACAGTGTGTTCATACACCAGCGATTCTCCCCAGTGACTGTTTTCTTGAATGATGAAAACTGAGGTCTCAAGAGTGTCCACAGAGGGATGCCGCAGATCATCATCATCGTCAGTGTATTTTTGAGGGTGCAAAGGGAGCAGGTGGGGTGTGCTCCTGGGAATCATAGTTGTGGTATACTGCCTATGTGGAATAGATATACATAGAAATATAGGTGCTTTTGGATTAATCAATATCTACTCTTCTATGTATTATTAGTATAATAATATAATTCCTGAAGTACCCAAATTATAATAGACATGGTATAGGTAACTTATACTTTTTTATTAACATCTTTTGTCTACAGCAGTGTCTATACAGTAGACTTGTGTGTGTATGTGTCTCTATATATCTAGTTCCAATTTCCATCAAACAAACTAAACTAAACTAAAATATTTGCAATTCTTTTCCTCTTTAAGCTATCATGAGCTGATCATTTAATTTTTAATTTTCTGTTCCCTTCTTTTTTGTTCAGACATCTAAGTATGCAATTGCATTTCAGTTTCTCAAACTATTTTGGTTAGGATGTCTAAAAGTATAAAGACTCTAAGTTCACAAATTAAAATAGTTACTTGAAGTACCTTTAAGGATCTATAACAATGTGTTTGCCTTTAAGAGCATGAGTAGTCTTGAAGGGGGGCATTAGGGTCCTAAAATAATTGTTTGGATTATTAGAGACTCTGAGTATCCACAACATGTGGAAGTCCCTTTAAACATAATAGGACCTGTACATAAACAGTAGCGCTGAACACTGGATCCCTTTAATTTAAAGTGCCCTAGCATCAATTGTCATTTAATTTTAAATAGTTAAAAATAGAAAATATTTGAAAATATTTGACCTGATTCTCATTAGTGCTAAAACACCTTTACAGAAGCAGCAGTGTCAAGAGGTGCTCATTTCAGCAAAAAAACCCTCAGTTATATTTTATTTTCACATTAGAGCCCCATTATATTGCCAGAGTATTACTGTTTGTCAGTCAAATATAATCATAGATTTTGGGGGTTAAAAATCATAGGCATCTCAAGGAAACAGCTGTACCCGACAGGTGCATTACATGAATGACACACATACCCCTAAAGCAAATAACATCCTGCTTGCCCCTGTTATTAAAAAAAAAAAAAAAATCACTGTGTGGCTCAGCTGAAATCTAGTTCAAATAAGACTGTGTGTGAAGTCAACTCACTGAACCATTTGTGAGTTAATCTCAATTCTACTCACCTCTGTTCTGCTCACCTCTTACTAAAGGCTGGATGGTACTTATGCTTTATAAAAGAAAGCTAATTTTAGCTCTGTTATCCAATTTTATTTTAGAAATTATAATAGTGTCAATGAATAGAGTTTATAAATATGAATTGAAGTCACTTGACTTGTTAGACTGTTAGCTTTTGACCTTTCCAAATTCTTCTAAGAATTTTGAAATCCTTGATTTAATCAGAATAGAAATTACTTCCTTCACCCTATCACTTGTCAGGTAGTAGCAATGATTTAGCTATCTTTATAGCTTTCATGACCAATAGACACATTTCTAAAACAAGTGTAGTTACATGTTTAAAACATAATGCTGCAATATAATAGCAAAAGAAATATCTTAAAGCTCCAAGCAGTGGCACATTACTTTAAATCTTCAGTCTGAATAAGATTCATTCTGAGGCTTCTGCAAAGGCAACATTCACTTGTGTTGCTGGTAACAGCCTTTTAATATTTTTTCTTGAAAAATCAATTTGCATTTGAAAGGAAAGAAGAGACATACACAGCTTCTCATATGCCATTTTAACCTGTTTGGATTCTATTATATTGCTTTTAAATATAGTTGCAGCTTTGCAGAAGTTGATGTTCTCTCAATTAATTGTTTTTGTTTATTCTTATTATTAATCACATTGGACATAGGATTCAATTGGAACACAGTGGGTGCAGCTACACGTTGCTTTATGACAACGCAGTGATGCACTGTGTCACTGCTGAGATATTGTCGTGGAGGGAAGGCAGATAAGTGGTGGCAAGGAGGAGACATCCAGGAAAGAAACTGAGGCAGAAACCTAGTTGCTCAGGGGAAAAGGAAAAGGCAGTGGGGATAAGACAGTGCCAAAAAAACAGGGGGGTTGGAGGCAAAGAGGATATCAAGACAGGTGAGGGACAAATGAGACAGAAGTTAGAGGAGCAAGGAGCAAAGATTGGAGCAGGGCCAAACCATAGTAAAACAAAACCCAACTTAGGGGTCCAAATTACAGTTTTATTAAACAGACAACACATACACAGCCCCAGGAAGTTATTGGTTCTCACATGCACACACACTCACAATGGCAGCAGGAGAAAGAGACATAGTGGAAGGGTTGGAGTCCAGGTGTGGAAGAGAAGCAGAGTCCAAGTCCTTGGTTGAAGAGGGGGTGGGGGGTGACATCTACCTATCCAGGCTGGAAATGGGTCCTTGTCCAGTAGGTGTTGTTCAGAGGGGTTCACCATCAGGGCCTCTGGGTGGATAGGTGGTGTGGCATGGTGCTGGTACAGATGGAGAGGGCAGCCCAAGGAGTCAGTCTTCACTACCTCTTTTATGGGGCAAACTACCTCTGATCTACTATGGGGACGACCTGTCCAGGCAAGGTCAGCCCTGTCCCAGAGGGCTCCAGGTGTTCTTACTGAGCATGTGCAGCCTTGGCACAATGGTGGGCTGCCTCTTCTTTTGTTTCTTGAATGCTGAGGGTGTTTCCAAGGACTGGTTCATTGGTCCAGGTATTGGTGTTGATGGTTCGGTCATTCAGAGGGAGCAATTTTAAACCTACTGCCATTGTCTCTCAAGCACCCTCATTCATCCCCATTCATTCAGGAAACAAGTTACATAGGAGGGGTAGGTGTGAGTCATAGGTTACACAACAAGGAATGGGGATAAGATGGAGGCTTCACATAACAATATGGAAACTTTACATGACTTATGCTATCTTACATATATAGGCCTAAAACACTAATCACACAATATAAAACCAGTAAAAAAAATCAATACACAACATAATAATTATCACTTATAAAACAGTAGATATCTATATCAAAATAGCAGGGAACTTATTTGCAAAGAAGGGAGAGAAAAATAAAACTTACTACCTAAAAATGTTAAAGTTTATCCTACATTTTAGCTTACTTATACTTATCTATATGGGATAGAGAGGGAGAGAAAAAGTCATAAATGGTTGGGGAAGAGATGGGAATGCATTTTAAAATAAATTTAAAAAAAGAAAAACTGGGGGTTTTGCTACACAACCATTAATGTAGTAGATACTAGTAGATTTAAGGTTTACTACATATGTCACATGCAGTCTTTTGCATATGCTTTTAGAGTCAAAGGTGATGTTTCCTAGAGGGCAGTATAAAATTGTGTCAGTATCACAAAGAAAAGGTCAGTAGGAGTTTTGAAGATCCTAGCTTCTAAAAACTTAGTCAGGCACTTTTGAAAAATCTTTTTGTGTCTATTCAATTATGTAGTAATTTAATAACTTTATAATGTGAGTCCTAATTGATTTAGGTACTTTAAAATATTTTTACCCATAAAGTTTGGCTCCTTTTTTGCTAACTTTGGCATCCCTTACTCTTTTTGCAAGTTCCTAGCAAATTTATCTGTAGCATGTACTCTGGGAAGAGAAGAGGGTGGTTCCCTATAGATGTTAAGTGCTCAATAGGCAAAAGAACAGGGCATACACTACATAAACTACATTTAAAAATATCCCAGGTAAGCTTTTATAAATGTAAATCAACCTGAAACATATGAAATGGGATGAGATTATGTCCTATGTTCTTACCTAGGGTAAATGGATGTAGCTCCGTTATCTCACAGTAGCTGTACTGATCTACACCAACTGAACTTCTGGCCTCAGGTGCTTTCAAAAAATTCATACTGAATATAGATTTCAGATATGGATTCCAAACATACCTACTTAGATCAGGCCTCCCGCCTGATTAATATCTTAATCCTATTACATCACGGTGTGGCAAACAAGTGAGGTGGGTGGCTAATCCAGAGATGGGAGGCAGGCTGGTGCTTGCACAGGGTATTAAAGTTTGCCTCTGTCACACCATGCAAGTCACCACAATTAATTAAGAGCATATATAAATGTTTGTGGGACTGAGGATTTGGAATGTAGAACTCTTTATAAAGAGAGAGTCCAGAGGAGAGCCACGCGCATGATCACAAGTCAGGAAAACAGATCTTACGATGACAGGCTAAGAGTCATGGGACTCTTTTAGCCTGGAAAAGTGTAGGCTCAGGGGTGATCTGATGGCTACCTATAAGTTTATCAGGTGTGACCACCAGGATCTGGGGGAACGTTTGTTCACCAGAGCGCCCCAAGGGATGATGAGGTCAAACGGTCACAAACTCCTGCAAGACCGTTTCAGGATCGACATAAGGAAGAATTTCTTTACTGTCCGAGCCCCCAAGGTCTGGAACAGTCTGCCAGCGGAGGTGGTTCAAGCACCTACATTGAACACCTTCAAGAGTAAATTGGATGCTTATCTTGCTGGGATCCTATGACCCCAGCTGACTTCCTGCCCTTTGGGCAGGGGGCTAGACTCGATGATCTCCCGAGGTCACTTCCAGCCCTAATGTCTATGAAATCTATGAAATCTATGAAGAGACCAAGCGTAAAGGTGCAACATCTGGGACACAGTTCTGGATACTGCACAGATCTCTGGAACTGGGAGTCATTTATTATACTTTCAGTTCTGGCTCCTATAACCACAAGAGTGTGTCATTATGAGGACAGGCTGAAGGAACTGGGCTTATTTAGTCTAGAGAAGAGAAGTCTGTGGGAGGATTTAATAGCAGCCTTCAACTACCTGAAAGGGGGTTCAAAAGAGGATGGAGCTAGACTCTTTTCAGTGGTGGCAGATGAAAGAACAAGGAGCACCAGTCAGAAGTTCAAGCAAGAAAAGTTTAGGTTTGATATTAGGAAGAATTTTTCTCACTAGAAGGGTAGTAAAACACTGGAACAGGTTACCCAGAGAGGTGTTGGAATCTCCATCCTTGGAGGTTCTCAAAACCCAGCTAGACAAAGCTTTCACTGGGATGATTTAGTTGGGAACGGTTCTAATTTGAGCAGGGGATTGGACTAGATGACCTCCTGAGGTCCCTTCCATCCTCAATTTTCTATGAATCTATGATTATGGACATGTTAATTTTCTGGCCCATGTGCAGTACTGCATGGACACAGTTATACTGTGCCAGTAAAACACGGTCATTTTGTATTGCATTTTCACCCCAAAATTACAGCAAGACCAATGGCAGGGTTTGCATATCAGAGACTCTATGCATAAGTTCAGTGCCCTACTTTTTAGTAGATAACAGTATACTAAGAACAGCCTTGAGTTGACAGCTGCTGATCAATTTAATGATTGGCAATTCAATAGCTAATAAACCCAGCCAATTCAAGTGTTGCATAATTTGCAAATAGTGGTATTCAGCAGGATATAGCTTGTTGTCCTTTTCAAATACAGGATGAAAATCTATTTTAAAGAATATCTGAGATACTGCAAAAGAGTCCCCAAATTTAGGAAAGTGCTATAAATTTTGGGTCAGTTGGTCATATTAACTCTTTACTTTGGCAGGGTTGTCAACTGCAAGACAATTTTATTTTATTGACAATTTGTAAACTTTTTAATGGGCATGTCTACATGAGATGCTAAATGTGCAGTAGCCTAATAACACTGTGCAGTAGGGCTGTGCAAAGCTTCAGTAGCTGATTCAATTCAGAGGAGATATGGCTCAATTCGGCAGCCAAATCCTAAATCCAAAACAAATCAGAAGACCCATTAAAAGGTCTGAATTGAATTGGAAGCTTCTGAATCAATTCAGAGAGATTCAGAGATTTGGAAGTCTTGCAGCAAACAAAAACTGAGAAGAGGGAGGGGGATGAGGTGAATTTCCATACATGGAAAAGGCTGGGGTGGGGGTGAGCGTCTGCTTTGATACTGACATCTGTAGCTGCCCAGCGACTGTGATCTTTCTTTGAGTTCCCTTCCAATCACAGTGCTCTGGAGGAGGGCTATAGAAACAACATCAAGCTGCGTCTGACTTGATCTGTGCCTTTTCAGAGCTGGCTTGCTATCGAGTTTCATAGTTACATATTTGGTAGGGTCAGAAAGGACATGAGCAGATCATCAAGTCTGACCCCCTGAGATGGCAGGAAAGAGTACTGGGGTCAAATGACGCCGGCAAGGTGTTCATCTAGCCTCCTCTTAAAGACCCCCAGGGTAAGAGCCAGCACCACTTCACTTGGAAGTTGGTTCCAGATCCTAGCCACACTGACTGTGAAGTAGCGCCTCCTGATGTCTAATCTAAATTTACCCTCTGCTGGCTTGTGACCATCATTTCTAGTCACTCCTGGTAGTGCTCAGGGAAACAGGGACTCCCCCAATGCCTGCTGGTCCTCTCTGACTAGTTTGTAACAGGCCACTAGATCCCCCCTTCTCTTGTGGAGGCTGAATAGGTTCAGGTCCCATAGCCTCTCCTCGTAGGGCCTGTTCTGCTGCCCCCTGATCATGAGAGTGGCCCTCCTCTGGACCCTCTCCACATTGTCCACATCCCTCTTGAAGTGCAGCATCCATAACTGGATGCAGTACTCCAGCTGTGGCATAGAGGGGGAGTATCACCTCCTTGGACCTGCTTGAGATGCATCTGTGGATGCATGACAAGGTGCAGTTGGCCTTCCTGACTGCATCCCCACACTGTCTGATGCCAAGATGAATATGGGCAATGATGACTCAAAGATCCTTTTCTGCCTCTGCACTGATAAGAAGGGAATTCCCAGGTCTCTAGGTATGGTGCTGGTTCTTCCTTCCCAGGTGCATCACCTTGCACTTGTTAATGTTGAATCCCATCTTATTCTCGTCCGCCCACTCCTGTAACCTGTCTAGGTCTGATTGTAGCCTATTCCTTCCTTCTAACATGTCAACATCCCCCCACATCTTAGTAACTTCAGCAAATTTGAACAGGGTGCTTTTTACCCCCTCATCCAAGTCACTGATGAAGATGTTGAACAGTGCAGGCCCAAGGACCAAGCCCTGTGGAACCCCAATGCCCACATCCATCCAGGTCGAAAATGAACCATCCACTACCACTCTCTGGGTGCAGCCCTCCAGCCAGTTAGTGACCCATTTGACTGTGTAGGTGTGAATGCCACAGTTCCCTAGTTTTTTAATCTAGTCCCTTGGTAGCTAGTCTCTCTTCTTGTAAGTTGTATCCAATCCTTTCCTACTTACCCTTGCCTACAATCCCTTTTGTTATCCCTATCCATTCCTTCCAATTTATTCTTCTCCTAAAATCCTCTTATTTGTTCTTGTTAGTCTATCTTGATTCTTTCCCACACAAAAAATAATCTGTGTTTTCCCTGACAGTGTGTCATCACTATCCAGGAAAGCACAACATATATTACACACACACATTTTGAAGCACACCAAACATTATGAAATGTACTGGAAAGGCAGGTGCCAGGTAGTATGGCAGGGGAGGAAGAAGGGACAGAGGAAGAACTGCAAGTTCCCCCTCCCCAAACATAGATGCACCCTCTTTCCTGACAGCAATGAGTCTTCTGCTGCTAGTGGGAGCAAGAAGTTGGTAGCAGTGCCTGCACCTGCACTACCACTACTAACTAGGAGCAGTATGACATTCTCCACCCCAATTTAAGTTCCCATTATGAGCCTTCCACTGCCAGAGGAGCAGCTGGATCTGGAAGCAGAGGAGCTGAGGGACATAGCAAAGGAAATTCTGGGGAAGGAGGGGAATCTGAGTTAGTGTTCCACACCTCTCAAAATTTCCCTAGAAGCAGGTCTCCTTCTCTGCAAAGCACTTTGGAGAAAGTTGTGGGGCAGGTGGCCCAGCTCCTCCTGTTGTTGTGTCTCTGCCTGCTGAGTAGGGGGATAAATACCATACCATCAACCCAGAAACAGGTGGGTAGTGTAGTGTGGGATCATTTTGAGGTTGGAGATGATCCCAGGTATGCCCAAGGCAGATCAGCTGAGGCAAGGACGTGAAACACTTCACCACCACAGCAATGTTGCTGCATATCAGGAGGCAGTACCCCCTTCCCTTGTTCCTCCTCAGCCTGACACCAGTAGGAGCATGCCCAGAAAGAAGTCCCCCTCTTTCTCCAAAGCTCTCATCTCCAAGAAACAGAGGCAGATCATCTTGGACCAGTGGGGGAAAGGCAGAGACAAAGCGGGCACATTTGAAGGTGAGAGAGGTCACCCAGAGCATTAGGGAGATACTTGCTTTGAATAGCCAGCCCTTCTCTTTTGTTGAGCATCCAGGGTTCAGGTGGCTCATTGTGCTCATGGCTCCATCATACCAAGTACCCACATGCACCACCCTTAGGAGGATGGTGGTACCCTCTCTGTATGAGACACTTAGGAAGTACTTGAGGAGGAGCTGTGGAAGGCAGTTATGCAGGAAGCTTTGCACTTCACCTTGGACATCTGGAGCAGGCAGGATGGAGATCACACCTACTTCTCCCTCACCAGACAATGGCGTGATCAGTCCGAGCATTGATGGGCTCTCCTTCAAGTGGAGGTGATGAATGGGTCCCACATGGCAGGAGAGATCATGGTGACCATTAACCACATGGTGAAAGGGTGGCTCATTGAGCAGGGCAAGTTCACCCATGGATTCATAGTAACCCACAACAGGGCTAATATGGTCAAGGTGGTGTGTAAAGCCAAATTTGTTGGCATCCACTGTGTGGCACACAAGTTCCACCTCATAGTCGGATGCCTTGGAGGGGGACAGGGCTCCCAGTGACAGTATTTTCACTGACAACCAGCTCATTCTGAAATGCAGGAAGATGGTGGGCTACTTCCACCAGAGCATCCAGCAGGGCAAGATGCTGAGGAAAAAAGAGGCAGAGCTGAACATCCCACAGCACAAAATCATGCAGGATGAGGAGTGGAAGTCCACATACATGATGCTGGAAAGGCTGGTCAAGCAACAGAAGGCCATCCATGAGATGGACTTGGTCAGGGATATTGGCATTAGTGGCCCCCTTAACAAAACTTGGTGAGATACCATCTCCCAGGTCTTGGTGGTCCTCAAACCATTCCTTAAGGGCACCAAGAGCCTCAGCACTGGTGATCCCCTCCTTAGCCAGGTGATTCCCATAGTGAAGGAGCCTTGAAAATGAAATGGAGGAGTTCCAGGGAATTGATGTTGCTGGCTGGGGCAAGCCACTTTCACCAGAGGTGCAGGCACAGGTGAAGCAGCTGAAGGAGGGCATCAAAAAATGGCTTGATCCATTGCAGTCCAGTACAGTCCATGTGCTGGTGGGCATGTGTGACCCAAGGGTGAAGGGGAGCATTTTCAGCCATAAAACTTTTGATCACTGGATGGAGGTGCTGGTAAATGGAGTTGGGGAGGCAGAAGAGCAGAGTTGGGGGGATGTGGAAGAGGGGGATCCACTTTCCCATGTGAGTACTCCAACTACAAGTGAATCTCCTCCACCACAGTCACTGCCAATGTGGACTGAGGGCATGGCTTCCACATTGGGGTCCAGAGGCACCAGACCCCACCATCAGGCAGGTAGTATGGAGACCTCTGTGGCTACCTATCTTGCTTAGGACATGGAGGATCTGGTCACGGTTGCCAAGGAACACCTGTCCTGTCCATTGACTAGTGTTCCAAGAAAGAGAGTGTTCAGCAGTGCTTGTGATATTGTGACACCCCAGTGAACCTCCTTGGATCCTGGTTTGGTGGAGCAGCTGGTATTCCTGAAGGTGAACTTTCCACTGCTGGGGTTCCCCAAGCTCCATGTGTAGATGGAATGAATGCCACCCTCCTCACTTCACACCTATTTGCTTTTTTAATTTGCTTTCAGAAACTTGCCCAGTAAAAGGATGGTGGGCACCTCACCTCTCATTAGGTTGTTAGCAACCCTAGACTGGGTTAGGCTGTCTGCTCAAGCAGAGCAGGGTTGGTCCCACCACAGTTTTCCAGCTGGAGCAGTGAGGGCTGGCTGAGAAGGAGGTGGGGATGGGGGTGGAGATGGGAATCATGGCTAGGGATGCAGCCTGGTCTGCCTGGCAGGGGTGGAGAAGGTCCTGCCAGACTTCTCCCTGCTGGAGTGAAGGGGTCAGGGGCATGGGACAGTAGGCTCAGGTGGAGGGGAGAGGGATTAAATCCCCCTGCCTCCCCTCTCCCATCAGAAGAAGACCCCAGCCAGGGTCTGGCCAGCTTCCCCCCAACACACACTCTGCCTCCTCCTTCACCAGAGGCACTTCCCATGCCCTTCATCCCCCCTTTCCCCCAACTCGAGCAGTGAGCACGAGTGGGAAATCTGGCTAAGCCCTGGCTGAAGTCCCATGCTAAAGGAATAGAGAAGGCAGAGGGAGTTATTGCCCCTCCCTCCCCTGAGTCTGACTTGAATGCCAATTTGATACCTGCATCATCAAATTTATGCCTTATTAGTTACTGTGCAGTAACACATGTGCAGTAACACTGTGTGGACAGACTTGGGACTAACTTTAGTGCCAAGTCAGTCCAGGCACAGCATTAACACACTTTAATGCCTGCACGTGTGGATGCCAGCCTATTCCTGCTTACTGCACAGTACATTTAAGTCAGCATAAATACATGTGTAGACATTCCCACTGTATACAAACTTTTATTTTTCTTTACTTTGTCTTCTCCTTGCCATGCCCCTGCCACTCAAGGACAAACCTAGAAAGGGCTGCTTCCCACCTGCCCCTCCAGGCACACCCCAGCTGGGGTCCCTGCAGACCAGAGTGGGGCTCCTGAATTATAATTAGTGGCCTGCTGGGGCCAAACTGCGCCCCCTGCCCCCCACCACCAAGCTCAGCTTCCCTCCAGCCTTCCAGCCACTGTCAAGGGAAGGGAGGGCATGCTCTAGCACTCCCTGATTTCTAACCTGAGCCACTACAGGCATGTGGCTGCATTTCCGGAATCAAAAATAAATGTCTACTCACTTGTCTCTGAGTTCAACCTACACAGGTTAGACTAACCTGCACATTTTGAATCAATTTAGGCTTAGGCTTTTTGCATGTCCATACTTAGCCCTGGAGGGAAGTAGTATCCGAATTACCTAATTTAGGTTAAAGCAGTTTATGGAACTTGTGTCCCAGATCCCCTCCCAACTTATTACCTCATAGTCCCCCAACATCCCATGATGTTTTGCTGCCCAAGGTTGTGCTATCTGCTGTAGTTAAGTAGGGCTGGCCCCACCCCCACCCCTCAGCAGTCACAGAGCTGAAACAGTAAAGTTTCTTCTCCCTAGCCTGCATCCCACCCGTGCCTTTCAAACCAATGGAATGAGGTCAGGGGAATGAACCTCCAGGTTCCCCTAACCTGGATCTGCATGTTGTGTTTGCATGTAGGCAGGGGGGGCGTTCCTCCCTTTGCAGCACAGCAAGGTGGTTTAAGATTGCCCCCAACCTGCCACCTCACCATTTCCCCACATCTCTGCAAAGTGTATGTGTGTGTGTGTGTGGGGGGGGAAGCAACCCTCTCCCCCCCCAGCCCAGCACTGCCTGACAAAGCTGTTGTCTGCATTGGAGGGCATTGTGCCCAAGGACATCCTTTCCCCTCCCTCCTGTGGCAGCAGTTGAGCAGGAGTGGTGAAATTTCTCCTGGGTGCCAGGGGATGCTCTGGGCTGAGGCCCCTGGGCTAGGGCAGAGGAAGCCCACCAGTGGTGGCTCCCCACTGCCTCTATGCTGGGCTTCACAGGCAGGTACTTGGCACAGGGGACTCCTTCCCCTCCTTTCCTGTGGCAACAGGTGAGTAGGAAGGAGGAAATTCCCCTCAGCTTCGCAGAGCTGCCCCACACTAGGGGAAACCACATGAGGTGGAGACTTCCCCCAGGTGAACTAGCACCTGAATGGTGGGGCTCAACCCCTTGAATGGAGACATCAGGGGGTTTGGGGCATGTGTTAGGCAGCCAATTGGGCATAGCTCCTCTCAGCTGGGCTCACAAAATCAGGCAGGCTGGGAAACATGCACTAGCACCTCCCGCCTTATGGCCTGGGGCAGTACAGGCCTCCCTCTGTCTTTCCAAACTGAAAACTGAATGTTAATTCAGTTTCTTACTTGTTCGATGTATGCAGCTTAGAGAAACCAAGGAAGATTAAACCAATTCTGTCTCAGGCTTTTTGACCGTCTGTCAAGGAGGGCTACTTTGTTTTTTTAGCCTAATGGCTAGGGCAGTCACCCAGGAGAGCCCTCTCCCTGAAAGTCTGAAGAATTGTTGGAGTAAAGAGGAAAAGGAATACAAATTGAAAAGAGAAAAATGTAAGTTTAGATGAAAGGTAGAGCAAGAATAATGAAAATGGTGAAGACTTGAAAGAAACATTTGGGACATTTAGAAGGGGAAACCTGTGTATAGGAGGTTAGGAACAAGAGAATTATTCTAGGGTGAAGCTGGACTAGAAGCAGCAGAAGGATAGATGAGTGCAAGAGACTGAAAGGAAGAGTATGTCAGAAGGATAAAGGACTAGAATAGTGGACGAAAGAGCTTTTTTTTATGGTAGAATTAGATTTTCAGAATGTGATAAAAAGGAGTTTCTCCTAAAGTCACTCTTGATAAGTTGAAGGGAGTTTGGATCCATTACATACTTTCTGAAGCAATTGATTTGTCTTATTGTTGTGTGATACCCAACCTGTAGGAACATTTAGTACTGTGCAATGTGTTAGTTGCCAAGGTAACTACATTTTTTCAAGAGACACATTTGCGGGTCTCGCTCTCCTCTTTGGAGTTATGCACCCCTGTGGAGCACAAATAAATGTGACCAAGTTATGCATGGGAGAGACAGGATTTGATGAACCATAGCAAATATTAAATTGCCTACATTCTGTGCTTCTGCTGTATAATTTCCAGAAGACTATTGTCACAATGATTAGTTTTTCATGACTACAGTTTGAAAAATTGTAATTAGACATAGAAACTCAAATGTTCTCATAGCTAGGAAGGTCTATTACCAATTCATTATATCTGAAAGCTAAGTGACAAAAGTATTGAATTGTTTGCCACTCACTTAACCAGAATATTGGAAATATTCAAGATATGTATGCATGCAGATGCATCTATGGTCTATTACAATAAATGACCAAAACAAAGGACAGTTATTATAAATGAAAGTGTATTAAATGGTTAAATATATGCCATGTGATATGTTAACCCTTTCAGTGCATTATATTTCACCTGTTGTATACACTGGGCGCATCTACACATGTGCATTTACTGCACAGTAACAGAAATTACTGCATAGTATGGGCGCACATCTGCATTGCACACCCATACTGCACAGTAAATATGGTGACTTACACTGACTTGAATGCCAATTTGATACCTGCATCATCAAATTTATGCCTTATTAGTTACTGTGCAGTAACACATGTGCAGTAACACTGTGTGGACAGACTTGGGACTAACTTTAGTGCCAAGTCAGTCCAGGCACAGCATTAACACACTTTAATGCCTGCACGTGTGGATGCCAGCCTATTCCTGCTTACTGCACAGTACATTTAAGTCAGCATAAATACATGTGTAGACATTCCCACTGTATACAAGCTTTTATTTTTCTTTACTTTGTCTTCTCCTTGCCCTGACCCTGTTTATCTCATCTACCTAGGCTGTCTTGTCTTTGAAGGTTCATCTAAACCACCATGTTGTGCCTGTGGGTACCTATATAAAGTGCAACCCAGCTAAACCACTGATGCAGAATCCCAGAAAAGTAGCCACCTTAGATTGTATCTGAACATATGGAACCAAGCGTGTTGAGCTTTAAGATTGTTTATAGCATGCCTTTAGTAGTTTTCTAAAGCAGATACATTGTGTCATATCTGAGGCCTGGAGCACAAAGAGTGGGAGTAAATAGATAAGGGCAACACTACCATGTATGCCATGGAGGCAGTGTGGACATTCCATTCTTTGATTAATGATTACTGATTTGATTCCATTCTTTGATTCCATTCTTTGATTACTGTCATTTTTTCTGTACATTTGTGACAGACCTAGAACAATGAAACCGTGAACGGGTTAAATTTTAGGCAGCACAATGTAAATACTAATGCCTATGCTAACAGTAATAATAACAACTATAATAAAAACACTTATGGATCCTGCAGAGCCTACAGGGAAAAATGCCCCTATATTTTTGCTAAATAAAGGGAAATAATTTAGGACCAAATTAGGGGCTGTAATTCAATAGTTTTGCAGTGATTCAGCATTTTTTAAAAGAAAGTGAACAAAATGCCAAATATGAGCAATTTAAACCAGATTTTCCTGTGTCATTAGTGGAACTGCATCTACTGAGTTTTAGTCCCTTAACTTAAGAGAACAAGACACAGCTTTTTTTAGAGTAGGGATCCTGTAGTAGAAGATCCTGTTCTCTGGAGATGCCAAAACACAAGAGGTATCTCTAGAAAATATTGGCAAGAAGTAAACATTAACCAAACGCTGTTTCCTACCCAAATCGCTAATAGTAAAATCCTCGACTTGGAAGCAATTATTCTTTAAACAAATGGTTAATTAAATGAGAAATAATATATCTAATCTTGAAGAGAGCTCAAGTAATATAGATTTATGAAAAACTAACTTAAATATCATAATCAGGTTGATACTGAGACACTTACAATACATTTAGACTACAAACATAATAATCACTAAATCACACCTGCATCCTTGAAATGAGTCTATTCCAACAATGCTTTCAGAAAGTGCTTTATACTGAATTGTAAGTCCTTTTCCCAGAAATATCCCAGGGAGAAACAGATAATAGGTTGGCTATGGAAGTAAATATTCTAATATGGAAAACTTAACATACATTAAACTTACAGGCTTAGGAAGAAGTAGCACCAACAGATGCAACCAGATGGTCATATAGACATTGCTTTCTTGGAGAAGACAGAATCCAATGTCAAAAGAATAATAAGTGGACTTTTACAATATTTGAAGGAATCCTTAGGATAAGCATATAGAAGTGGAAAGATAGATGCATCAGGATTGCTTACTGATTAAAGATACATTTGACACTCCATTTGGGTCAAATACAAGATGTTCTTTTAGCGTTTCTTTTTGGGAAAAAATATATCATGGATAATTCAATATAGCTATGGTCATTATCACCAGTGTAATGTCTTCCAGGTGAAAATCTGAATTTAAAAATGGTTTAAAAAACAGTATTTTCAGCTTTGGGCTATGATGAAAAGTTCATCAGGATTGAGACTTCTTAGCAAAAGTCTTTAATAAAAACTACATTTGGCTGCAAAGAACATTTTGAACAAATTTAACAAATCTAGTAAATGCAGAATAGCATCTGCTTGGATTATTAAGGATGATGAATGACAATCTAACAGAAAGATAAAGAAGAAAATAGTTGTGTGTTTGTTTGATTTGATTTCTTACTAGACAAATGTCTCTTCCATTTGAAATGACATGCTCTAGTACATTCCTTCTAAGTAGTATGAAGGAGCAATTAGAAATGCAAAACTCTAGAACTCTTGGTTCAAAAATGATACCTTTTTATTAGATGAACTAAGATGTTGCAAAAAAAACCCCTAACAACACTTTTTTCTGTAAGCTTCCTTTGGAAAGCTTGCAGAAAAAAAGATACATATATTAGATTTTTGTATTTCTTTTTGTCTCAGCACAACACAGCTACCAAATACATCCCTGAAACAAAGACCAACTAGAAATTTAGACACCAAAAACACTTATCTGTCTTAAAAATCATTATGACAGAAAAGAACTCTGGGTTAGGTTACAGAAAATGTTTTGTTTCTATATAAGCATGTTAAAACCCTCCTAATGGAATCTACCTCAGAGCTGAAAACTTACAGTAATTAAGATCAAATTGACTGATTTGTTTTGTTGATTTAGAAATTGGTGATTGACTGTCCATTTCAATAAAACTAATGTTTGGGACACTGCAATACTGAAAACCTAGTTATTACTGCCCTGTTCCATCTATTCATATATACTTTTCCAGAGATATTGAGAGCACAGATCATTGAACAAAGGAATTTTCTGATGACTTTTTGTATGGAGATTGCAAATTCATCTAAACAAAAACTTCCTATGGGAACTAAACCTGTGGGACTAAAACCTTCTGTAGTGCCAAATTAGTAAGTATGGAATATAAGGCCAAAGCTAGGAAGAGGTATGACTCAACCTTAAATTTGTAATTTTCCATTTATTTGGGATTTGGGAGAGCAGGTTTCATGTTTCTGTTCATATATCTGCCCTACATTATCAGGAACCAGGAATGAATTTCCATATTATCCCAACACTGACCAGAAATTAAAGCATTTTACAGGTTTGATGTTAGGAAATTGCAGTTGAGGAGCAGCAGAGCCATGCCATCATCAACTGGAGCAGTAAGTGAGTTCTACCACCATGCCCAATCTCCCCTGCCACAGAGATGGTGTTGCCTCCCATCCCTGGAGCAGGCTCAATGAGGCAGAACCTCCCTGCACTACTGCCACTGCTATCGTTCCTAGCTGAGTCTGAGTTCCTCCCCTAACCCCACTGCCAGGTTGCCTGGGCATAGTGGCAGCAGTGGGCAGGGGATGCAAGAAATGTAAAGGGGGGATGTGCCATTAAAATGGAATTTTTACCTGATTCAGGTACTTTTTAAAAGTTCCTGATGTAATTGAACCACATCAGAGCCCTAGACCCAGCTGGTCCAAATCAGAGGCTCAAGGCAATTCACTCCCCTAGGCTACAGGAAAATGGGTGCCATTCACTGTAAGCCTGGATCAGGGCCTTGGGCTCAACTAAACTGGATCCAGTTCCTGAATCTGATTTTCTAGGATGTCCTGGACCAGCTGGTAGTAATCTACCTGGATGATATCCTCTTTGTTTACTGTGAGCCAGGAGGAGTATGACAAGCACATATTCCTGCTGTTGGAAGGTCTGTAGAAAAAAGCTGTTCCACCCTCGTGTACAATGTGAATTTGGAACTCTTGGGCTACTTTGGAATTCTTGGAGTACATAATTATACTTTCATAGTTAGTAGTGTCAGAAGGGACCTGAGCAGATCATCAAGTCCGCCCCTTGCCATGGCAGGAAAGAGTACTGGGGTCAAACGACCCCGGCAAGGTGTTTGTCTAGCTTCCTCTTAAAGACCCCCAGGGTAGGAGCCAGCACCACTTCACATGGAAGTTGGTTCCAGATCCTAGCTGCACTGACAGTCAAGTAGTGCCTCCTGGTGTCTAGCCTGAACCTACCATTTGCCAGCTTGTGATTGTTATATTTCTAGTCATTCCTGGTGTTATTCAGGGAAACAGGGACTCCCCCAATGCCTGCTGGTCCTCTCTGACTAGTTTGTAACAGGCCACTAGATGCCCCCTCAGCCTTCTCTTGTGGAGGCTGAATAGGTTCAGGTCCCATAGCCTCTCCTTGTAGGGCCTGTTCTGCTGCCCCTGATCATGAGAGTGGCCTCCTCTGGACCCTCTCCATGTTGTCCACATCCCTCTTGAAGTGCAGCACCCAGAACTGGATGCAGTACTTCAGCTACAGCCTAACCAGTCACATAGAGGGGGAGTATGCTTGGACCTGCTTGAGATGCATCTGTGGATGCATGACAAGGTTCGGTTGGCCTTTCTGACTGCATCCCCACACTGCCGGCCCATGTTCATGTTGGCATCAATGATGACTCGAAGATCCTTTTCTGCCTCTGCACTGACAAGAAGGGAGTTCCCCAGCCTCTAGGTATGGTGCTGGTTCTTCCTCCCTAGGTACATCACCTTGCACTTGTCAGTGTTGAATCCCATCTTATTCTCGTCCGCCCACTCTTGTAACCTGTCTAGATCTGATTGTAGCCTGTTCCTCCTTTCTAGCATGCCCACATCCCCCCACATCTTAGTGTCATCAGCAAATTTGAACAGGGTGCTTTTTACCCCCTCGTCCAAGTCACTGATGAAGATGTTGAACAGTGTGGGCCTGAGGACTGAGCCCTGCAGAACCACACTGCCCACATCCCTCCAGGTTGAAAATGACTCATCCACTACGACTCTTTGGGTGCAGTCCTCCAGCCAGTTAGTGACCCATTTGACTGTGTAGGTGTCGACACCACAGTCCCCCACTTTCTTAATGAGAACAGGGTGAAAGACAGTGTCAAAGGCCTTCCAAAAGTCCAGGAAGACTATGTCCACTGCTACCCCTGCATCTAAGGATTTGGTGACCTGGTCATAGAAAGCCACCAGGTTGGTCTGACAGGAAATTAGCTCCAAGAGATTAAAAATGGACCTCAACCAAATGGCTGCTCTACTGGATTGGGCTTCTCCAAAGGATGTATGGAAAATACAGTGTTTCCTGGGGTGCACCATCTTTTATAGAAGGTTTACCCAGAAATTTTCTGCACTGATGGCCTCCATCACAGGCTTTATAAAAAGTAGGGGTCCACTTGTAGCCTGGGATTTTGGAAACCAGTACATTTGCCTTGAGTGGGCCTTAACCTTCCTCAGCCATTGCAAGTGAGTCTTCCCTTTTGGGGTAGAGGCAGATGCCTCTAACTTTGCAAATGGGGCTGTTCTGTCCCAGCACAGCAGACCTGAGAGACCCATATCTCTTACACCTACTACTTCAGGGAAAAAACCTACATCCTTAGAATGCAACAATGATATCTGGAATGAAGAGCTTCAACTCATCAAGGCTGCCTTTTTGGAATGGTGCCACCACTTGGAAGGAACCTGCTGCACCTTGGAAATCTTGATGGGTTACCAAACTCTGGAGAACCTCCAGTCAGCAAAGATCATGAACCAGCAACAGGCCTGGTAGTCCATATTCTTCTCCTGGTTTCACTTCATTATCACCTACCAGCCCCCTGCCCTGTCTTGTGAAGAGGAATACTTGGGCAACATGCCACAGTGTCTGTCCAGAAACCTGGGGTCCAAAAGTTTGCAAACATAGCCAGGTAGTGGGTAGACAAAAAGTATTGCATCGTCTCAAAATAGGAGGAGATTTTGAATTGAGGCCTTTCCTACACCCAGTGCTTTTTAACATATTTATTAATGATTTGTACTCTGGAATTGAGAGCTTCTTGAGCAAGTTTGCAGATGACACAAAATTAGGAAGAACTGTGAACACATTGGAGGACAGGAGTGCAATTCAAAAGAATCTTGTCAGGTTGGAAAGCTTGGACTGGAGCTAACACCATGAAGTTCAGTGATGAAAAATAAGAGGTGCTACACATGAAAAGAATAATCATATATACAGATACAAAATGGGTGATCCCTAGCTGGATGGCAGTAGTACAGAGAAGAAACTGGGAGTCTTGGTAGATTACAAACTCAATATAAATCTGTGGTGTAATCTAGATGCACAAACCTGAAAAAGGACTTGGAAGGCAAGTCATATGAGGAGAGGCTGAAGAAAATAGGAATGTTGACTCTGCAGAAAGGTGCTTAAGAGTAGACATGATATCAGTGTTCAGATACCTAAAGGACTGCCATAAACAAAAGGGAAAATACATTTTCTCTCTGTCTCCAAAAAGACCTTGAAGTTGTAGTTGAGTAGATTTAGACAAGATATTAGACCAGAACTTCTTCAGTGTGAAAACAGTGAGGCAGTGGAATAGGCTGCTTAAGGAAGCAGCCTAACAGCTCCATCACTGGAGGTGTTCAAGAAGAGGTTGGATAGTCACTTGTTAGAGATGATCCAGGTATAGCTATTCTCTGCTATGGTTGTTTCCTATGCTTCCTGGCTTTGCTGGTTGCCACATGGGGCTCTGAGGGAATTATTCCCCTTCCCCACCAGACTCTGCAGTTACACGTCAGGGTTATTTGTAAGCCTTCCTCAGAGGCATTGGGTGTTGGCTGCAATGAAGGCTGGGAAGTTCAAATGGGGTATGCCAATGCTCCTGCTGGAACTTAAACCTGGAGGTTCCTGGCTTGTGGGTCTTGTCCCTCTACTTAGGACCATATTTTTTAAAGGCAGGAAGAAATTTTACCCTATGGTCAGATTGGTATGTACGGTGGGATTTTTTGCCTTCTTGTCTAGTGGGAGGGTCTGGCCCTCCTCCTGGGATTTAATGAGCAAACAACCTTTTTCGAGAAGCAAGAAATCAGATGTCAGGGTCCTTCTGCTTTACCTTTGGCAGGTTACAGTGTTATATATTGTGTTCTGTCAAGGTTGAAGGTAGTTTTACTAAGAGGTTGGACTATGGATTTGTATAAGATGATTTAGATATGGATGATATTGCCTCAAGGCAGGGGTTAAACTAGATGATCTCTGGAGATCCATTTCAACTCTACTTCTCTATGTTTTTGTGATTTGATGGAAACCTTTGGACTTGGCCATTATCCACTAGGGGTAAAGCACACATGAAGACTGGAAGACTCCATACCCAGAACTTTTGGTGGCCAAAGGATCAATCATCCATAAAGACCTATGTCACTACACTTGGCATACCTGTTCTTGCACCAAAACCCTGAGAACCAAGTCTTTGGCTTCCTACAGCCCTTGTATACTCTGCCCTAGCCTTGGGCTGTGGTCTCCCTAGATTTTAATCACAGACTTTCCCTGCTCTTAAAGCCACACCACCATCCTGGTGGTGGGAGATTCACTCACCAAAGTGGTCCATTTTGTTTCCTGTTCTGGAATCCCAACCACCTGCAAAGTGTCCCAGTTGTTTCTGGAAAGCATTTTCCAGCTCCTTGGGATGCCTGCTAGCATCATGTCAGACTGGGGAAAACAACCATGTCTTACTTCTGGCAGGACTTTCTCTAGCTTTTAGGGATAGAATTACTCCCTCATCTAGTAAAGGATCCACACTTTCCCTAATCTTCCTTTTGTTGCTGATGTACTTGTAGAAAACCTTCTTGTTACCCATCAAATCCCTTGCTAGCTGCAACTCCAAATGCATGTTAGCCTTCCTGATTTCATCCTTGAATACCTGAACAATACTCTTATACTCCTCCCTAGTCATTTGTCCATGTTTCCACTTCCTGTAAGCTTCCTTTTTCTGTTTTAGCTTACTGAAGAGTTCTCCGCTAAGCCAAGCTGGTCTTCTGCCATTCTTACTACTCTTCCCACACATCCAGATGGTTCATTCGTGTGCCCTTATAAAGGTTTCTTTAAAGTACAACCAGCTTTCCTGGACTCCTTTCCCTCTCGTACTAACCTCCCAGGGGATCCTGCCCAGCAATTCCTTGAGTAGATTGAAGTCTGCTTTTCTGAAGCCCAGGGTACTTACCCTGTCACTCTCCTTCCTTCCTTTCCTCAGGATCCTGAACTACATACTACCATAAGTTCAGAGATAGGCTCTTGAATGCAGGGTATTTGCTGATTTTCCATTCAATTTTACAATGACAACTGATGCCATTTTTGTGTTAACAATAGCTTGAAAGACCTCTGTCTAATAAAAGAAGCCCAGGTTCCATTGTGGCTGGTTTGTGAAGGACTTTATTTCCTTCCAAACTACCCACTATTTAAATATAACTTTCAGCAAAGTGCTCAAAGACATAGGTAATAGGGCATTTTTCAATTGTCAGCATGTCAGGGGAGATACCCATAGATACATCTCTCTCTCTCTAGATACAGATATATATAATTTCACATTTGTTTTTTTCTAAAAAGCTCTGAGATCAGAGTGTTTACATCTGCATTTAATAAGCATGCTGTTGGGTGAATTGTGCTCTTCCACATTTTCTTGCCCTTTGAGTTTTTCCTTTAGAAGTAGGTTGTAGCAGTTGATGACTAATTTATCTGCATCACATTTCTGCAGATAAATGTGTCTGCATCACATTTCTATTTAGTCATTCTATCCTGTAAGTGGATTCTTATTTTTCTAGCCACTTCAGTTTACCATTATTCATTATTTACAAGAGAGTATTTTTGTTTCTCTTCTCATATACAATATTATATCAAACAAAAATCTGGGTTTAAAGAAGATTGAAGTTGAAAAGTTAAGTTTCAAAAATAGGTACTAAAGTTTCCTGTTCATTCCTAGTTTACTGCTTGCATGCATACTTTTATATAAACTTTAATTATATAAATCACATACTATTTTATCCAGACTCATCAAATGAATTGGGATCTTTAGAGCCATGACCACATTCCTTTACCAATTAAGTGAAGAGTAACTTAATATTGAAGCTCTGGAATGCAATTCCAAGTTCCCTAGGGGAAGTCCATTCCAGTTATCCTTGTTTTAGTCCCCTGTCCCTAGAACTTGCCATGGAGAAGGCAAAATCAACATGTTTGATGTAAGGGCTGTCTTACTACTAAACTTTAAATCTCTAATATAAAGCTCAGAGATGCTAGAGCTTCTCAATAGTAAGACAATTATTTTAAATCCATTATATAAATGAAACTGGTCATCCAAATAAAGGGAACAGGACAATAACCCCACTTTTAGCTTCGGCTTCTTTCTCAGACCTTATTAAGGGCACTTTCTGCCCAAAATCTTATTCAGTATGTCTCCCAACTATATAATCTGTCTATAGCAGAGCAAAGGGAAACCTTGCTCACCCTCTCCCAATTGTTATCATTTTGCACAGCCCAAGGCATAGAGGCTAGTGGGGCATGATCCACAACACAATCCAACAGCACAATCCAACACATGCCATACATAGGTTAAGGCATGGGAGGGAAAATTCCCTAGGTGCAGCAAGCTGTGAAATCACTGAAAAGCAGTCCAGCCTGAGGCAGATTTACCTGATGATTGATGACTGACAGCCGGCAGGCAAGTAAGCTGACTGGCTTCCACAGGATTTGTGGGAAAACTAGAGACCAGCTGTTGCTGACCAGAAGGAAAGAGAGCAGGAATGGTGGCACCTGGCAATGGCAGATCTGAAAGGAGGGTGAGAGGAGCAGAGGCTCCTGTATTTTCTATTATCAGTTACTTTTGGTTGCTGAACATCTATCAACAGGATACAATGGTTGTGGCAGGAGTGCAGAGGCAGGAGTAGCTCCCATCCGGTGGCTGTGTGAGAAGGGAGCAGAGCAAACCTGCAGTCTGACTCTAATCATCCCCTTAAGGGGCCAGTACATGGAATCACTGCAAGACTAGTGAAGTGGAATAAATACCATAATTCATGGTGTATAGGTCACTGTAGTGTATAAGTTAACGTCATTTTTTCTGATACAAAAAGTTAGGAATTTCATAGATCTGGTGTCTAAGTGAACCTAACTCTTCGAAACAGAAATATGGTGTCAAGTTATAATGGGCACTGTGCACCCTCACTGCAGACTGGGCACCTATGGGGTGGACACATGTCACAGCACTGCTCACAACAGACGGGGCCAGGCTCAGTGCTTGGCTAGCATGCCTCATCCTCTGAGTGGTGCTGCCTGGGCCACTCTAGCTGAAAGCTGAGGGGGCTGGGGCTGCACTAGCTGAATGCCAAGCTTGTCCCAGCCTTATCCCCTGAAAGCCATACCAGGCTCGGCACTCAGCTGGTGTGGTGATCAGCAGTACTGCTGCAGTGGACGAAGCCAAGCTCAGTGCTTGAGTGGTGCAGTATACAAGTCAAGTTTTTAAAGCCCAATTTTTGACTCTTAAAATTCAATCTCAACTTATACAACATATTACTGTCCCTTGCAAGTGGTGCTGGGCTTGGCACTCACCTGATACAGCCCAAGCAGTGCCACTTGCAGGGGATGGGGACACACCAGCCAAGCACTAACCCCAGCACCACTCGCATGTGTAGAACCGTGTCCGGGCTTGGTGTTCAGTTGGTGCAGCCCCTATGAAATTATATTGACTGCTAAGTATTCCTTCCATACTAATATTCTTTAACAATAAGTTGTGGCAGGTGAGAAAGCAAGGGGTGGGGGGTCACCTATAGGTCAAAGATGGTCAGGGGAGGATAAGTAACTTGCTCTAGTCCCTGATCCACTCACACTGTTTAATAAACGACATTACAAAACAAACCTTAATCCAGGCACCCATACAGTTGCTCTTGAAGTGACTGTGAAGCATATTAAATGCTTAGACTCCCTGTCAACTTCATGAAAACTAAGATCCTTTACCATCCCACTCCAAAGCATGCAGTTACTCCTCCACATATTACAATTATAGGTCTGTTAAACATTTCCTCGAAGACTGTTGAACATTTCCTCTACCTAGGCAGGTAACTTTCCCCAAGAGGTAAATACATCTACATGCGACACTACGTCATTGTAGTGATGCGCTACAGCGATGTAGTGACAATGTGCATCTACATGTGACCAGCAGTTACACCACTATAACAGCTTGCTCCCTCATTATAGCATGCCTCTATGGCAAAGTAGCGGTTAAAAATAACTCTGCACCTGATGTATGGTGCAGTATGGGCTGCTACTGTACCATTCTTTAGTATTTCCAAAAGGAAGTACTAAAGCTTGGCACAGTAGGAATGCTGTCATACAGGCACATGTAGACGAACCCATAGACAATGATATTAAACACTGGATAAAATCTGCCAGTTCTGTCTTTTGACATCTCTGAAATCATGTCTTCAATGATTATGACATTAGGACCCCAACCAAAACTTCTCATCTACAGATTGTCATTCTTGATTTTTGTATAGGTGTTAATCTTGGACAACATACCGGAAACACATAAAAGCCTTGGAACCATCAGTGGTAGCTTCCAAAAAACTTCCATATCAATTGGAAGAATAGAAGAACAAATGCTAACATTCATCACTAGCATTGTAGTCATGTCTATACAGCACCATCTCCATTGGACAGGATATGCCATGAGGATGAAAGACCAATTGCTCCCAGAATGGGTCCTGTACTCCCAAAGTCACCAATGGTCACTTCTCTAAAGGTGAGAAAAAGAAAAGATTTAAGTACACTTTGATGATCAATCTGAAAACCTGCAATGTTAACATAAATACCTGGGAACTTTGAACACTGAACTTTCCCAATGATGGGTGCTGTGATGGACAACAAGGCATTCACCATTTTAAGGAAGTCACCTCACAATGGAAGCAGATAGATGAGAGGGACAAGAGTATGACCTGACATTGCCAGGATCTTCCCCTTATTTCTGAAACTATTTGCCATGTCTTCAGGCAAACACACTGATCTCAGATCAGTCTCTTCATTCACCTTCAGACTCACCTATAGGCTTTCCTATTTACTGGAAGATGAACTGCCAGTCAACCATAGGTGTGTTGTCTATAGTACTTCATTGCCAATTTGGAGGTTTGGTGCTGTAGTGCTAAAAGTAATCATTATAGGAGATAACTCCTGGTTTATGTTATGTACCTATATGACATATACACAGCTGAATAACTGCAGTTTGGGGCATTTGAATACAATTTGCTATTTAACTCTGTGAATGCAACATATGTATGTCCACTGAGCATAAGTTTGGCATAAAGTTATTTAAGCAGCAAAATAGAATTGCCCAGGTACAATCATCAAACTAGGTAAGTCTCAAAATTTTATTTGGGCAACACCCCATGACTGGTGGGTGTTAGATGCTGGAGGAGAAAGGTGCTTCTATCATGTAGCCTAATGGCCAGGCATCAGGCCACTGGGTAGACATTAACTATATCTTGTCCTGGTCTCTTCCTGAAGCTGTCCCACTTGGCATCCAAGACAGGGAGTAGGCATGGGAGAATGAATAATCCAGATGGTAAATGGCTCAGTGAAATGGATGCCTCCCTAAGCAGTACCCAGGTTTAGGTTCTAGCTTTGGCCCTGTTCTGCAGCTGTTTCCCCAAAGTTGTTTCTCCAGTTTATCTAGTCAATATTAAATATAACTTGTAGTGGGTGGGCTTCAGGAGGAGGGCAATGCCTAGTCTATTATCTGGTGGTTAGAGTACACTGTTAGGTTCATATGGCCCAGGGCAAGGAGCTTCCTAAACCCAGATCTCCTGCTGGCTGGGCAAGCACTCAATAGGCCACAGAGCTGAAAGTTGCAGAGGTTTTCCTCTATTTTCCTGCTAGCAGACACATGTGGATGTCAGTCTATTTCACCACAGGGCACAAAAGAATTCCAAACTGTGCATAAGTACCAGAACCATTAGTGACACTTCTGACTTTAAAAATGTCTATTTTTCTGGTATCTTTCTGTCTTTTTGTTAATGTAATATTATACCACTAAACAAGCAACATGTGTATTCTGAGTTTTTTGGCATAGTAGGATTAACAGACAGCCCTATCCAGTTTAGGGTATTTTATTTCAGCAAGCAATGAGAAAGAATAAGAATAGAACAGCCAAGATATTATTACTCTTTCTCTTAGGGTATTAGAAATGTGCTGCATTTTTTTAAATACAGATATATAAAGCATTTATGTCTATACGTATAAAAATGTAAACGTGATTATATGTATTACTATATGACCAAATATAAATATAAATAATACTGTTTATAACATTAGTGCATGTATAATTGTATATTATAAAGACATTTAATATATCAAATATATACGATTGTTTACAAAATTCAATTTTATGTATATACATATAAATGAAAATGAAATTTACGTACTTACATAAATGTGAGCCTTATAAAAATTTTAAAATGGCAATATCTAGGTTTTTTCCAGGAACATTTTTTACTAATAAAGTACAGACATTGTTTTATCCAGTTTTATCCAGTCTAATTCTACAAATATTTGCACATGTAAAGAATAGCTTAACTGAGTTACTAAGACCACCCATCGGAGAAAATTATTTCTTTAAATGTGTAAAAGATGAAACCACAGGCCACTAATTCCCTGAGAATACAGGATATCTATTCAAGCAGTTTTACTAAAAATGTCCATAAAGTAAAAGCCATCCTGTCTAACAGGCTCCTGGCAGATGTTATTTCCATCAAGGTACAGGCAATGTCACTCAGTGAAAACAGTCATGCTATGTGACCTGCTTCATGTTCAAAAGGGCAAGCTATCCAAAAGGAAAAGTGCCTTGGGAACTTGTTCTGTCAGTGCTCACCAGAAAGGGGAACTGAAGAGCTGCTGGCAGAGGCAGTCATCCCTCTCTGCAGCTATCTTGGAATAAGAAGTCAGCTGGGCTGCCCCAACTCTTGTGCAGATCCAGGAAGATGGGAGGCATGGGGCAGGAGTGGTAGGGATTAATTTTTCCAAGGACATTATGGCTGTGTCCAGACAAGCACAGCTGTGCAGTATGTTCAAGGCCATGCCACATAGTGCATGTTCCATTGTTCTCTGTGCTGCACGGGAACAGGGCAGAGAAGTTTTTTGACCCCTGGAAACCTGAGAAAAAAAATGGAGCAGCTCATGCATGGGCAGCACACACCACTCAAAAGTGGAGCCAGGGTGCCCGGAGCTGCACTGTAGCTGCCAGCCAGACGCCGTGTGGCAGAATTGCCACTGATATAGCCCCAGGACCCCAGATAAGGCTGCTGTGGCCAGCCTAGTGCTGACCCCAGCCTTCCCTACTGCCCACAGGGTAACTTGCTGCAAGCCAGAGAGTGCATGGCACAGGCATTCCCCAGGGACAAGTGGTGGTTCACACACTTCTGGACACAACCTATGAGTCTTTTGCATATGTGCTTGTACTGCCCACAGTTTTCCAAATAAGCTCCCTCCCTCAGCTCTCCCTGTGTCAGACCAGTAAAGCAGGCCACTTGAGTTTGTTCACACAGTTTCACAGAGAGGTGCTAATGGTTTCTTAAAAGAAGCCATCTTTAAGGTTGGTTGAAGAAAGAAAGGAGGGGCAGTGAGTCATAGATTTCATAGACATTAGGGCTGGAAGAGATCTCAGAAGATCAAAGTCAGGACATCTCTTGCTACTATGCCCTGGGGCAGCAGAGTTAATCATGAATTACAGAGTCCTTTTACAGGAACAGTGGGGGGAGAGAGAGAGAGACCAGTCTACTCTGGTATACTGAAGGACCTGGCAAAATGCCGTCACCCTACGTGTGGCATCCCACACATTCAAATTAAAACTGGGTAGAAACCAGCTATAAAAATGTTATGCCTTTTTCAAGCAACACATTTACAGCTCAGACAGTTTTATGGCTTGAACATTATTTTGTGTATATAATTAATTTGCACCTGTAACATGTCTAAATTATTCAATTAATCAGTTAATTGTTCAATAAATGTAATGCATGTCAGGGGCCTCTTAGCCAAAGCTTCTAGAGCCAGAAATCCTATTTCTTAAACCAATAAAACACGCTGCTTTACAAATAACATAGGACTTTCAGTATGCATTTTTATTTACAAAATAAAATACCAGTTCCATAGCATTTCACAAAGGTTAAGGAGAGTTTCATCTCTGCAACAGTATTGTAGTATGCAAATTTAATCTAAGAGATCCAGAAAGCTGGTGTGTGACTGATGTTTTCATGGCATGACAGTGTGCTATATCTCTGCTTGGTGATCCCTCTGGGCCTCAGACTCAAGCTCTAGTTCCAACTCCAGCTCAGGCTACCACTTCTCTATGGGTAAGAGATAACAGAGTACAAAGATGGAGACACACATTATGGCTGAGCTAACTCTGTTTCCTTGATCCTCCCCTCACCCCACCCCTATTGACTATCTAGGCTGCCTCTTTCTCTGGACCTATATATTTCTAAATACTTTTCTAAATCCTAGGCAGACAAAGTTCTTTGGGTAAGTGTGGTATCCTTTATAAGAGCAACTAAATAGTTGGGAAAATTGTTTCTTGCATGGTTTTGGGCACAAGTACCCTTCTTCAGGCATAGAGAAAGTCTAAATCTTATTAACCTACATCAATTCCTAGGTAACTCTTGAAATTTAGAACACTATTATTTGTGTAATGTTTAGACACCTTTAAAAGTAACTTGAATCTTCTGGCCCTAAATCCATAAGCAGTTTTACATCTTTTTAGCAGATTGATGTGCATTATTATTAATAATTTGCAAACCTAAATTTCACCCAAATCCAATTTAGGCATCTATCAGACCAGTTTGGATCTCAGATTCAAAATGCTTAGAATTTGCTTTAAACAGTTAAAGCGATACACTAATTCAATATTCATCTTTTTTAGACTTATGTACCTGAAGTTCCATATATCCCTACCATATAAACTAGCTGTGTTATGTTCTTGATGGCAGCCTTATTTTTTGATATCTAGGGCACATACCCCATTTAATGTTTTGCCTTGGCTTATCCTAAGAATTACTCATGAGACCTTTGCAGAAAATATATATTACCTCTTTTATTTTGCCTCTGCCATTTTAAAGGACTAATATTCATGGTTAATGAATTTAGGCCATATCTTCCTCAACACCTTGTTAAGCATATATTCCAAAGCAGTTGTTTTAAGTACATAAAGGATGCCTTTACATAAGATGCTACATCACCATAGGGTCAGCAGGCACTAACCATGATGCCGTTGCAAAGGTGACATGGGGTTGAAAACAACCCATGCACTGTTCGGACTGCAGATACTGCACAGCAGATACTGCACAGTCATTTAGTACTTGCTTAAGTAAATAAACTTGCTAAAGCAAGTACTAATTGACAATGCATTCAGGGGCACGTGTAGACGTTCCCACTGGGTGTGAAATCCAGTTCCCATTGAGGTTAGGGGTAGAAATTCTGTTGCCTTCAGTAATGTCAGGTTATCATTTGGGGAAGCCACTTTTGAAAAAGTTATAGTGTATAATGGCTAATGAGATTCATAGCTGCATAGTCCAGGTATACAGTGTTTAAAATGTGTGTCAATGCAGATTAAGTAGAAGTGACTTCTTACACACAAGCTGCGTGCCCATTTGGAACATGTAGGATTAATAATGCCCAATGTGATGCTCTTAACACTAGAGCTCTAATCTTGTTAGAATTTAAATTGGTCAGGAAAAAATGTTATAGTTGTCAAGATAATAAAAGCAATGACATCTGAATAAAGTTTTAAACCAGTGGATTACATATTAATCTTGCAATTATTAACCTGGTCAACATGATGTGTCTTTGAGATAATTTTGTTACTAGGAAAGACATTTTATATTGTGTTATATGCCCATATGGATTTTGAAAATCAATCCTGTATTCACAGAAAGATAGAAGATATTTCTGCAAACGTAAATATATACTTTAGCTAGCTTTTAATCATAAATGCACACTTCTCAGCTATTGTGATGCTAGTGCCAGTTAGCTGAAACTGGCTTGACATTCAAGAATTTCCTTTTGTACTTATGAGGCTAAATATGCATATAATGTCCATCTTGATGATATATCAGGCATTCATTAAAAAAGGCAGAACAATTTACTAACCCTTCTTGCTACAAATCAGTTCAAGGAACAGTGTATTGTAGAAAAAAACTACAAAAAATGTTCATATATTTAATTTTATCCTGTGACTAGTTCCATGTGAATAACCTTGCTCTCCTCTCTTCAGATATAAAATCTTCTAAAACCATTTGGTTACTTCTATAAATAAACTATAAAATGCCAGCTTTAAAGCAGAGAAGCTAGTGTTACCATTTCTCCACATTAAGTCATTGTCCCTGCTAAGTAGTTTCAAGTGTTTTCTATTTTTAAAGAGAAAGCAGGAAATTGGTCATCATTATTTCAGTAACAGGAATGTACAAATATGACAAACCAGAACAAAAAGTCTTCTCATTATTATTCCATGCTTTTTCATAGCATGTTACAAAATGTGGATGGCTACTGGAGTGCATTGTGTCATATTATGTCAAACTAAAGTACATTAAATAAATTACCTGGCAGGAACATTTTAGCAAGATATATGTACATTTTAAATATGGATTATTTATGCAAATAAGAAATCTGACTAATACCTTAATATTAAAAAGAAGGCAAAGAAAATCACCCCTGCAAAATAGGATGTGAATTCACATGAAAAGCATATTAGGAAATTATGTAAGATGTTACAAAAAACAGATCACTAAACCTATAGAAAAGATTGATTTCCAGGAAGCACAGAGCTCTGACAAGATAGACGTTAGTGTGTGCATGTGTGTGTGTGTGAAGGCTGCATCAGGGCCATATAAACAGATGGCTGTAACCATCTATTTGCTATTTATATGGTCCCATAAGCAAAAGATACAAGTATAAAGATGCAAGTTATAGTATCTTGGAGCACTCCGTGCTGTTAAAAAGAGAGCAGAAGAAGGATAGAAGTGTGATTGAGCCTGAGGGAAAATATTATAAAAAGTGGCATTTAAGGCAATAGTAGAATTATTTAATAATAGAGCTTTCCCTCCTAACATACACTATGGTAGCAGCTATGCAAAGCTTTCACTATACAGCTTACAGGTATTTCTCTTCGATAGTTTATCCCAGCTTTAAATCAGCCTAAATTAATACCAAAATTAACATATTTAAGCTGGTGTATCCTCTTAATTTGGAGAGCCCATGTTGAAATGTCCTCCTACTTAGGCTGAAATCTTGAGAAAGTATGCATAAAAGTAACCTACAAATTAGCCAGATGTGGTTATTTGAACATTTGTATAATACACCGAGACCTTGAGAAATGAGTAAATGAAATGTTGAGCTAAAATTAAAAAACAAAAAAAATCATAGGCCTTGTCAGTTGTCACCTCAAAAACGAGTGATTGAGTTTTCTTTATAATGGTTGTACTAAGGAAACTTCTTGTGCTGTAAAAGGTACAGATCCTAAGAAAAATAATGACCACAAATCACTCCGTAGGTCCTAGAAAGAACTAACAATCTAAGAAGAAAGGCAAGATTTAAAAAGAGAACAAGAATAATTTTCCCAGGTTTTGTACAATTAAATACACATAATTTACGGATAATAAATCCTAACTACAGTAGGAGTAATAGTAGCCTTTCCTAAAAAAGGCAGGATAATAGAAATACCACCATAAAAAAGCTCAATTAGACTTCCTTATAAAGCCCAGATTCCGTTGTTCGCTCTTACACTAAGTAGCACCAAACTCTAAGGTCTACAGTCTTGGATCTTAGAGTTACCTTGATCTAATCTTTCATTACGGGATCAGAGTCTACCCATATATGAATAACATAATTCTTAGTGAGTTAAAGTGAGATAATTAGCTTCTAAGGGCCAGATTCTACTTTAACTGTTGGATGTATAAGCAGACTTAGGCACATAAGTGCATTTCTATTTTGTTCAGATTAGATCCCTAAAATTCATTAATTGCATTTATTTTTGTATCATACCATCACCAGACCCATGAAATTAATATTTGAAGCACCGTTCCGTTTTGTTTTGTCAAAACTGTTCTGTTGTTTCAATGCATTTTGATGTTTTGTCCATAGGCTATAATGGGGAATCATGAAGCTGCCCATAGGCAGCTGATAGGGGGTGCAAAGGGGTGCATGTACGCCCCCCTCCGATGTGGCCAGTGCTGCCCTGGTGGCTGATACTGATGCTGTCAGTAAGGCTGGTGCCCTCCCTGACAGGGCTGCAGCCATCATTGGCTTCTGTGTGTGCCACCCCTGACTCAGGGGGTACCAGTTACTCATGAAAATGCCTAAAACTTTGTCATTTCTTGACAGATGAAAATTACAGAGATGGTAGCCCCTTCTAAGGGCATGAAGCCTGCCAAGTGACAGGATGCTGGCACTAGGCTGGCAGCGGCCTGTCATCTGGTGTGCAGATCTGGGGGCCTGCACCCCTGGAAAGTCTGTGGGGCTGTACTGGACCCCTCCTGATCCTGGGTGGGCCCTAGGATCTTTACTGGACCCCTCTTGATCCTGGGTGGGCCCCAGGATCTGTGCTCAGGAAACAGGAGGCTGCTGCTGCTACCTGGGACCAGCACTGGGCACAAACTGTGCCCAGCTCCACGAAGACTGGTGCTGCCACATACAGATCTGGGGGCCCACACACTGGAAGGTGTCTGGCAGTTCTGGGAGGGCAGATTGAGTTCCATGGGGCTGGCAGAGTCACTCGGCATGCAGCCCTGTCTCTCCCCCACCTCCCACTGCTGGGCTGAGCTCTGTGGGGCTGGCAGAGCCAGTTGGGGTGTAGCCCTGGATTTCCTTTGCCTCCTGCCACCAAGCTGCACTCTGAGCAGTTCTGTCAGCCCTACGGAGTTTAGCCCTGCAGCTGGAGGCAGTGAGAGAGCCAGTGGTGTAGCTGCTCAGAGTGCAGCCCTGGCCAGTGGCTCTCCCCTGCTTCCTGCCACTGGGCTGAGCTGTGCGGGGCTGATGGAGTTGCTTGGAGTGCAACCCAATGGCAGGAGGCAGGCGAGAGCCAGGGCTGTGCTCCAAACAGTTCCACCATCCTCACAGAGCTCAGCCCAGCCGCAGGAGGCAGGGGAGAGCCATAGCTGTGCTCCACCTTCCACTGCCACACTAAGATCCATGGGGCTGTTGGAGCCACTCAGAGCAGAGCCCAGTGGCAGAAAGCAGGGAGAGCTAGGGCTACACTCTACCCCCTGGCCACCAGGCTGAGCTCTATGGGGCTGGCAGAATGGCTTGGAACACAGCCAGGTGGCAGGAGGTGGAGGAAAGCCAGGGCTGTGCACTGACCAGCTCCACCAGCCCCATGGAGCTCAGCCCAGTGGCGGGAGGCAGAGGAGAACAGGTTTATGCTCTGAGCCACTCTGCCAGCCCCATGGAGCTCAGCCATGTGGCAGGAGGTGGGGGAGAGCAAGGAGAGCTGCACTCTGCCTTCTGCCTCTGGGCTGAGTTCTGTGGGGCTGGCAGAACCTCTCGGAGCACAACCCTGGCTCTCCCCTGCCTCCCACCCCTAAGCTACTTTAAAACTTGAAACATTTCAAAAACTTTTGAAACATTAAGTGCCCTCTTTTCATTTTTAAGCTGTTTTGAAGCTTTGTTTCATTTCAATTTCACTGTTTCAAGCTTGAAACAGCTTTGAAATGAAACACTCAGTGAAATTTCGCACAGCCCTACTATCCACCTTTTTTTATTAAAAGTTTTTTAGAGACTCAAGCAGGGTGGAATTGAAACACACTTAGGCACCTAAGTCCATCCATGTGTCTAATAAATTAAATAGATTCTGGCTCTAAATGTCTAATGATACACTAAGAATTTCAAAAAAAAGTTAGGGATTTTTACATCAGGTAAAGTATGTAAAACAGATTAATTTGGGTCTTTCATTATATTAGAAATTCTATGAAAGAATACATTAATCATTTCAAATCAGTAACCAGTTGTAAAAATTAATGTATGTATGTTACAGCCTTACCAGAGTACATGACTGGGAGTTACTTGCTATTCATTGTTATGTTATGGCAGAAGTAGTAAGCATAATAAGTCTACATACAACAAGATGGACATTGTTTGCAGAAAAGAAAATTAGAAACTTTGTTTCTTTTATTTAGCAAACTAGGGGACAGTTTCTGTGTTCCTTACATAAGCAAAATTTATCAGTAGCTCTAGGTTTTTCAAAAGGAGCTTAAGTGAGATAAGTGCTCAACTCCTATTGACAGTCAGTAGGATTTGGGCACATAACTTCTATAGGCTCCTTTGAGCATTCCAGCCTTCATCAGAATGTTAGTATTTTTTGCTTAGATAAGGACTGATGGACAAAGCACTTAAACCAAATTAATCCTAGGGTGTAAGGAAGACTTGGCTCATTACCTTCTGGAAAATGATTATGAAAAAGGCAGATCCTCAGCTCATATAAATAGCCACAGCAGTTGGATTTGAGTTGAAGCAGTGGGGGCAGGAAACTGCTGCAACTCTGAGTCTAGCCCTGACCCAGAGCTGCAACCTCTGTTCCCATTCCCCCACCCCACCTCTGCCTCTCTCCACTTCCTCTGCCACCTCTCTACCCCTACCCCCACATGGCTTAACCTCCAGTCCCAGATCTTGATCTATTCTGGTTGGGGACCAGGTGGGAGCACACATTCACTCTGGCTCCCACCTGGTCACACAGAACAGTTGCAATGGCAGAAGTTCCAAGCCTGGCTCTGATGACAGGGCTGGGGCCCTACTAGGCTGCTTGCTGGGTTTGGAGACTTGAGCCACCTCAAGCGGCTCTCAGAGCTTGCAGTGCTGCGCACTGTCGAGTCTTGCATGGGATCCCTGTGAAGGTCTTCTCGGCATCTCCTCTCTCCTTGCCATCCCTCACCATGTTTCCCTTGTGTGGCTCACACTACTCCTTTTATTCCCTCAGGAGGCTCCATCCCCTGAAGTCCAGAAGACCTGCAGTTTGCAGGTCCCAATTAGGTCCCTTGCCACCCTCCCTTTGGGAAAGGCAAGGTGCCAGCTCCTCCCAGCTCTTTCTTGATTGGTGGATGGGCTCCACCAATCAGAATTAAGAATTTGAGTCTGGGATGTGGCAGGGGATCAAGCCGGTAAGTCCACCACACTACTAAAACTGAGAAGAGCCCTTAGTATTCTAGCCTGATGGTTAGGACATCTACCCAGGGAGAGGGGAATCTAGAGCTGTCCTCAACCAGAGGGTCACAAACCTGTATCTATTGTTTCCCAGCAAAGTGCTCGAACCACCAAACTACAGCTTTCCCTTCAAGTTGGCTCATAGGCAGAAAAGAAAGGAAGGATCCTTCTATCTTTTAGCTGAAGAATTCATCTGGCCAGACTGAATAAATTCAAGAGACAAGTATAGCAATACCAGGAGAACCTCAGGGGCCACATCTACACATATACTATACTGAAGTGCAGACTAATTAGCTGCAGAGTAAATCATCACTATCTACACATGTGATGGTATTATGCCATAGTAAATTAATTAACACCGCCATAAGACAGTACTGTCAGAGACAGAGAGAGTATTATCTTATGGCAGAGTAATTAAGCATGATTAAACACACATATAGACACTGATCATTGGTTTAAATTGTGTCCGGTCAGCCCAGGCAATAGAAGGCCAGACTCCTGCCTGACAGTCACATGGCCAGCTCCTCCACTGCCCGCCACCACCACCTAGAGCCTGAGGCAGAGCAGAGCAGTCCTGGTGTAAATCCTTCCACCCCTCCCCAGCTCAAAATGCTACTGTCCTGGGCATACATGTAGATACTGCATTTGGGAATACCTTACTTAGTCTCAAAATGCTCCTGAGTTTATTGTTTTGAATTAACTGAATGTGTAGATGTGCCCAGGAAGACTAAGGCACAAGATGCAAATAGCAAGTGAAAAATATTCACTAAGAAACATTCTACATGTATGTTACAAGTAAGTGCAAGTGAATGTTGAGGGTAATCTAGTAGTCAATGATGCAGAGATGACTGAAATACGTAATGCCTTTTTTATGTCAGTTTTTGGGGGGAGGTTTTAGGAATAAGGTCAGCTAATGTCAGTTGCACTGTAAGGTGGATTACTGTACTAAAAATAGGAGTCACCAGCAGATAGGGAAAAGCAGTTATTTCCATCTACTCAGCACTGGTGAGGCCACATCTGCAGTACTGTGTCCAGTTTTAGGCCCCCAACTACAGAAAGGACATGGACAAATTGGAAAGAGTCCTGGGGAGGCCAATAAAAATAGGGAACTGAGGACCATGATTTACAAAGACAGATTGAAGAAACTGGGTTTATATAGTCTGGAGAACAGAAGACTGAGGGAGGATTTCACAGCAGCCACTCAGTGGCTTGTTATATAGTTGGAGAAAGCTATTCAGTGGGATTTCTCCAAAGGTTTCACCTAAGTGTAGAAATGTTTAATATCTTAATGATTTGTTGGATGTACTTAAGTTCATGGTTAGCCAATGCCACCAATCTAGATGGAGACACTTTGAAGGACAGGATTAGGATTCAGAATGGCCTTCATTGACTTGAAAAACACTCTAAGATTAATTGTATTTTGCATGTAATTGTTTATTCCTAAATTCAAGACTTTTCAGTCATTCTTACTGAATGTCATTCAGAGTGGTGAACTGGCTAGTATGGGAAAGGATCTGGAAGTTATAATAGATATAGCTGTGTGGGAGTGAATAATGAAATCTCTCTCCCTGGAGATCTTCTGCCACACCTTGATGTGACAGAAGAATAAGAAGTTGATTCCCCTGTGAGAGAGGGTGTATTAAGTCACCCCAGAAGCAGGATAAAAGTAAATTGGTTTATTAGTGAATTCCCAACAGGTTATGGATAACTCCAGCTGTTCTCACAGCATGCGGTCTTCCTTTACCCTCCACTGCCATGCAATACACTCCCCTGAGCCTGTTGACTTGCCTCCAGTCTTACTCTATTTCCTTCCTTCAAAGATATCAGTGGATTCTTCCCCTTGAGTATCAACCTGGTAAGTACCTCCCCTCTCTCACCTCTTTGCTTCGCCAGTTGCTGTGGTTACTTTCACCTAGTCAGCCAGTCTTACCAGTGATCTGTTCCAGAGCTGGGTTTGATGCTCTTGGCTTTCCCCACTGACTCTCCAAAAATCATAGCCCCCTGCTGTAGACTTTAATAGCTGCTGGCTCTTAATCAGGCAACATTCACCCCTGGTGTGATCCCTCTCTCCAGCTGTATCTACTAAATAATTATCCTTGCCCTGTCCCTGACCTGACTCTCCCCATACTAACAACTTTGTAGCACCAAAGGAACAGGGATTTTCCTTGCCCTGTTACAAAAGACATTACCCATATATGAGCCAACAGTGTACTATTGTTGCAAAACAAATAAATACCATAATGGTGTGTATTAAGAGAATTGCCACCTTTAAATCAAGTGACCTTTCTGCTCTATTCAACACTGCTGAGGCCTGGACTACTCTGCCCCATTTTGGACACTATGGGCTCTTACAGACTGCTCCAAATGTGCTGGAAATGTAGCAGTCAAGTCTGCAATCTTAAGTCTGCTGGAGTACAGAAATTGACGTGCTCTGGCAGCCTTCTGCATCATGGGTATCAGCATTCCTGTGCATCCCCATGCTGAAAAAGTGGTGGTGGGGCACTTCGAAATAAAACATGTCAGATGAGCTCAAAGTGCCCTGCTGCCTTTTTTTCAGAACGAGGATGTGCTACATGTGACATGTGGGCACTTTTAATTAGTGTGGCTTGCTAATTAAAGTGCCCAGTGCCATGTCCCAAAACACATGTAAAAATGCCCAAAGTTTCAAGGAAAACATGGGCAAATTGGAAAGAGTCCAGCAAAGAGCAATAACAATTAGTGATCTAGCAAATATGATTTACAAGAAAAAGTTGAAAGAACTGGGAACACCTAATATGGAGAAAAGTAAGAGAAAACTTGATAACAATCTTTGAATACCTAAAGGGTGCTTATAAAGAGGGTGGTAATCAGTGACTTTAGTTGGGTTGCTATGACACCCTGCGGTGCTGTGAGATTGTAGGGAAAACCCCAGGAAAGTTCATCAACGAGTCTAACTGCAATAAGATTGCTGAAGGTAAGATTCTGAATGATAGCCAGCATGGCTTCATCTCAGTCAGAACTTGTCTTACCAACCTCATCTCCTTCTATGACCAGGTAACTCACCACCTGGAAACAAGAGAGCAGGTTGATATTGTATACCTAGACTTCTAAAATGCCTTTGATCCAGTATCCCACAATGCCCTCGCAAGAAAATTGGAAGATTGTGGACTTAACTATGAGACAGTCATGGGGATGAGAAACTAGCTTCAGGATAGGACCCCAAGCGTCATAGTGAATGGAAGGACCCCAAGAGTCATAGTGAATGGATCTGTGTCATCCTGGTAAGAAGTGGGCAGCGGTGCCACATGGGGTGCTTAGTCCAGTATTTTCAACATATTTATTAACAATTTGGATGTGGGATGGAAGAACTCACTGTCCTCATTCCTGGATGACACCAAGTTATGAGGGAGAGTGGTCATGCTTGAACATAGGCTACAGATATAGGCAGACCTAGACAGGCTAACAAGTTGGATGGATCAGAACCTGATGAAGGTCAACAAATCGAGAAATGTAAAGTGCAGGACAAGCAACCCCCACACACCTAACCGGGCTTGGGGACACCAAGCCAACTCACACCACGAATGAAAGGGACTTGGGGATAATACTAGACTATGAGCTGGCAGTGTGATGCTGTAGCCAGTAGGGCAAATAATTCTCTGGCATGCATCAGTCGATCCATCTCTAGCAACAGCAAGTAGGTGATTCTTCTGCTGTACTCAGCACTGGTGAGAACACAGCTGGAGTACTGCATCCAGTTCTGGGCACCATACTTTAACAAGCTTGAGAGAGTCCAAAGAAAAGCCTCCCATATAATCAGAATCTTACACGGCAAGCCATACAAGCAGAGGCCAAGGGATCTGAGACTCTTCAGCATGAATAAAAGTAGGCTGAAAGAAGACCTGGTAGCAGCTAACCATTACACTACAGGAGTACATCAAGGTATCGGTGAGCAACTGTTCACCAGGGCAGCCAAGGGGAAAACTAGGAGTAATGACTGCAAACTCAAGGAATATTCAGGTTTAACATTAGGAAAAACTTCTTCACAGTCAGAGTATCCAGACTATAGAATAAGCTCTCTTCAGAGGTAGTGAAATCACCTACCCTGGACATCTTCAAGAGGAGACTAGACAGTTACCTTGCTGTGGTCAGCTGACCCCCAGTTATCTTGGCGCAGGGGGCTGGACTCAATGATCTTCCAAAGTCCCTTCAAGCCTTACAATCTATGAATCCTTTTAAAGGTGCCATGCAATATTAACACTGTTGAGTCTACAAACATCTACACATGTTTCACAAAAGAAGCCCAGATATTTTAAATAGAATCCAAATAGGAATAGTGTCCTGTTGTGGGTCTCTCAGCTCTTTGCAACAGAAACATTGCTCTAGTATTTTTCCATAGTCAAAAAATGAATGAAAATTACAAGCTGACATTTTCTTTTGCTGCCTTGAGTATGATGAGGCGTCTATTGAGTCTAAAATGTCTATGAACCACTGTGATAAATTATTCTTTGGCGGAAAGAACAGGGCAAGAAGTGACAGGCCTAAATTGCACCAAAAGAAATTCAGGTTGGATATTAGGAACAACTTCCTCACTCTGAAATAGTTAATCATTTAATGGCATTACCTAGAGAGGTGTATGATCTTGAAAGTCTTTAAGAACAGACAAATACTTCACTGAAATGGTTTAATTATGGATAATGCAACCTTGAGAAGAGGATTGTATTCTTGTGGTCACCCTCATCCCTTTTTTCTATGATTCTAAATTCATTTTATTTAGATTTCATTGTGCCTTTAAGTAATCCCAGAGGCAATAAATAAATACAAATATGTCACTTCATGTGAAAATTTTAGTTTAAAATATTTTGAGTAAAGGAAGTTGTAGAAAAGTAAGGGAACAAATTTATCTACCTATTTTCAATCTAATTCTTTTAAGTTTTTCAGTTATGAAATCTTTGTAGACATCACACTTCATCCCAATAATATTTTACCCGTTGTTATTATAAGTACAATTTAAGATGAGGATCACGGAAAAAAATCACTAATTTTAATTTTGTTTTGTTTGTACTTTTGACAATACTTCACATTTAGTCAGATTTGCTGTTTATGTGCATGATTTATTTAACTATGCAACAAAAAAATAGTTTCTCAAAGAATAATTTTGACCAAAAAAAGAATGAAAGATGAGCGGGGAAAGTGATTTTATAAATACAGAAAATATCAGGGGCTGGAGGGGTCTTAAGATAAGTCTGGAACCCAAAGCTACTTAAAACTAATGATCTCTAGCTTTCTAGGCTGAGAGTGACCTAAAATATACTTGCTGATAAGTATGCAAAATCTGACAACATCCTAAATTATATTTAAACCCCATGATACACATGGTAATGTGGTACTTTATCCATATGACAGAGTTTTCTATAAGCATTCAAATAGAGATTTTTCTAACAGAACTGAGATTTTAGTATTTTATGGAGAATATACAAAAAGTCCAAAGGAGGATGAGACAGAAATGCAAAATACATAGAAAATCCTGAATAATCTCATTACAAAAAGGGGAATAAAGAGGTTGCATCATACAGCATTATAAATATTAATCCATTATTTTGTCTTGTAAAGTGTACTTCATTAAGACCAAAAATTCTAGTACAAAAATAGTCAAGAGGCTACTACTGAACTATTTCTTGGGATATTTCCACTTGCTAAAATCATATAATTAAAGTGAGAGGGATTTGTTATGCAGTTGACTTTAGGATGTGCACACTGAAGCAGCCCCTGACAATAATTTATGCTTTATTCTGTGAAATGAATAAAAGAAAAAGTGTCCAATTATACTATGCCTGTGTTCAGTGGAGGAGACTAGCTGTATTCAGTGCTACAATATGGGCCAATGGTATAAGTCAGAGATGTCCAGGGATCTGCAGGCAACACAAACCTACAATGAGTTATTTTGTTATACTGTGCCCCCCTGGGGTCCTACTCAGTTGTCACTCCCTCTGTCTCTCCGGCTGCAATAACAGCCAAAGTCTCCAAGCTCCCCCTCCCTCTTCCTGCCCTGACTCCAGTGGGTGGGGCAGTGTGGCAATGCAGGGAAATTACAGGGTGTACAGTGTAGCAGGATGTGAGGGGGTTGCAGACTCATGGTGTAGTGCTGGAGGGGCCACAGGCATGCAGGGCTGTGGCGGGTACCTGTACAGGCATTCAGTGTAGAAGTGGGAGAAGGCATCTGAAGGGTATGCTGTGGCCTGCAGGGCATATGGTCCCCGCCAGTGTCACCAATGGGGCATGTATCCCTTGGCCACTTGGTAGCTTCTGACTTACAAGGGCTGTAAACTATCTAACCTAAAGCAAGAGAAGCCATTGGGAACTTGCATACTGCACTGCAAGACAGGAAGGGTGGGTGAAACTCCCAGCAGTAATTATGAATAATTATCAACTATCATCAAGGAACTATCAATCCCAGGAAAAGTTCTGATCAATATGCCTTGTTCCATGTTTGAAATGTTAGTAAAACCTCATGAGAATTATTTCCTCGAAACTAAAATAATGTCCTGGAGGGACACCCCTACCACAGATCAGACTTTTCATCCTAATGCAGCATAGCATGGGATTTCTAATGAGGACACACCCATCATGTCCACCAAATAAAACACAAAAAAATCATTTATGATACTCCACAAATGACCAAAATACACCAGAATTCATGACTGCCCATTCTTTTCTCTGACCAGATATCTAACAAATTTTGTATATGTAAGAATTAATGAACTAATCAAGACTCTTTTCTGTTTGTCTCGTCCCTTTCAAAGACAAATATTCATGTACCCATACTACATGAATTCAAAATCATGTTCTATGGCTATATACAAGTGTTACATGTATATTAACCTAACCGAGGCACACCTGATCTAAAGTTAGTTGACCTCAGAGACATACTAACTTTAAAAATTAACCTAATTTAACCCAATCTAAAAGGGGTTAAACTGGTCTTGTGAATGCCTATATGCATTCACAACACACCCTCAGAGCTGGAAAAGCTCAGCCACTTGCCCCAGGCCTGGGCTATGCTGGTCCCACCCCTTCTGACCCTGAAAAGGCAACGTTTTACCTTTGACTATGTTTTGCAGACTGGGAAACCTTCCCTGAGCACCCACCAACCAACCCTGGGCCCATCAGATCCCCAAACCTCGCTCCCATGAGTTACCTTGGGCTGCCTACGCTACACTCAGAAGTGGTGAATACTTGACTATGTCACTCCAGTGTAGACTTACATAGCTTAAAGAAGCCACCTAAACCTAAACCAGGTCCCACAAATACTTGTTCACACCTTGCAATCCCCCCACCCCCGGTGCTGAGCCACCAGCCCGATTTTATGACTGAAAGATTAAAACATAACTTGTATATATCTTGTCAGAATATTTGAAATCCAACTTTTTAATTGCCAATCTAAGTGCTTATGGCACCCTATGTTGTTCTATGGAGATTTGTAGGGTTTTAAAGTCCTTTGCATCAAAACATAAAAATACTTATTATATTTTAATAATTTCCTAACTTCTGTTTTTTTCTTATTTTATTTTTCTTTAGGATAATGGCCTTTATTCTAATTTGTGCATTATTATTTTTAATTATTCTGTTGAATCAGCTGAATGCCAATGTTCTCCTATGCCTTATTTGTCTAAATATCTGCATAATTATATCCAGACCTTTGAAGGTTTCAAACAGTATTTGGACTGTAAACCTAACTATATTTATGTTAGCACTCAAACATATGCTTTCCTGAATCATACCCATGAATAGTTTTCATTAACTACTCACTGCTCCTATGATTAAAGTTATGAACATAGTAGTTGGATCAGGGGGCTGAATCACTAGAACTTGCATTTACATGTTATAAATTATTTTTGACAATGATATGATTAATTACTTTAAAATACTGTCACAAAACTTATTATAAATCTAGTTCTCAGGTACACATTTTAGAAGCTCTAAACATTTACTAGAGTTAGGTTAGGTCTTTTTCACATGATGTGTCCTGCCTTGGGAACAGAACAAAACATTTTTGACAAGAGAATAATACTGTATTTAGGGATGGATGAAGCCAGCAGCACTGCATTCAAATGCTATAAAAACTCCAGCTGTAAGTTACAGGTGCATGGACACTTTTGAAAAGTATTGTTGTGAAAAAGAATGGATACAAAATCATAAGGCATTAAAAAGAAAGAGACTAAATAAATGAGCTACTGTGCCTAACAGTTGGAAGTATGACAGCCCAAATCACATACCCATAAAAGATGGTGTTTGAAGATTTCTGTATGCATTCATATGAATGTTGTCAGTACAAAATTAAAGAGAACAATGCAGTTAATGAGCTGGGTCTGGAAAACTTAGGCAACAATATATGAAACAAAAATCAATTATATCTCATTAAAGTGTGAGGGCTGGAATTAAGGATTTTAAAGAAATTAAAAGTGCAGAGAAAAATGTAAGGAGCTGTCTCTAAATTTTAAAGGTATGGAATAGCAGAGAGAGAAGATTTCTCTCCTTGTCCTCATATATCATTCTGCTGCATAAAGCATCTTTAAACATGAAATAAATACAACTTATGATCATTTGAAGCTCTTCATATTAGAAGAGTGTAATGTGTAACATCAACTAAACTAGGTGTGAATCTGACCCCTTTTTAATTACACATCAGTATGGATTTAATCATTTAAAAATAAAAAAGAAACATGTTAACTGGAACAAAGCCAAAATGAAGGAGCAATTCTATTTCCCTGTGTTTAGTCATAGTTGAAACAACAGAAGCCACTACCCAAAATACAAGCAGGCTTGGTAAGAAGCTACTTCACATAGCCCAAGATATTTCCTTGGAGACTTTGCAAATGCAGGGACTTGGGGCTTTGCATTGTGCATCTATATGGTCAAAATGAGAGGGCAATGAGAAATTCTAGAAAAAAGGGGTAAGGCTGACAGATAGAGCTTCTTTTAGGTAAACTTCAGTTTTGAAATAAGGACAATGACTCCTCTAATATGTTTTCGATATATACAGAGAAATGGGGCTCTACCTATTTTACTTGTAAGTGATTAGGATTGTAAGAAATAAATTTCTGATTTGTATAACAAGTTTCTTTTAACAAAAAACAGCACAGCAAATCTGCAAATTTTCTAATTCCTGGGCTAAAAGAGACAGTACTTACTAATCCTTTGTCATTGATATGGCAGAGAGCTCTGTGGATTAAACATAAATAGCTTTTAAATGTAAATGTATTGCATTTCAATTTCACTGAAAATTCCACAATTCTTGCTCTCTGAGAAACTAAATAGGAAGCTTGATTTACCATCTCTATATACCGTATATATCACCCATATATCACCAGCTAGACAGTACCAAGACTGCATTACATCTATTACTACTAATATATTACTGTACTAAATAAATCCAGTAATATGTTCATCTGATGTTTGTTGTTTTACACAAAACAATTCTCAATTTAGGTAACAGCTATTTCCTAAGGATAGGTTAATTTGTGTTGCTCCACTTACCATTTTTCCACTGGGTCAGCAGCAGTAATTAGAACAGAATGAATACAGTCAATTAGGTCCTGAAGGAACATTAGTTTATACAGGTAAGATGCTGAGAAGTATCTCTGCATGCATGTAAATAATAGAGCCCTGGGGTGAAGTTAGTAGAAGCTGATAGTGGGGAGGGGAAAACTAAGAATTTTTCAAGAATAGGCAAATGCCCCAAATGCCTTCTGTTTAGCAGAATTGAAGGTGACTTTCATCATTAAACAGTAAGCCAGACAAAGGAGTGTTTTCTGAGTTATAGATTTATATATATATATATATATATAAAATTGCAAAATGACTATAAAAGGATAAAAATGCTGGAATAGAGCTAAAAGCCTGAGACAAAATGTACAAGTAAATGAAAACAATGTGAACAGAATAAAAACATTCAATTAATTCTCTATGCACTGGGTATGAATTACTGATGAAGCAACTACCGTATTTACTTGATTAGAAGACAAGGTTTATTCCCTATTTAACACTGTTGGGGGAAACCCCTCACCTTACAATTGAGCATGAGGCAGCAGAGCAGGGATGGAGCAGGCACCTGTTGCAGCTCTATCTCCAAACCAGTGTTGAAGGTTGAAGTGGGAACTGGAGCTGGAGCTGCTGCTTGCACCCTGCTGTCCCTGAACACCCTACCACTTCTCTCCTGCAGCCCCCCACCCCCACCCATCTCTCCCCCTCCCATGCCTACTTCTCCCCCTCTGACAGATCACTTTACCTTTGCCCCAACCTGGTAGACTCCATCCTCACTGCAGCCTGGGGCATGGCGCAAAGGTAAGAGCAGGGGTGGAGGGGTGGTGAAACAGGATGGCATCCTTGAGGTCACCGTGATCTCCCCCAAGACCCCTTACTATGCCAAGTTAGCCTAAAAAGCACCCTCAATTCTTGCCCGCCATATCTTTGATGGAAAATGTATAATAGGGAGGCTGCCTTTCCATCCTCTTGGACACGATTACCTGCTGTACACTGGCCCCATTCTGTATTGGGTGTTTTGGGGCATCTTAGCCTTATGGGCTATGCATGGCTCCAACCACCTCTTTACCATGCCTCACGCCTCACTGATGGAACTGACATTCTTCAGTCTCACTCTGCACCCTCCCTGGCTCTCAGGCTTTCCGCGGCCTGGTCTCGTTCTACACCCTCTCTGGTGCTCATCAATTGCTGCCCCTACTCTGGGGCTGGAGTCCCCACCCTGCCTTGGGTCCATCCCCTAATAGCCTCTTCCAAGCCACCAGCCTTAAACAGAAAACAAAACACAAGCCCCTGGGCTATAACATAAATTCAAGCCGCCCAGCTACAACATCATTCAAGGCACCCCAGGGGTATTCCATCCCTCACCAATGTCAGAGGCTGTACCTGCAATCAGGCCTCTCCCTTTGGTTTGCTCTGGGAGGGCTCCTTCCCCCTGGGCTGCCTTTCTGGCCTCAGGCCTGTAGTTTATATGGGCCTAAGGCCCTGCCTCTTCTGGCCAGCTGACCAGGTGCAGGTGCAGCCATTTCCCTCAGTAACTAGTTGTCCTGGTAACCTGCATCTGGGTTTTTAACTCTACTCCAAGAGTAACAGGCACCTTAGTGCCTTGCTACAGGTGGGTTGGGGGAATAGTCTAGCAGGGAGACAGAAAGAAGGGGGGGAATCTATGGCTGTGGGGTGCAGAAGCAGCATGGAGGAGGAAGATGTGGGGCAGGGGAAGGGAGATTGTGAGAGTGTGAGGCTACAGGCACAATTCAGGGGGGAGTGTGAGGCTACAGGCACAATTCAGGGGGGAGTGTGAGGCTGCAGGCACAATGAGGGGAGGGCTAAAGAGGGAGGAGAGGTGACAGATGGCAGGAGGTAAGCTGTCTGCCTCTCATTGCCTGCCCCACTGCTTCCACACTACCTACCTCCTACTGCCTGTCCTCTACCACCCTCCACTGTTTGCGCCATTACTGCCCCCACCACCTGCCCTAAACCGTGTCCCTCTACTGCCTCCATCGCTGTCAGTCTCCCCACCACCTGCCTTATTACTGTCCCCCCTCTCCCCACTGCCACTTAAAAAGAACCTCTAATAATTAGATTCCATTCATGGAGAATTATAATAAATGTATACATTTTCTGTCCAGCTCAGGACAGAGAACTGTGACCAAGAAGGAGCAGAGTCAGATGAAAGCACCTAAAGCTCATTGGCCTCTTAGGACAGTCTCCCCAGCTGTATTGTTTTACTATCAAAGCACGGCAGGAAAGTTGACAGGGTAATATGCTGAGATGCCAAAGTAGGCAAACATAGTAAGTGGTGCTGCTAGGGAGTGCCATGGCCAGTCCCAGAGGCTGGGTCCTGCCATAGACTCAGATCTAAGGATTCATCTTCTATTTTGTCTCTCGTTAAAGAAATATTAGATTAAAAACCTCAGATCTGAAGCTCTGTCAGGGTGAATAATGGTGATAAACATTGACAAATGGGTAACAATATGTCTACAAAATCCCTAGATTCTTTCTCAGGGGTGTCCTTTATAACAGCTCCCTTTAGTTTACGCTAGCCTTTAGTGTTGGGGTTGTTATATCTTTTAATGACTCCCTTATAATTATGTGTTATAGACAGGAATGCAAAGAAGAGAAATAATTTACTATATTCAAATATTTATTAATAATTTTTAACTTCTATAAGTAAGAAATAAAAAAAAAATACTTGGCTGTGTTTCATATTTCTTTCTTTTTGTGTATCTAGATCCAATTCAGAATGGAATACTATGATAAACTCTCATTATAGAGCAAGCGTATAAGCTTTTCAAAATCATAGAAGCTTCATTGTTTTATAGATGTGAACACAGGAAAACCTTTAATTGACAAATGCAGTGTTCTATTGACCTCAATAAACAGAGTTAACTATTTGTAAAATCAAAAGCAATCTATCTTCAACTTTGGGATTCTTAAACATCTCACTGAAATGTGTTCATTTTTCACCTTTTCTTCTCATATAGAATGATCCAGAATGATTAATGAAGATAGTCAATGATGGACATATATATTTAAATGTCATGCACATTTTACTATTAACAAGTTCCATATAGAAATCTTTATAATCCAGGCTCCTTCATTAGAGAAGCAAGCTACAAGTGAGTGGAGGTTTCAAAATTCAGTCATAAATAAAAATACAGAGGTGTATAAATATAGACAATTGAAATTCATTCATGAAAACAAGTGCATTGTTTTCATGAATATGCATCACCCAACATGCATCACTTAGATCATCCTAAATTTTACTTTGGATAATATGCTATGAGCCATACTAAATGTCTTTTAAATTAGCATTAGCACAAGTCCTGTTAGAGGTTTTAAACATGCCGTAACCACACACTGTTACTAATGTTCTTAACACTCCTCTCATCACCTCTTACAGAACACTTTTTCCAAGCTTCAGCTGCAGTAAGATTTCAAGAATGGATGACAACTGATTTGATGCTGTGAAGAAAAATGTCTGGGATCCCAACTAAACCATGTACTTATTTAATTTAATCCTTTATAGCATCTTTCTTTTAATACTGTTTAGGGCACAGTTAATATTCTGTATCCATTACTAAATCTCCATGCTGATCCATGAATACCTTCAATTCTAACCTGGTACTAATCTCCAATTAATTCACAGCACCTACAAATAAAGCTCAGGAGAGAATGTCATGTCTGTGTGTTTCTTTCATTATTATACAATCTAATAGCATCTCTGAAAATACATGTAGATGATTGTCACAATCTCACAATATTTTGAGCTGTATGTTGGATGTCATGCATGTTTTCTTGACTTTTTTTACTGATGTGGCATGTTTAGTCTCTAAGGATATGTATCATGAAACTATTTGACCTTATCATCATTAGATTTACCTGCATTGTGGTATTTGATATACATATATTTTATGCATTGTAGCAGGGCCAGGATTGCATAACATGGTAAAGATTTTTCATGTGTCATTGCCTAAACAATGAGCTTTACACCTAGGAGAAGCTCAAAGCTTAAATGGGTGAGAGAAGCAATAACTGATGATTAGCATCTGACATGGCTACATTTAATGGCCAAATCAACAAATTGCAGACGTGGTTTTAGGCACATGAAAGGCGTGGTTTTAGGCAATGACAAATTTACATTCTAAAATGGCAGGCCTGGGGCAAGAATAAAACAAGAACACGCTATTCAGGGAGGGACCTGCCTCATGGTGGGGAAAAACGTTTGGTCTAGTAAGCAGATATGCCTTTGGGGTACAGGAAGTTATATGTATAACACAGTGCTTCCCAAGAATCCAGTAGTTAATGAATATAAATAGTCAAATAAGAAATTATATTTAAGGCTTGCCAGGAGAGGTAGGTCTTATTTATAGTTTTATTTTTTCCAGGCAAAAGTTGTGTCTATCTGTGCTTTTATGTGTGCCTAAATTTAATGAGCATTTTCCTAACGCTCATTAAGGTGATTTCGGCACATATTTACATATGGATGTGCTAATGTGCATTAACATGAATATGCAGACCGACTTGGGACTAAAGTTAGTCCCAAGTCAATGGACACATGCTGTGTTAATCAGCATTAGCACGTCTACATTTGCTAATGTGATTTAGCTATTTGTGCCTAAACTTGGTACCTGTTTTATGCAGGTGTCAAATTTAGGCGTGAATAGGCTTAAATCACCGTTTTTAAGGTGCATTAAGGATGTGAATTTGTAGACATGCACTCTTAATATGCCTTCAGTTGGTCACCTTAAACCAGCAGGTGTAAACACACCCATGGGGAATGATTTTAGATCCTCAGTAGGCTGAGCATCCTGGCTGACAGGAAAAGTTTCAAGGAAATGGATAGGTCTGAGGCTCCAGCTACTTTCTAACCTGAGCAGAAAGTCTGCATTCCATGTTCTTCCCAGCCAACGCTGATACTTGTAATACTCTACTGCATAAAGGAATTATGGTATTTCTTTTGATGGCAGCTATTATATAAATCTCAGAGCACATACAACCATTCCCTGCACCTTCAGTAACATGGCTTTCTTTAAGCTGTGTTAACATAGTTAAGGAGCAGCCAGTACAGATATTTGCTGCTTTTGGGATCCATGTGGACTGTAAGTAACTTGGGGGAGGGGCAGGTGGTATTGTGGGAGATTGATGAGTCTGCTGGGGGGCCCATAGGGGGGTCGTCTATTCAGGAGTGAGAGGTTAGGGCACTAAAGACAGCTTGCTTAGGGTTGAGCATGTATGAAGAGTACAGCTGGACTGGGATGAGTTGCTGGGCTTTCTGAGTCCCAGGGCTGCACTCTGAACACATACAGTCATTCAAAAGATTTGATTACCCTGTTCTCAATTTAAGCAAGTTCATCTCCTCAGCTCACCACAAAATGAAGGTCCACATCTACAGTTCAGAGAGATTCATTCTGCATTTTGCAAGTGGTTTGGTCTGCTGACTTTTCCACCTTCATCTATTTTACTTATTAAGTCTCTGTATTTGATATCGAACTCTCAGAAGATACTAGAATGGAATGTGAAAATTAAGTCAAAATTATAATCACTTTTCTGACTCTAGCTGCACTTTAAAATGCCATTATTTCAAGGTGTCCTCTTATTATTACCTTCTTTTCTTTTCATAGAAGAGAGATTTCTGTTTCATGTACATTGATGATTTTACAGTGTTCGTGTTGCTAAGCATTTTCATAATGACTTCCATGTTTTCATGGCTAAAAATCTAAAAATCCATCTCCAAATTGTAACCATGACAAATTGTTGCATGTGTAAAACTGGAATTTACATATACAGAATGGGAAGTTATCCAGTTTCCTACTCAATTTGCATAGCAAAAGTTATTTGCAAGTGTTGAAAATGGAAGAATTAACTAGCACAATTTCAGATATTAAGTTTGTGGTTTAAAAAAATACATGATTTCCCATTAGAGGTGTCTCTTACTTGGGTTCTTACCATAGTAACACTCATCCTGAAAAGCAACAACAGAAAGGGAGTGTAGCTGTAAATATTTCTGCAGATTAGTTAGGACATGGTAATCGAGCAATTACAAACAAAAACATTCTTTAACATTTTTGCTCATTTCCCCCTTGCTTCCTTCTCCCAATATATGTTCCTTTATGCTTTACTAAATTTTTGCCAGATTCATTTAAATTTCTTAGAATATTTATTTTTATAGGCTTCCTTCAAATCACTTCTACAGTCTCATTAGTATAGCTTTGGTCCTGAAACACAGTAGAAGGTGATTTAAATGTTATCTAACATTACAGTAACTAAATCAGAGATGTAATCTTTCATAATCAGTGGGTTTATGTGGCAGAGCACCCTGGGTGCCTACCACTTTAAGAGAAGCAAACAGGAAGCAGCCAGGTGAGGGCAGCCATTTTAGCCCAGGGTTATACACTGGGCTGCAGTTTGCTACAGGAAGGAAGGAGGCAACATGAGGCTGAGAGGCTGCTCCAGTCAGAGTAAGAAGGCAAAGGCTAGGGCTAGGGCTAGGGCTATGGGGAAGAGGTGACCCCTTGTCTTGGGTAAGACACAAAATTGCATCCTGCCAGGGAAGGATGGTCTGGTGGGGCTCCTAGTGGTGTGAGAGCCCTCAGGAAATGCTAGGCCAGTACCTTCCCTTTGAAAGGTGGTTTGGGGCACCTTAATAACTCTAGCCCCACATCCCTGGTGTTGTTCGAGCAAGCAGGGGGAGCCCAGGGCTTTGTTAAGGAGCCCTGAGGCAGAGCTCAGGCCCTAGGAGGGACCTGGGGCCACACCCAGGTGGCAGAGGATAGCCTGGGGGTGCAGGTCAGACCCTGAGTGCAAGGGGTGATGAACAGAGTGGCCTACAAGTGAGGCAGACCAGTTGTGGCATAGTGGCCCGGCAAGGGGCTACGAGTGAAATAGGCCTACAGTCATACAATCATTCAGTCAATGCTCAGGTGAGGGTAGCAGGAGATACCCAACAGACTGCACTGGGGCTGACTGAGGAGAGCTAAGCCCAAAGCCAGGTGAGGCCGGGTGGCATAATTGTGGTCCCTGAGAGAAGGCAGTATGAAAGGGGCTGGGTGACACCCAGCAGAGTGAGTGGGACCCTAGTGAGAGAGAGGCTGTATGTTAGTGACCCTCTGGAGCTGTAGAAGAGAGCTGTGTGCCTAGTTTGCTCTGGCCATAGGCTGAAGAAATAACACCAGAGTAACATTGAGGCATGGGACCCATGGAGGGGAGGTATTAGGTCTTGTCAGCAGGGCAGTAAGAGGTAGCCTCCCACCTTAGTAATAACTCTCATATTTTTCCATCAAGGCATGGCAGGTCAGCGAAGTGGGCAGTTACCCCAGGAGCAGGGCCACCAGTGAAGACCTGATGAGGAGGCCACCCTATTACAGTTTATTTTATCAGATGCTATGAAAAGTCCTAATGTTAATAAAAGTGTGTGCTATACATCTCTGATTTAATTAATCTATAAAATGTATATCTATTCTGCCTTCTGCCTGACTTCAGACTAAAATGGGTAACTATCCTCTCTGAACGTTATTATGGAACACTAATATTTGGCAATCGTGATTTTTTTTATTCTGCTGATCTTGGGCAAAGGGGGCATTGTTTAAATAAACTCAAACATATTTATGTGACATAAGTGAAAAGAAACTCCCTGTCTTTCAGACTTTAAATATAAAAGAGGGGAAAAGGGAGAGGGTTCCTAAGGCTTTGAAAAGTTTAACTAAATTCAATGAGAATTTTTAAAGGAGAAATAATTAGTATGAAATTAAAAAAATAAAATAAAAAAACACTGCTCTTAAAGATTATAATCCTCCTGAGCAAAGGAGAAACTGACATTAATCTCATACAGACTTAGAAGGTGGATTAAAGTGTACATGGGGTATTGTACTTTCAGTGTGGTGTTGCATACATAGCAATGCTGGTGTTCATAAAAGATCATTAATAATTCCTGAAAAGAAAAAACAAACAAACTCTTATCTCGTTTCAGTGTGAATATTGTTGTCCATAATGAATCATTATTTTGGGACTGTAGCAGAGGCAAAGACGGACAAAAATGTGACTAAAATAAAGGAAGTTACCAATATAGTCATTGACAGAGAATATGGGAACAGTTCACTTTATAATAGATTATGTATTTAGTATGTTAAAGAATGGCCTGGGCTAAGGACTATATTCCCATTTTCAAGGCCAGGACAGGAAAGACAAAACCTGAGTTTTGCTTGTCCACAGCTTGTAGGGCAGTTCCCCTCAAACCCCTGCACCAATCTCCTTGAAAGTTGGCAAGCTTTGTGCCCTCAGTAAGAGCTACCAGTCCTGCAGTTTTGACCCCCACCCCTCCGTGTTGTAACACATAGACGTGACAGGAGTTTTATATTCAAGAATTTGAGGTACATTTGCTCCAAAACCCCTGCACTGATCTTCTTGAAACTAGGCAAGCTTTGTGGACTAAGCATAGGCTACCACCCCTACAGTTTTCACCCTGCTATGTTGTAAACCCTAGATGTGACATGAGTTTTGCTTTCAAGAATTGGGGTGCTGTTTCCCCCAAACCCCTGAACTGATCTTCTTGAAACTTGGCAGGCTTCATCCTCTCTGCAGAGTCTATCATCTCTTAAAATTTCATCCAAATTGTAGACAAAAAACAACAAAGTTATAGATATGTTATTGTTTTCCTATTATACCTTATGGCCAGGTCTCCGAGGCGGCTCAGAGGTGGCTTCAAAGTTCTTTAGGAAGCCTAAGGAGGCCAGCGCTTTGACCCAGATGTGCTGCTTTGGACCCCGAAGCATGTGAAGCTTCTCCGGATCTGAAGCACTGTCCGAAGCCTCACACAGCCCTACTGAACAGCATCTAAAAAGAAGCCATATATTTGGGCATAATCCAATAATTAGGACTGTATATATAGGCTGGCATTGGTACTCCTCCTACATGCCCTGATCTGTGATGCATGAGTCCATCGGAATTGTTAATTTCAATGCCTTCCAGTTGGATAGTATCTACAGACTGCATTCAGCAACATGATGAGAAGAGCAGAAAAAGTCCCAGGAATGGAAAGAGTAAGAGGGTAGCCAATGGCTAGATCGAGGTAATATTAGGCCTGAGAGGAGTGAAATATCATCAGGAAACCTTGGCATTATTGGGGACATAAACAGAACAGGTAGACCCACAGAAAAGCAATGAGAGCAGGTGCTTAAGTAATACATTTTCTAAGTTATTACTCAGGCTGTTGTGCGTCATGAGTGGGGCAGACTTGTTTTTAGTTTTTTTCATATGGTAGCCTGCATTAAGTAAAGAAGGAGAAAAATGTTTTTAAAAGCCTAATTGTGCAAAGGAGGAAGCTGAATTATCTAGTTTCTTCTTATATATCCTTAACATGCAGGGTTGTCCACATCCAACTTGACCACATCCTTTCTATAGTGGGGGGCCCAAAACCGGACACAGTACTTCAGATATAGCCTCACCAGCACACAATAGAATGAAATAATTACTTCCCTTGATCTGCTGGCAACCCTTCTACCAATGGAGTCCAGTATGCTGTTGGCCTTCTTGGCAACAAGGGCACAATGCTGACTCGTATCCATCTTATTGTCCACTGTAACCCCCAGGTCCTTTTCTGCAGAACTGCTGCTTAGCCAGTAACCTGCCAAGCTGTAGCAGTGCATGGGATTCTCCTGTCCTTTCTATCCACCTTACGGTCGATTCATCCAATCCATACTTCCTCAGCTTGCTGGCAAGAATGCTGTGGGAGACTATATTAAAACCCTTGCTAAAGTTAAGGTATATCATGTCCACTGCTTTCCCTGGATTCACAGAGCCAGGTATCTCATCATACAAGGCAATTAGGTTAGTCAGGCATGACTTATAGGAAGTATGTCATGAAATGTAAAATAAAACCATTACTTTGTTCAAAGTGTGCTGTGTCTTTCTTAGAGAATCCACAGTTCTAGAGTGTCTAGTAAAGTGAAAATTTCTTTAAAAGGTGGTAGAATATTCCATACTACTACTATATATCTATAGACAATGTATTATGAATTGTTTTTTGCCTCATGTTATTTAATTTGCTTCCACTTCATTAATTTTGTTAATTGTATCTGTTGGGTTTCAATAGACTCCCCCAGTTTGACTCTAGCTTGAGACTGATTGGAAAATGTAGAAGTACCCCAAAGAAAGGTGGATTATGAGCAATTAGTTATTATATAAAATGTATTATAAGTGTAAACACAATGCAAATTAGTCACAATTATTCTGAAGAGATGTGGGGTTGGCTGAACAGACAGGATTAGTAGCAAACAAGGGCCTCCTGTCTAATTTCCCAAAATTTACTCTATTTCTCCAATTATACATATTTATCATTGATAAAATCATTGGCAACATGTAGGGGGTGCACCCAGGTGCACATGCACCCCCCTGAGATTAGCTGTTCACCTCCTGGAAGCTCCAGCGGCACAACTGAAAGTGCCAGTGGAAATGCACTTCCAGTTTTGCTGCTGGTGATTTCAGGCTCAGCGATCAGCTGCTGGGGACCCCCCCCCCCCAGTCAGTTATCTGATGCCTCCCCCCGACTTGGGAGGTACCAGTCATGCATGTTTACAATCACGTGATTGCACATACATTAATAACCTCCATCCTTTATTAGCTAGTGCCCATTTACCTCATGTAAAATTACATCACGTATTATTAGGGCATCTCTGCAGTTATCTTATGTGGACAAAATCTCTTTCAATTCCTAAATTCTCTCTTAAAATTACCTAGACTGCCCTATTGTTAGGGGTCTACCCAAGTCAAGGAGGAAACTGGATGGTTTTGTGGGCAGATCTCAGGGCCAGCTGCCATTTTTGAGGGCTTATCATGCCTCCATCTCCATGCCTCTGATTGGTGGAGGGAACCCAGTGGCCCCAACTTTTGCTACTGATTGGCTGTGAGGGCTTTTGTCATGTTGCTTAGCCCCAAGGCTAAGCTATGCTAATTTAAATAGACTGGGGAAGAAGCAAGAGAAAATTTGGACCCAGGAATGGTGGTACTACCAACCAAGATCTCACTTCAGGATACTCAAAATACCGTAGACTTTAAGCTGTACATCTGTATTGCACAGTATTGAAAACACATTTCGAGTATCACTGGATGATGAGCAGCTTCTGTACTTAGAAAGCACTTATTTTAGTGCTGGAAATAATGTCCTTTCCCCTGCTGTTTCTCTCACTGTTCTTATCTATGCTGTCTGGTGTGTGGGATGAGTCTGTTCACTGTGAAAAAAAAATCCTGCTCATGTCATATATTGAGAAATGTGGTCCTTCTCTCTCCCAGGCAAGAAAATGAACATTGAGAGCCACTTCCTTAGCTGTTACAAATCAGTATAGTCTGAATTACACCACCTGACCACCTGGCCTCAAATGCTTGATACACAATTCTAAACATGGTCTAATTTGCTGAAGACAGATGTAGGCTAATTTCCATTTCAGCCATGTGTGTACTGCATGTTGCACCGTCCCACCTAAAGGAAATCCATTTATGTACTCCCACCAGTAACAGCTGTAGCTCTAGAATGTAACAGAATAAGATGAGCTTAGATGGCCATAGGATTTATAGAGTGTGGACTTCATCTTCTCTATATCTTCATTGTTCTCCAGTATCTCCTACACAGATGAACTGTATAAGATATTTATTTTGTATATCCTTACATTCACTGGAAAAGGTAGCCAAGGGCTTCAGGATAAATTTTACCTTCCTGAACTTTGAGTGCAGGGAATATATGCCCTACAAAACCCCTTTTTGGGTGTATCCACACTAGCACGCACATGTCTCTTGCCCCGCCTCAAACCCCTTTGAAGAACGGCAACAGGCATGTGTGAGAACAAAAAAAGGATATCCAGGGGTCTAAAAAAAGTAAAGTATAAAAAAGCAGGACCCTGACTATGCCCTGAGGCAACTGAAGGATGGGTTCTCCATGGAAATGCTCTGGCTGCTAGAGTGTCTCTATGGTGGCACCTTGCCTTGGTGCTGAAACACGTAGTCATCCAGGCCATGTGTTTCATCACCAGGGCTCCTGTACTGGTGAGTAAGGGGTCGGGGGGACTGGAGGAGGGGGGAAGGGACTGTGGGGGGGACTCCTGATGGCCCCTTCCCCTGCCAGCCCTCCCTCCCCCTGGGGGCCTGGGGGTGCAAGTTGGGGGGTGAGGCTGCATAAGGAAGCCATTGGGGGGGGTCTAGGGGAGGGGGAGGTTGGGCTGGGTGCGGCAGTCATTGGGGGGATGCAGCAGATGGTGGGGGATGAAGCCAGGTGGGGCAGTGATCAGGGGGCTGGGGTGGGGCATGTGGGCCTTTCTGGGAGGGTGGTAGCTCCTGTGGGGGCCATTTGGACCCCGTTGGGGGGGTGTACACCTTATGTGGGGAATGAACCCTCTGTGAGAGTGCTGGATCCCTTGTTGGGGGTCTGAACTGCTTTTGAGGGGATGAACCCCCTTCTGGGAGGCTGATTCCCCTGTTGGGGGGATGTAGCCATTGTGTAGGGAGCTGAACCCTCTATTGGGGGGCTGAAGCCCTTGTGTGGGGGCTGAACACTGTGTTGGGGGGCCATAGCCCTTGTGTGTGGGCCCAACCTCTTGTGTAGGGGCCATCATCCTATGGAAGGGCAGCAAAATATGTATTCATGAATTCATGAAACATGTATTTAGAGTTTACCTTATTTTTATGATAAGAGACTTGCTTTAACACTGTAGATATATCAATAAAACATTGTCCAACTGATTGCTGTCTCTGTCTCACTCTTTCTCTTTATAGTGGTCTTTTGTTTTACTTGTGGATGAAGATGGATTTGGGGATATTTTAGAGAGTGATTTGGGGATTTTTTTTTTATCAGGGATTTTTCAGTTTTCCAGTAAGGAAAACCAGAATTCCTGCTAGGGAGGCCAGTGACAGGACCCTGCCTGTTCAGAGCTGGCACCTTGAGCCCAGCTGGCTGTGACTGACCTCCTGGACAAATGGGGCCAGGAGGACATGCTTCGACAGTTCAAAGCAGGCCACCACACCTGAAACATCTTCTGGGTGATAGCTGCCCAAATGGCCAGGCAGGGGCCACAAATGGCAGTAGTGCCACACAAAGACTAACCCTGCAACTGCAGTCCACTGGCAGTTGGCCCACAGGGGCACATGCCTCTACTGGCTGTGCAGTTCCCATCTGAGTCTGGCAGGTGCACAGCAGGTCACAGCCAGGCAGCAGCCCCCACTGCCAGACTGCTGCAGTGGGTAAAGTGTGCAGGGAACTCTTAGGGCTGCTTCAGCAGTCCAGCTGGCACAAGGGCCAGTGTCCTTAGGTACCAGTTGGCTGGGCCCCAGAAGCTCCTGAGTGCTAGTAGCCCTGAGCTACTTGCCAGGGTGGCTTTTTTTACAGCTGGGGCCAGGACAGGGCAGCTTTTTATACTGCTGGGGACAGCACAGGTGCTGGCCCCAGGTTCTAGCTCCCCCTGGATGAAGATCCAGGAGAAGTCAGGCAGGGTTATTGTGCTCCTAGTGGCACAATTTGTTCCACACCAAAGTCCGAGCACATGTGCTGAGGTAAAAAGCCCTGGTTCAAATTTGCACTGCTTCTATTTGAGCTGCTGCAAGTGCATGTGCTTGCATGTGTGGATGTGCCCTATGGTTCTGGCCATAGACCTGGTTCTGGCCACAGGCAATGGCCTGGTGAGGTGACTCCAGGTTCTTAACTACCTGGGTGACAGTGACCATCGCCTACTGGAATTCACCATACAGCACAGGGTGTCAAGAGCCTGCAGTAAGGCAATAGCCTTTGACTTCAAGAGGCCCAACTTGAGCAAGATGAGGAGATTGGTAGGAGAGGCACTGGGGTCCTGGAGAGTTGAGAAACTGGGTGTCCAAGATGAGTGGTTGTTCCTTAAGGAAATGGTCCTCCATGCCCAAGGAGTGACAGTCTCAATGAAAATCAAAGGGGGCAAGAGTGCTCAAAAGCCCCCCTGGCTCACCAAAGGTATTCAGGAATGCCTGAAACCCTAAAAAGAGGTGTACATGCAGTGGAAGGGAGGAGCTATCACGAAAGAGGAGTATACCTCCATCACTCAGGCTTGTAGGGGGGCTGTTAGGAAAACTAAGGCAGATACGGAACTAGAGCTACCATCAAGGATCAAAGACAACAAAAAGTCCTTTTTAAATATATAGGGAGTATAAAGAAAGCACTGGGTAATGTGGGGCCCCTGTGGGATATGCTAGACAATCTGGTGGTTGCACCAGAGGAAAGACAGACCTTTCTAACAATTTCTTTGCCTCCATTTTGTTGTGCAGGGACCAGGACTCTCTCACTGAGATTCAGGATGGATGCAGGAGAGACTCTGACAGGCCTAATGTTGTGGAGGACTCAGGGAACTTCTGGAGGGGCTGGATGCTCTCCACCCCAGGGTGCTGAGGGAATTGGCAGGGGTTATCAAGGGGCCCCTGGCCTGGATTTGCAAGAACTCATGGTGCTCTGTCCAGGTGCCAGATGACTGGAAGAGAGCCAATGTGGTCCCCATTTTCAAAAAAGGGAGGAGGGAGGACCTAGGCAACTATAGGCCCATTAGTCTTACTTAGATCCTGGGGAAGATCTTTGAGAAGATTATCCAGGAGCACATCTGGGAAGGACCAGCAAGGGGAACAATGCTCAAGGGTAACCAGCATGGGTTCATTAGGGGCAGGTGCATGCAGACCAACTTGATTGCCTTCTACAATCAGGTCACAAAATCAGTGGACACAGGTGTTGTGGTGGATGTAGTCTTTCTGGACTTCAGGAAGGTCTTTAACACTGTCTCCCACCCCATTCTCATTAAAAAACTAGGCGACTGTGGCATTGATACCTACACAGTCAAATAGGTCACAATTTGGCTGAGGGACCACAGCCAGGGAGTGGTGGTGGACGGGTTATATTTGATCTGAAGGGATGTGGGCAGTGGGGTCTCCTAGGGCTTGGTCCTTGGGCCTGCACTGTTTAATCTCTTTATTAGAGAGTTGGACAAGGGGGTGAAAAGCACCTGTTCAAGTTCACTGACGACACCAAGATCTAGGGCGAGGTGGGCACGCTAGAAGGGAGGGACAGAATACAGCTGGACCTAAACTGGTTACAGGGGTGGATGAATGAGAATAGGATGGGATTTAATACTGACAAGTGCAGGGTACTGCACTTGGGCAGTAAGAACCATCAGCATACCTATAGGCTGGAGAACTCCCTTCTCGAAAGCACAGTGGCAGAAAGAGATCTTGGAATTATTATCAATTCCAAAATGAACATGGACCACCAATGTGACAATGCAGTCACTAAGGCCAACCGCACCTTGTCATGCATCCACAGATGCATCACAATCAGGGCCAAGGAGGTGATTCTCCCCCTCTATGCAACACTGGTCAGGCCACAGTTGGAGTACTGCATCAAGTTCTAGGCATCTCACTTTAGGAGAGATGTGGCCAGCATCGAGAGGTTCCAGAGGAGGGCCACTCACATGATCCGGGGACAGCAGGGCAGGCCCTATGAGGAGAGGCTATGAGACTTGAACCTGTTCAGCCTTCACAAGAGAAGGCTGAGAGGGTACCTGGTGGCCATCTACAAACTTAACGGGGGGGACCAGCAGGGAATGGGAGAGACCCTGTTCGCCCAAGCACCTCCTGGAGTAACAAGGAATAATGGCCATAAGTTGTTTGAGAGTAGGTTCAGGCTGGACATTAGAAGATACTGTTTCACAGTCAGGGCAGCTAGGAATTGGAACCAACTTCCAAGGAAAGTGGTGCTGGCTCCTACCTTGGGGGTCTTTAAGAGGAGGCTTGACAATTACCTAGCTGGGGTCATATGAGCCCAGTATTTTCTGCTTTCCAGGGCAGGGGGTCAGACTTGATCTACTTATGTCCCTTCTGACCCTACATCTATGAAACTGTGTGTGTATATATTTTTTTTCTGTAGTCTTAGATACTTATACGTTAATCAACATGGCATTCCACTGACATCTTCTTTATATGTCTTGCAATCTTTAAGCATTTGTGCTTCCCAATTTCCTGTCTCATAAGCTTCACACTACACACAAATACTCCACCTAATATCTGATTCTGGTAGCTTTTCTTGTTTCAGTTCTCCCTGATAAATTGTCAAACATCTCATCTGTTTCTATGAACTCACTCCCTATCAGCTTTGAGATGGGATGAGTACAAAGAAAATAACTTCCCTTGTTTGTTTTGCATGTATCAGTTTACACATTTTGTCCAATATAACCTCTGGAGGTTGTATAACAGACAGTATATGAGTATACTGATGGAATAAATGTTATGTTTCCCCTTCAGTTTCACTAAAACATTAATCTTACAATTGTTCATTTGTTCACTTCCCAATTCCTCCACTGTGCCTTTTAATATATTAGACACTAATATTCTGTGAATGCACATAAAACACTTCCTCTTTGTGTTTTTGTTATTCCTTTTGCCTTATACAATTGCACATATGCTGACACACCTTTCCTTTATTTTTTTTTAAGATGGTTGCTCAATATCTTCACTGAAATAGACTTTCCATGAAGTGTTAAAGTGTTGCTTCCACTATTTATTGATTTTTACATTCCCTTTTCATATCTTTGCTGAACATTTGTTACCGATATTCATATGGTATGCAGTCTCACTGTGTCATTTTTTTTACGATCCTTTGTTTCTGGTCAGCAAATAAGGAAGATGTACTAGTCATTACTTTTCCTCCTTTTTTTCTTTTTCTCACATTCAGCAGTTAAAATAAATTGCTAACAGAATGCAGCAAGAGAGAGGAAAGAGAATCATTTGGAAATGAGACTTGCCACTGGCTGATGGTCACGGTCTTTACTTTTTATATTATTAGAGTTATTTTTCACTCTTTTTTATGTCTTATTAAAAAAATGTCATTTAATGTACTTATATCCTTTGTGGCCAAGTGGAAAGCCCTATTAGGGTGTTCAGACTTTACTTCTCTTAACTGTGGATCTTGTGCATATTTTAAGAAAATACCAGTAGATGAGATCCCACAGAAAATACAAGGGAGCTCTTTATGGTTGTCCACTTTTATTTGTGACCTCAGAGGTTACAGGACTCACTGAAAAAGTGGGAGACTAGGTTTCAAATCCGTACTATTCTGAAAGGATTTGAAACAGTGTCGCACAGTTTTTAGGGGTGAGGCTATCTGAATACCTCCTGCTGAAGAACTTCCACTTATAAAATTAATAATGTCATTACACTTCAATAAACAAACCTAAAGTAATGCTTTTCCAACCTAAGATCCCTCCATTCCCTCACAAGAATATATTTGATTTTTTTTTATTTGTCTGTGTTTATTTTAATCTACACTTGTTCCTAGGCCTTATTTACTTTTAATTTTTTTGTTTCATGATTGTGGACCTGATATTCTTATAGCTGTTTTTAATAAAAGAAGATATACAGAGTTTACAAAATTGGATAAATATGCTTTACATGCTAGCGTGTATAACCATATGTGAATATAAAATGAAACCAACAGCAACAAAATTAGATACTTATAAATGAGATAATTTATTTCATTGTTTAATCCCATTGAACAGGACAATAAAAATAATAATAAAGTACTTGTGAATTACCTGATGGAAGTATCCACTCTAAGCTAAAAATATCCACTTCTCAGAAATAAATGATCTGCCTCTTCCATATTCTGTTTTTTTCCAACTGCATATTTTACAGAACTAAACTTAAAACAAAGGTAAGATGATGGACCAGCAAATGGTAAAAGGGAGATAAATGAGAAAAAGCTAAAAGAAAGGGATAGGATATAAGGGAAATTAATACTGCAAATGATGTATTGCTTATATTCACAGTGTTCATGAGGTTGCAAAGGCTTTTGACATAGTCTCCCACCCCATCCTCATTAAAAAACTAGGTGACTGTGGCATTGATGCCTACACAGTCAGATGGATTGCAGATTAGTTCAAGGGTCATATGCAGAGGGTGGTGGTGGACGGGTCATATTCAACCTGGGGGGAAGTGGGCAGTGGAGTCCCCCAGGGCTTGGTCCTGGGGCCCACACAGTTCAATTTCTTCATCAGCAATTTGGACGACGGGGTGAAATGCAACTTGTTTAAATTTGCTGATGATGCCAAAATTAGGGGTGAGGTGAGCACGCTAGTAAGGAGTGAAAGACTGCAACAAGACCTGGATAGGTTACAGGAGTGGGCTGACATAAACAGGATGCATTTCAATACTGACAAGTGCAGGGTGCTGCACTTAGGAAGTAGAAACCAGAAACACACTTATAGAATAGGAAACTCCCTTCTTGAGAGCATGGAGGCAGAAAGGGATCTTGGAGTCATGGGCCAATGATGTGAGGTCACGGTTGGCAGGGCTAACTGGACCTTGTCATGCATTCACAGGTGCATCTCAAGGTGATCCTCCCCCTCTATGCGACACTGGTCAGGCCACAGCTGGAGTACTGTGTCCAGTTCTGTGCGCCCCATTTCAGGAGGGATGTGGACAACATTGAAAGGGTCCAGAGGAGGGCCACAGGCATGATCCGGGGACTACAGGGCAGACCCGACATTGAAAGACTGCGGGACCTGAACCTGTTCAGCCTTCATAAGAGAAGGCTGAGGGCAGACCTCGTGACTGTCTATAAACTCACTAGGGGGGACCAGAAGGGTTTAGGGGAGACACTGTTTCCCCTAGCGCCCCCCCGCATGACAAGGAACAATGGACACAAATTATTACAGATTAGATTTAGATTAGACATCCGCAAGAACTACTTCATAGTTAGGGCGGCTAGGAGCTGGAACCAACTTCCTAGGGAAGTGGTGCTGGCTCCTACCCTGGGGATCTTTAAGAAGAGGCTTGATGCCTACGTGGCTGGACTCATTTGAGTCCAGTCTTTTCTCCCGCCCAGGCGGGGTGTCAAACTTGAAGATCCACAAGGTCCCTTCCGACCCTACTTCTATGATTCTATGATTCTATGAAGTATCTTTGTCCACTGAATAACAACATTATTTTCGTCAGTTCCCTCAATCTTTAAAATAAGAGAACTGTAAATGTTAGGACGTCCTTTTGGAAATGCTCTTTAACAACCTAAAACAGTCTCTTCCTGTGTTATTGACAAGTAGTGATTATCAGAAAACAAGCACTAGTTTCTCTGTATTGTCTTTACCTTAAGTAGCATAAATGTGATTGTGCCAATTTTCCAATACTAAATTTAGCCACATTTTTATTGCACACTTTTTAAGTAAATCAAGTTGTATAAAATCATATCTGTTTAAACTTCTCTGCACTTGATTGCAACTTGGTCTTTGGACTTTACAACAGGATAAGTCTATTAATTTGTTCTACCTCATTTATTTTATATTGAGGAAGGTGCTAGATTGAAGAAAGATGTTTCCCCTTCTGCCCTGTTGCCCAAATTACACCCCAATTTTTTATAATTTTAAGAAATCCTTCTCACTAAAGATTTTTATACACACACACTTACATGAAAATGCATGTTTTATGAAGCAGTCAAAATTGTGAGAAATTCAAAATGTTATTCAAAAGCATCCACAATTTTTTAATAACCATTTGTTCTCTGTATCTTTCAACAACAAGCTGTAACTGAAACTTCTGGAGATGGGAATCCTACACATGAAGTAAAACCTGGACAGAAGTAGTGAATGCTGTCTCACATTGCAATCTGAAATGGATAGAGCATAATCACTTCAGAAGAATTAATATTTCATAAAATTGAAAGGCAGTTGACTTTAGGCAACTGAGAAGCACATTCCTAATGAAAAGTGCCAAGGCTGTGGAGAAAAATGACACCATAAAAATATCTAAGACCTGTATAACTGAGCACAGAAGGGTGATTACATCCATGCACATCACACAGTTACAATCACAACTGGTGCCTTGGCTGCATACAGGCAATATGATGACAAACAGGGACCATGGACAGGCATTCATTTCTAGAGGTAAGAATTTCTGTGAAATTCCTAGAAAAATAGTCCAGGAATTGGAGCATGTGTGTGTCACAATACTCTGGATGAAGAGCTCCACAGTATTCTAGCTTAAGTGTTCCAGGTAGGGGCACTCAGGGGCTGCTTCTCGAGTCACCCCTAGCACTGTTGCCCTGAGAAAGAGAGAGAGAGAGAGAGAGAATGAATCCAAATTGTAGGAGGATTTATGCAGGTAATATGTACCTATCCCAGGCTGGAAGTTGGTCCTTGATGGCCAGTTGGGGTCTTCCTTCAGGTTGGTGTTGTCCAGAAGGGGTCTCCGGCAAGGCCTCTGGGGTGGATAGGTGATGTGAAGCTGGTCTGGTCTGGATGGAAATGGTGTTCCCACTCCATCTGTATTCACTGCCCCTCTTTATAGGGGCAGACTGTGTGTGACCCTAGTGACAGGAGGCATGCCCAGGTAAGGGTCAGCCCCTGGCATAAAGAGCATGTGTGCTCTATGCAGGGGTGTGCAGTTTCAAGTGTCTGTAATGGTGGAGAACAATGATAGTGTTGCTGGTTCTGCAGGGTCTTTTGTTTTCAAATGCTGGTCTTGTCTCTTTTCCTGGGTGAGATCCATGGTTCCTGGATGAATCAATGTTAGGTGATGGCCCAGTCATTACAGGCCATTCAGTAGAGGCCTACTACCATTGTATTTCAATCATGCCCAATTATTCTCATTCATCCAGGAACCAATTTACATGGGAGGGGTACAATGAATCATATTGTTGCAACATGGGATGCCCAGGCAGAGGACAGAAGATGGAGGCTTGACATACACAATGGAATCTTGATGTGACTTTGGTTCACTTACAAACACAGGCCTAAACCATACAATATCCATATGAAACAATAAAAATCAATAAAAAAAAAATAATAATACAATATACGACAATAAAAATCAATACAAACCTAATAATTATACAATATAAAACTGGATATCCAAACCCAAAAACTTGTTACCAAAATAAAAATGTTTAAAGCCTATCCTAAGTTTGAGCTCACTTATACTTATCTATAGGGAATAGAGAGGGAGACAAAAAGTCAGAAATGGTTGGGGAAGGGGAGGGAATGCAATAAAAAAGGAAAAGAAACTGGAGGTTTTGCTAAAGCATGAGGAGCCCACTGATTGACAGCCTGCTTTCTGCCCTGCCTAGGAACAGGACAGGACATTAATAGACACATTTACAGCTGGTGGTGCAGGGGAAAATGGCAGGGAGTTTAAAAATAGTCACCCACACCTCTATGTTGGGCAGCCCAGGCAGCAATATAAAGCTGACAGCACAGGGAAGACAGGGTGAGAATACCTCCCTACCCTCATGGCCCCACTGGCTTTTAAAAATCACCACCCATGCTGCTGAGCTGGGCTGCACAAGTGCCAAGGCAAAGCTGGGAGCACAGGGGGCTATTTAAAGGTTGGTGGGAATGCAAATCAGGGTGAGGAGGCTTTCTTCACCTGCTTTACTGTTCAATCCACTTTAAATATCTGCCTGTGCAGCCCCAACTTCAGGAGTCTTACTGCTGTGATACAGCTGCCTCCCCACCACATTTCTCCAGTTTGAACTGGAGGAGTGTGGGGGAGCATTCTCTCTGATGACAACCTTTGTGGGACTCTGAGAAGTTCCTACTAAACAAGAATGCCCCTATCCCACCAATCAGCTGATTGTGTAATTTTTCAAACTATGAACTAATGAATATGGAATCATCTATGGTCCAAGATATACATGAAGTGGGGATGTACCATTGCATAATAATTTGTATACATGAAACAGGTGATATTAATCCTGTAGGTGATATTAATCCTGATATTATTTTAGTTGAAAAAAAGAGATCAATTTTTAGAAGGTAGGTGGAAGGAAAGAAAATAGGCAATACATTGAAAACTCCTCTGTGGATTGGATGTTTATGGGATGTATATAATTCTTCTTCATCTTTGAAAGGTTTTGTAAAAAATGATCAAAAATGCTATAAGACATGGAATTTAGTACCAATGCTGTGCTGGGGCATGGCAGACTTGGGTCATTTAACTGTTTTATCTCATTCGTTTATAAAGTTTGATGTGTGTGATCAGCCTTGCTTTCCTTAATTCTTATTCAAAGATATTTCCTAGAAAGCTTTTGTAGGTCTCTTGATTATTTAAACGTAAAGTTAAGACAAAGGCAGAGATTTCTGAAGCAGAAATTGTGATATCTCCTTTGCATAAGTGCATGACTTTGACTAATGAATTGTATTCTGCCTCCTCTCACTGACACAGAATAGATCCTTTCTTTCAGGAGTCTGACTGATTTCAGGAGTACTACTAAAGTAGTATGCTTCATGAGTGCGATCAAGAAAATTACCTAAAATAAGGTTGGGGTTAGAAATTACCTCTGCCTAACTGTATCTTACCCCCCAAGTTAAAAGTAATACTGACCTAAAAATAAATATTTTGTAAAGACATACTGATGGAGATGGATGAAAATGGAAGGCAGAGGTAGACATCACAAAAGCGCTATAGTCTGCTAAGGAAAATATACTTGTCTCAAAATGTGTCCACATGAGACTCTTTAATGCACAATAGACTAACCTCCTACACAAAGTAAAGCATCACTATCTACCCATGAGTAGGAGCTACTTCATAGTAGATTAGTCTACCATATGGTTTTCTAGTACCTGTAAATTCAGGTAGTAAATTTACTGCACAGTAATGCATGGTTACATAGCTGACTGGGAGGAAATTGTTTCCAGTCAGCCCAGGCAGCAGGGGGCAGGAAAATGCTGCTTGGGCCAGTATCAATCACAGAACTGGAGAAGGGGTATTGTCCACTGTCCCACAGCAGGCAGAACTGGGGCTGGAACTTCGCCCCCTGCTGCCAGGACTGGCTTTGATCATGGATCTGGGGCTAGGACTTGTTTGCTGTGGGGGTAGAGGACATTGTCCCCACCCTGGCTCTGCAATCAGAGCTGTCCCCAACAGCAGGCAGCTGCCAGGGGTAGGGGGCAATGTCACAGACCTGGCTACAATCTCAGAGCCAGGAGCTGGAAGATGCTTGCTGCAGGGGCAGGGGACATTGTTTCTGCCCTAGCTCTATGATCGGAGCATGGGTTGGGCAGCAGTCAGCTGCCTGATGCAGGGGTTGGGGTGGGAAGCAGCTGTCCCAAAGGTGGGACAGCTCCCCTGCCCCCTGGAGCCCAGGCCTGACCCTGGTGCCCCCTGCCATCCTGGGGCTGGCACCCGCAAGAGACTAGCGCTCCCCCTGGCTGCCATATAGTAGCAGAACAGAGCAGGAGTACCCCTACCCTGAACTTCTCCCAATGGGCACACATGTAGACATGCACTCAAGGAAAGCCTACCGTGTAGTATCTTACTACACAGTAAGCTTTCTGAGCATTAGTTGCACATATAGTTGTGCCGTCAGAAGCTGAAACATTACATGATCTCAGATAATAATATTTCAGACAGCGTTATATAATAACGATGTTCTAATATTCCAATTCGATGTTTAGCTGAGGAAGGCAAGTAGAAACCAGGCTGTGAGTATCTATTTTCTTAATATTGCAATACAATATTATGTACAGGTTTTACAACAAAAAAGATATGGGTCAATGGATTACCTTTTAAATCATTCATCTCCTTTCAAACAAGAATCATTTCATACTGTGGATATTGTGTTCTCTATTGTATAGTCACAAATTAGATTATTGCAAATGGCAATAGGTGGTTTTTTATTGTAAACCAGATATATTTGCACTGAAAAAAGGGAAATCTTTCACTTTGCAATGAAGCCAAGTAAGCATAATGAAATGACTCCATAAACTTGGACAAGAGCTTAATTTTATAATTAGACTGGTCATTCATGGGTGTCATGCCCATATAAATACAGCTCAGCAATTGCAGAATTATCAATGTTTTAATCATTTGCATTCACAGTAACAACATAAGAACATCTTGTAAGGTTATTAAGAAAAAAGTGGTGTAGATGAAGGCTTAGATAAGCCAGTTTGTCATCTCATTGTCTATGCACAACCAAGGCACAGATTAAAACTTCATAATAATATGAAGTCCACGGACCTGTATCACAAGCAGGTCCGTGGAGGTGATCTTTCGCCTCTATGCGGCATTGATCAGGCCACCGCTGGAGTACTGAGTCCAGTTCTGGGTGCCACACTTCAAGAGGGATATGGCTAGCATTGAGAGGGTCCAGAGGAGGCCCACTCGCATGGTCAATGGGCAGCAGGGCAGGCGTAATGCAGAAAGGCTAAAGGGCCTGAACCTATTCAGCCTCCACAAGATAAGGCTGAGAAGGGATCTGGTGGTCATTTACAAACTCAATAGACCAGTGGAAATTGGGGGAGGCTCTGTTCCCCTCGGAACCACCCAGTGTTACTAGGAGTAATGGCTACAAACTGTTAGAGAGATGACCCCAGCACCCATTCCTACCCAGGACAGTGGATCAAACCTGATGATCTGGTTAGGTCCCTTCCAACCCTAAGCACTATGATACTATGATATAATAGAACTTCTATGCCCATGCTGATTTTAAAACATTTACATGGTGTCTCTGTTCCAATGCTAAGCACCCAATTCTCTTCATTTTTTTCTGGTACTTTTCACTGGATTGTGCTTCTCACCTGCTAAAGTCAATTGTTTTCAATTTTGCAAAATAAAGTCCCCTGAAGTAAACTATGATCATTGTTTCAGTTTAATCATTCATAAAGAGAGAATAGGGTAAGAAGAAATATCCTTTTAGTGTTGTCAATGACATTTTCATAAGCACAAAATGAAAGGAAATATCCTTTGAGAATTTTAATGATGACTTCTGTTGTCCCTTAGGCACCCTTCCCAATGCATCAGTATGAAACTTTGATCCAACAGGTAGTAACATATTACTGGTACAGAACACCGATAAATTATTACTACAGTATAGAAAAGTAGAAATCGGGATCCTTTCCCTGACCCCTGGGATTACATAACAGCATCTAAGAATGACTATCTCTATATAACTTATATATATCTTTGAGAACTCCTGGAGCTCTGGTGAAGAGCCCAAAAACTGGAAGAAGGCCAATGTGCTGCCTGTCATCAGGAAAGGGAGGAAAGTGGATCTGGCAAACTACAGGCCCATCAGCCTGACCTCTATCCTGGGGAAGGTCTTAGAACAGTTTATTAAAGAGGCCATCCTTAATGGACTGGCTGACGACAACATTCTGAGGGATCGCCAGCATGGTTTTTTTGTGAGTAGGTCTTACTTGACCAATCTCATTTCCTTTTATGAACAGGTGACCTATCACCTGGACAAAGGAGAAGAGATTGATGTCATATATCTTGACTTCAAAAAAGCCTTTGATCTGGTATCCAATGATCACCTCTTTGCAAAAGTGGCCAATTGTGGCCTCAGGTCCACCATGATCAACTGGCTGTAGAATTGGCTCCGTGGTCAGATCCAGAGGGTGGTGGTTGATGGAAGTCAATCATCATGGTGACCTGTGAACAGTGGGGTCTCTCAAAGCTCTGTCCTTGGACCTCTATTGTTCAACATCTTCATTAATGATGTGGACATTGGAGTCAGAAGTGGACTGGCCAAGTTCGCCAATGACACCAAACTTTGGTGTAAAGCATCCACATCTGAGGACAGGATGGCGATCCAGGCTGACCTTGACAGGCTCAGGAAATGGGCAGACAAGAACCTGATGGTGTTTACCACCAAAAAATGCAAGGTTCTCCACCTTGGGAAGAAAAGCCTGCAGCATCCTTATAGGCGTGGCAGTGCTACACTGGCTAGCACTATGGATGAAAGGACTTTGGGGTCATGACTGACTACAAAATGAACATGAGCCTTCAATGTCATGCTGTGGCAAGTAAAGTCAGCAAAACACTTGCTTGCATCCACAGATGCTTTTCAAACAAATCCCAGGATGTCATTCTCTTGTTCTACTTGGCCTTGGTAAGGCTGCAGCAGGAGTACTGCATTCAGTTTTGGGCTCCACTATCCAAAAAGGATGTGGAGAAGATTGAGAGAGTCCAGAGAAAAGCCACATGCATGATCAGAGATCAGGAAAATAGACCTTACAATGACAGGCTGAGAGCTATGCGACTCTTCAGCCTGGAAAAGTGCAGGCTCAGGGGCGATCTGATGGCCAGCTATAAGTTTATAAGGGGTGTTCACCAGGATCAGGGGGAACATTTTTTCACCGGAGCATCCCAAGGGATGCCAATGTTGAATGGTTATAAACTCCTGCAAGACCATTTCATGCTGGACATAAGGAAAAATTTCTTTACTGTCTGGAATAGCCTGCCGTCGAAGGTTGTTCAAGCACCTACTTTGAATGCCTTCAAGAAAAACTTGAATGTTTATCTTGCTGGGATCCTATGACCCCAGCTGACTTCCTGACCCTGGGGCAAGGGGCTGGACTCGATGATCTTCCAAGTCTCTTTCAGCCCTAATGTCTATGAAATCTATGAAATGTATTCAAGAGAAGGTAAAGGTGATTTGATTACAGTATATAAATTAAATGGGGACAGGAATTTGATAATAGTGGTTTTTTCAGAGCAGTTGATAAAAGCATCACAGGATATATGGGTGGAAGTTGAGATCAGACTAATTCAGAGAAGAAATTAGAAAAATAAATTAAGATTGAGGCAATTAATCATTGGAACAATATAATGAAATAGTGGATTCTCTCTTACTGGGTATTTTAAAATCAAGCTTGGGTGTTTTTTATAAGCCTTCTTTTTAGTTAAAGTGAAGCTCTGGGAAGTCCTATGTCCTATATTAGGGGTTTTCAACCTTTTTGGATCAGCCATGTATGAGCTTTCTATGCCCCCCACATCCCATATGGTAGCATGGGATGGTGCATAGCAGCATTCTGTCCCCACCCACCCGCACATACCCACTAGGGCCTTCTCAAGTACCCCTCTGGGTCCATGTAACTATAATTTACAACCCCTGTTCTATATTATCCAGGTGGTTATACTAGATAATAATTTCCTTTTGTCCCTCTAATGAATTAATCTATTACTTCTGCCCCTTAACAGAGCTGTGTCCTTGGAACACAATCCCATGGATTTGATGCCCTATGGATTTTTGCTTCAAAGGTAAGAAGAGAAAGGTTTGGTGCTTCTGTGTCTGTTAAAAGAGAACCTTAGTGACACCTGCCACCTTCCCCGGTGCATTGGGGTAGTCCTCCCACCCTCCACTACTATGTTTCTAGCAAGTCTGAAGCTTGACTCTCTTGCCAGCTATCTGTCACCACTAGTGAGCCCTCAGCTCCCCTTTCCCTTGGCCTTCTGGGGCTTTAAAGCAATAAACAAAAAAATCAAAAGTAAACAAAACTGTGCGGGGTGCTGCCAGCGAATCTGATGGCCAATTCATCTGGCATGTCTTCCTGCTGGTGTTTCCTGCCTTCCTTATTGCCACAGACTTCATAGTTTTTCCCTTAAATTATTGGAGCCCCTCTGGACTTCTCTGACTTAGCTTCCTCAGCTTCACTCCCTCTGCAGCTGTCCAGCAGGCATCCTTGTCTCTCTCTCCCTCAGCACCAGCGGCTGCCCAGCAATCCCTGCTTTTCCCCTTCATTCCCCCCCCCCCCCACTCACACACACACTGCCTCTGCTGGGCTGAGCCTAATCAGGTAGCTACTCATGAACCAGGCTGGTCCCCTTTTGCTCCCCATCATTGGTTCTAGCTGTGTCAATGATTCTTCTCTTCCTGCAAACTTGGAGGGGTTTGTTTTTATTTCTTTACAGTCCCAATGGAGGCTTTGCTGTTGATTCAGTGGGAATATGATTATGCTTGAAGTGACCTGGGATTTGGAAATATTAAAGGATTTAAAGTTACACTCCTCTCTTCCTAGAAGTGAGGACTGTGTGATAATTGGCACATCTGGATATACTGTACAAAAACTAATTTGACTGAGAGATTAGCTTCCCATTCTGGTCAAAGTAGGAGAGGAAAGATCTTGCAAACAAAAACAAGAGTAGACCAGAATCACCAGCAGTTTTCTCTTGGACTACCTCCTAATGACTGTAATTATTAGTGACTGAAATTTTCTGCTGCTTCCAGTGGGAACCAATGTGATTGACTAATTGATTGATTAGTTCTCTTAGCCAAACTGTTTTGGATATTTCATCTAAGAGATGGCTATAATAAAAGTCATTTCTTAAATTTAAGAATAAGAGCACACCTTATTCTTGTCTTCATGTAGGAGGAACTCCACTTGAAAGAGACATTATAGACCAGAGAAATTAGGTGTGGGGCAAAATCCTGAGTGCTTGCTTTGATGCCCACAACAACACTGTCATAGACTTCCAAATGATCAGGATTGTACATGTAGTGTTGAAATCTCAAGTTTAAAAGTGCATGCAAATACTATAGACAACTTAAAACTTCTCTTTTCTGTTAAAGAGCCTTCCCTTTATTGTCAGTCAGAGTTTTTGGTGATTTTTGAATACAATTAAGCTAGTTCATAAAAACATCATACATTATGATCCTTGATTTCTTATAAATTATATAAAAAATGTTCTCTAGCCACCCCCAAAGCTATGCTTATCCCTTGCAGATATTATCCAGCTTCAACCCTGACCCAGAGCCTGGCCTTGTGGGCTTCAAACCTGTGCCTGGGCTTCAGCCGTCCCACTTTTAATCCTTTTCCTTTGGCTGCACTTACGTCCAGGTGCACTGCCCATGGACTTTGGCTTCTGAGCCCAAGCCCTGCCTTGCTCTCTATACTAGACCCTTGGGTTCCTGACCAACAAGGAAGCTCTTGCTCTCTATGCCATTCCCTGGGGTCTCCAACCCTAGTAGGGCTGTTCTTGCTCTGCACTGCCTTTACAAGGCTCTATTATATGTGTCTCTCAGACTCCTCCATGGCCTCCATCTCTCCCCCATAGCCACAATGTGGTTCTCTGCTTTTTAAAAATTTAAATACAGAAAAGGTAACTAGAACACAAAGTGTTAGCCATCTGGTTGCAACTCATTCAGGGCCCTTCTGGGATAAAACAGTTGCCACAATCCTCCATAAGAAGCTGGCTTGATTCCCCAGCTCCCCTTTTCCCTGACAGTCAGCTCCATCATCAGCTTTTTCTCCTGGAGCTTTCAGGCCTAGACTGCTAGCCCAGCCCAAAAACTGGGATTATATACAGCCAAGTCTGCCTCTTCTGTCCACCTGACTGTTGCCTTTGAAAATGGGCCCATGGGTTTCTGTTCAGCTTAATGCACTGCTTGGACTCCCCCGCTTTGCAGTCCTCACTAGTTACCTGGCAGTCCCAGGCCTCAACTCTGGGTCCCCACAGCTGTAGGCTTTTGCAGAGTTCTGCCCCTGTGGACTACATAAGTCCTATTGTCCCCTAGGCAGCTGCCCAGTTATTATGAGTAACCCCATACTTCTTATTTGGGCTTTATCCTGGCTGCTTACCCAAAATGCTGCTAGCCACAATTCAGATGTTTCCTGAGGAGTTCTTTTAGCCTGCTCTCTTTCTCCTCTCAAAGTAACAGGAGCACCTGGCCCCTGGCTCCCTGTTATACGTACACATTTCATTGCTTGCTCCTTGAACTTCACTTTACAAATTCCATTTACATTCAAGTTATATCTTGTCTCTTTGCCAGTTTTACTAATATAACTGTTCCCTTTAGGTGGAATTAGGCCAATAAAATGTCAAGATAAGGCAATAGTCCATAAATTCTGTTCAAAGGATGTTGATAGAGATGTATTTGATAGTTTAATTTTGATACAGACAGACATGAACACAATCTGTTTGCTGGACCTTTCACGGATTAGATATTTATCTCTTTTCTGTTACACTACTGCATTGAGTGGTGTCTCTTCCAACCAGAAGGCCTATATCCAAATGGTTTCCTAGCTATAATTATCTGTGTATTGTTGATAGCATTAGCTGCTGCCACAACTTTATAGAAACACAGCATGCCACTGTTGAAAATTTCAGGATAAATAGCTTTGTCATACTCCACAGTTTCCCTCTCATGGGAAACTTAGCACCCAGGGACTGTGACCATGAATGCTGTTCTAGCCCTTCCAGAAAGGTAATCTTCAAAATTATTCCACCTTAAGCTTTTAACATTTTCAGGTGCTGAGTGCTAGAGTTGTGTGAAATTTCAGCAGCCATTTTAGCACTCAAAACACTGAATCTGAATTGAAACAGAAGTCTCCAAAATGTTTCAGAAATGTTTGGGAGAATTTCAGAGTTTCAGAGTGGGGCTTGGAGGGAAACAAAAACTAAGAAGAGGGAAAGGAAAGAGGAGGGGGGAAGGACTACTCTGCTATTGGCATCTAGGTCCCAGTTTGATTCCCCAACTCTCTGATCATTTCCCTGGCTCTCCACAGGGGTGTGTGGGGAGGCGGGGCAGATCTTACACACAGGGTTTCAGCAAGCTGCCACTACAGGCTGGGACCAGCAGCACCCACTTGGCACAGCCCATGCCAAGCATCTGGAAGACTGCAGTGCTGCCGCAGCATAACATCAGACTGCCACTGCTAGCTGGCAGCTCTGGACTATTTCTCCAGCCAGCAGCAGCAGCAGTCTGCTGAAACCCCGCATGCAGATCTGCCACCCAGAAAGAGCTGGGGAAAGCAATAAGAGAGCTGGGGAATTGAACCAGGAGCCATGGCTGGCAGGTGAAGCTGCCACAGCTCCAGGACAGTGCGTAGTGCCCTACCAAGCTGCACTGCACCCATGCCATGGGGAAGCTGTCCCAATGGTGCCACATGGGGGGGGGTGATCCCTACTTCCTCCCGCTGTTCAGGATGGCTCATCTATGAGTGCACAGAGGCTCCAATCACCACTGCTGCACCTGGTGAGTGTAGGGCTTTTTTTCTTTTTTCTTTTTAGTGCTCCACACTCACTGCCTGCAGCAGCCATGATTAGGGCCTCTGGACACTCATGGCAGAGCTAACACATGCAGTGTGGAAGCCTGCTGTCATCCCGCACACTAGTCCAGCCGCCCATGCTCCCTGGAAGGGCTGTGGGTCTGTACTAGGCTCTTCATGGGGGACATAGACCCCTGGATCTCCGTGTGGGATGACAGCACGCTGCCACTGCTGGCAAGTGATACTATTTTGCTTTGAACACTTTGAGGTGCAGTTAAACAAAAATCCCTACACCTAGGTCCTTGAAGCTTGGCATACTTCATTCCCTCAGAAGGGGCTACAATGAAACAAACCCAAAAAAATTGATTAGATTTCACCATTCAGTGCATGGAAAGTGGGAGGGTGCCATCTTTGAACATGTTTGGTGACTGGTATCTCCTCTTCTAAGTATGGTACAAAGGTAATCTTGATGTCTAATCCAATACTCTCAAGGTCACATCTTTCTTGCAAAACTGTAACAATATAAGAGATAAGTTATGCATCTGTGAAACACAAAGGACTTCCAAATTTTTGGCAGCTGCTCCCATTTCTCCAGGGATCTAGCAGATCTCCTGAGGCTTGTCGGGGTAAACCGAACAGAATGAATTTGGCCCCAAGGTCATGGTGGGCTGGGGTGGCAATCAGATATGGACAGGTGGGATTATTGGCATGGAGTCAGGAGATATGGACCCGTAGTGGATTTGAACAAAGATGAATTTATTTAACTTACGCCTTAGGCGTAGGCAGCGATGTCTTCAGTTACAGTATAAACAACAGAGAACAACGAAAGGGTCTGTTGGCCCACGAGGTTCCCTGACAGGGCAAGCCTGTCGGATAAGTCCCAGGGCTGGTCAACAGCTCATAAATGGGGGTAAACAGACAAACAAAACTGTAACACGTAGGTCAATAACTGGGATCATGACGCCAGTCCAGTGGAGAAACGGATGGTTGATGATGAAAGCCGAGGTCGAAAGCCAGGTAAGTAGAGTCACGTCGAGGTACCGAGGGTGATCTGGAGGTGAAGTCAAGGCCAAAACAAAAACAGTCCAGTAACCAGAGAATTGTTAGTATAAGGAGAATCCAAATTGTAGTCAAGGATGGCGAGAAGTCAATCGAAAGCCGAATAATCAAAGCTGCAATCACTATCAGTTAAGGACATAGAGTGCCAAATTGAGGGAGGAGATCAATAGGCCTAAGGGCCTGACTGAGAGAGTCCCTGGAGCACCAGCCTCTGTCTCCAGCTAACGCGATCTCCCCCTGAGGGAGGGGCTCACTGAACTTTTATCTGAATTTAGTGGCCAATCAGAACATTTTCCGCAGAGAAATTTCTAGTCAGATTACCTCATGTCAGGTTCTGACTGAGCATGCTCTCTGTCAGAAGCTGACACAGTCTGAGCATGCGTCTGTGGGGAAAGTAGGTGAACAATGATTGACAGGTCTGCAGGTCACCCAGGGGGCAAGGGCTGGGTGAGCCTTGGAACTTTCCACTCACAGAGTCCAATATGCATGTCAGTCTCAATCTTCTGTGTTGGCGGCATCTAATCAAAATTTTGCTCTGACAAGGCTAAAAAAAAGGCCTACAAAGGATGGAGGATGGGATTCATCTCCAAGAAGGAACATTCTGCACTGGGCTGGTTCTGCAGGAAGCAAACCAGGAAAACCAAGGCTGCAACTGAACTCCAACTAGCTTTGAGCATCAAGGACAATAAAAAGTCCTTTTTCAGATATGTGGGGAGCCAGAGGAAAAGCAAGGGCAACATTGGACCCCTACTAAACCAGATGGGACACCTAACAACTGATGCCCAGGAAAAATCCAACCTATTAAATGGGTACTTTGCGTCGGTCTTTCATCAATCCCATGGGATGCCCATGCCCAATACGGGACAGGGAGGTCTGGCTGAGGCAGATCTCCTGCCCTTCAGCAATGATGACCTCATGAAGGAACACCTTGAGAGGCTGGATACCTTCAAGTCATCTGGCCATGACAATTTACATCTTTTACTCAAGGAGCTGGCAAACATCATAGCCCAGCCCCTGGCATGGATCTTTGAGAACTCCTGGTACTCTGGTGAAGTGCCTGAAGATTGGAAGAAGGCCAATGTGGTGCCTATCTTCAAGAAAGGGAGGAAAGTGGATCTGGCAAACTACAGGCCCATCAGCCTGACCTCTATCCTGGGGAAGGTCTTAGAACAGTTTATTAAAGAGGCCATCCTTAATGGACTGGCTGACGACAACATTCTGAGGGATCGCCAGCATGGTTTTTTTGTGAGTAGGTCTTACTTGACCAATCTCATTTCCTTTTATGAACAGGTGACCTATCACCTGGACAAAGGAGAAGAGATTGATGTCATATATCTTGACTTCAAAAAAGCCTTTGATCTGGTATCCAATGATCACCTCTTGGTGAAACTAGCCAATTGTGGCCTTGGGACCACCACAATCCACTGGCTGGGAAACTGGCTCTATGGTCAGACCCAGAGGGTGGTAATTGACGGCAGTCAATCATCATGGTGCCCTATGACCAGTGGGGTCCTGCAAAGCTCTGTCCTTGTACCCATATTGTTCAACATCTTCATTAATGATGTGAACATTCGAGTCAAAAGTGGACTTGCCAAGTTTGCCAATGACACCAAATTTTGGGGCAAAGCATCCACACCTGAAGACAGGATGGCGATCCAGGCTGACCTGGACTGGCTCAGCAAATGGGTGGATGAGAACCTGATGGTGTTTACCACCAAAAAATGCAAGGTTCTCCACCTTGGCAGGAAAAAGCTGCAGCATCCTTACAGGCTCAGTGGTGCTATGCTGGTTAGCACTACAGAAGAAAGAGACTTGGGGGTCATCATTGACCGCAAGCTGAACATGAGCCTCCAGTGTGATGCCGTGGCTAGTAAAGTGACCAAAACACAGGCTTGCATCTATAGATGCTTCTCAAGCAAATCCTGGGACGTCATTCTTCCCTTGTACTCGGCCTTGGTGAGGCTGCAGCTCGAGTATTGTGTCCAGTTTTGGCCCCCACAATTCAAAAAGGATTTGGAGAAGCTTGAGGGAGTCTAGCGAAGAGCCACATGCATTATCAGAGGTCAGGAAAACAGACCTTATGATGACAGGCTGAGAGCTATGAGGCTGTTTAGCCTGGAAAAGCACAGGCTCAAGGGTGATCTGATGGCCACCTATAAGTTTATCAGGGATGACCAGCAGTATCTGGGGGAACATTTGTTCACTGGAACATCCCAAGGGATGACAGGGTCGAATGGTTATAAACTACTGCAAGACTGTTTCATGCTGGACATAAGGAAGAATTTCTTTACTGTCCGAGCCCGCAAGGTCTAGAATAGCCTGCCATTGGAGGTGGTTCAAGCACCTACATTGAACACCTTCAAGAGAGAATTGGATGCTTATCTTGCTGGGATCCTATGACCCCAGGTGACTTCCTACCCTCTGAGCAGGTGGCTGGACTTGGTGATCTTCCGAGGCCCCTTCCAGCCCTATTGTAAATGAAATCTATGGAATCTCCAGGATGATATCTTCTCTTGTGTTGCAGACCTGGAATCAGAATCCCAACTGTCTGGAGCAGCTGTATGCCTGGAAGCATTCCTGAAGAATTATGACAACACTCTTAATCAGTCTGTTATCCAGAAAACACCCTCTTTTATGGATACAGCTTTCAAGAGAGCAAATGAAATTGTGAAGCCTATGTTGAAAGATGGTTATGGTTTCACATTTTCTGAAGTAAGAGATCTTGTAAATGATTTGGTGGATGGTGATATAATAAAAAGTAAAGAAGTAAAGATGCATTTACAAAAGTGCCATAGAGATGGGATACATTGCAGTTATTTCGACTTCAAAAACGAGCCTATAATGGCGCCCTCTGCTGATCTAATACCAAATGAAATCATTTAGCACATCAGAAAAATAGATACCATTAAAACAGCAGTGAAGGGCATATGGGATTCTCTTAAGAAAGCAGATTCTGGACTAGAAGATAGGTTCTGTGATTCTAAAAAACTCAGGTTAGCCTGATCAAGAACTCAGTTGCCAAACAAATGTGTCACATTTTTCTGAGCTACACTATATAAGTAAGGGAGTGTTAATATCCAATATGATGTCTGGGGAACACCCGTGTGATCAGTCAGAAGATGTGTCAGAGAATATCTGTGATGAAAATTATGGTGAAGAGTGTGAGAAGTGGACTTCTAAAAAAACCTTTTGTATCAAAGCAAATCAATCCTAAATGCTAGAATATTGTTTCAGATCCTATACTACTATGTTCATTATGCGTGGAAAAAAAAAGGACTTCATATCATGACTGCTCATGCAATATATCATAAATACTAAAGCAAAGAATTGATCACTGCCATGAACAAGTCATTAGTGTTTATAATGTAGAACAAAGTGCAGCATTTCAGAAGAAAACTGACAGCACACACTGTTCACAGCAATGCTCATGGGTAGACTCCTTTACCTGCTCATTTCAGAAAAGAAAACTTTACACTCAGTGTATAAATAACTTTGACCATGAAGACCATTTAACAATCAGTGGCATTCACAGTTCCCATGACACCGTGAGTGTTCTGTTTCAGGTGAAACCTGACCCCAGTGAAGTTCCAGCAAAGCTAAAGATTTCTGAAACTGATGTGGCTAGAAGTGGAACCCATTTAATGACTGAGCTGCAGTGCCAGAAAATTTGAGATTATTGATGAGCACCTAATAATCCTTGCCTACCTGCAGATTTCTGAGCTGATGACTCCCTTACAAACTTCAAACACAAAGCAAACTACAAGCAAAATCCAAGTTTGTTCTCTTCTTGGTGAAGAATGAGATTCCAAGTGAAAGTTCATCAACTACGCCCACTCCTACATGGGATGAATGTCATGCTTTATTATTAAGAGCAAAAACACCACTGCTGATTATTGCTTTCCTGCCAGTAATTCCAAAACCTGTTACATATTATGCAATGGCTTATATAGACCTTAAAACCTTCAGAGTGCTTACTCTCAGCTGAATCAGACATCTCTACTTATCTATTGTAATAAGGGAGATTTCATATAGTCACAGATATAATAATGTGAAACCCATCAGGGCTTACATACATTGTTCCAATGATGGGAATTTTTCACTGCACTAAAGTTGTCACGCATATTATTGGGAAGTACCTGCATGGGAGTAGTGCTGATGAAATGCGGTGTATTTGGTGATAAAAGTTGTAGACGGTAGTCACTATGTAAGGTCATTCAAGGGATTTATCATCTTGTCAGAAGTCATAAAAAAATTGAAATGGGATGCTTTCTGGAAAATCACTCCTGCTGACATGTATTCTGCAGTATTCAAAAATGCACAAAAACTGAAGACATCTCTCACAGATAAGGATGCAAAGACATCTCCGGATATCTATGTAAATGTATTTAATGCTGATTAATGATCACTATGAAGATTACAAGGCTTTCAGCGCTTCCTGTAAGGCGAAATCTGAAATGTTCAACTACTGGAATGGTTTTAGTGAGCTAGTTCAGATGCTCAAAAATTTGGTAGCTGCTGATAGAGAAGGTGATTAGGAATCATGTCTTCAAGCTGTACAGGATCTCCTCCCTATGTTTAGAGAATCTGACAGCATTAAGTCCTTGCACTATGCATTCTGGTACCTTGAAAATATGACAGATCTCCAGGCATGACATGCAGATGTGTACCAAAATTTTTTAGATGGTGATTTTGTAGTCTGACAACAAAACAGGTTATTCTGTGCAGTTTCTCCTGATATGAAGCTTCAACAAACTATTCAGAGATCTCAAAAAAAGTCCTGGTAGAGGTATAATTGGACAGCCTGGGCAACAAAAATATGTTAATGAATGGGAACTTTGTTTATCATGAAATTCTCACAATCAGCAATACATTCGCAGAATTAATAGGGTCTGGCAGAACTAGATACCATGAGACATATACTCACCATGAGTAGCCTGGGAGTTCAGCCTTAAATATTGCATCATGTGTTTTCTGTGTGTTCCAGTCCATGGAGGATACAGGTAACCCATATATCACATCCAGTCTGGTGCAACTTCCTAATTTCATAAGCAAGCAATGTGTCCCAGGAGAGATAGCCGAAAGACTGCTTTCATTCAGAGAATTTGCAATGCAAGTTCAGAGGCTTATATGCAGTATAGAGATGAATGTTTCAATACAAAAAGAAAGAATCTTTCAGATACTATTAAGAAGGTAAAATGGCCACGATTTGTTTGTGACAGAGATATACAGGTAGAAAAACATAAACCAATTGCAGCAACAGAAAAGATATTGTACTCTGCAGCCAAGAAAATCCTACACATAGCAAAGGATCAAGGAGAGTCTTTTAAGAACATACTGAAGTATGATCTACTGTCATCTGACACATTATTTGATGATAGTGGCCTTTTTACTAAACCAATCAAGTCAGTTCTTTTAGAGGAGCTTGAGAAGAAACTGCAACCAGAAAAGCAACCAAAAAATCACCCTGCGGTAATTCTGGACTTTATGTTTCAAGTACGCCAAGTCTGAAGCAAAAAAACCCGAAAACTTTTCAAGAACTTTTTGATACCCTATGGAGGAAAGCTATCCAATTCCAATTAGTTTAGAGGGTAGATGTCGTGTCTGATAGTTATGTGGATAAGTCATTGAAAGAAGGTGAATGAGAGAGGAGAAAGACTATTACACCAATAGAGTTTATAAAACTGGATCCTGGCACTCCTTTACCTGTGCAGGTGGATAAGTGTTAGCCTTCTTCACCAAACAAAGAGTTATTACAACTGTCAGCCAAAGAATACTTTTGTTAAAAAGGAAGAGAGAGTAGCACACAAACTACAGTGTTAAGTGGAAGTATGACAGGAGAATGTGAGAGATGGGAGGCCATAATGATCACAGATGATGGGATTCAGGTATGCAATCATCTGTCTGCTGCTCTAGAAGCACACAACTCAACTGGTCATCCATTTATTTGATACAGTTTTATCCGGTTTCATATGTCATAATGCTGTCTAATGATACAGATGTTTTTGTCCTTCTTTAATATCTGTTTCAACTGTTTAAAAAGGACTTTTGGAACGTTGCATTAAAGTCAGTTTGGTTGATAAATTAAGATTTGTTCCTCTTCACATGCTTGGACAGAAACTAGAACCAACTTTGTGCAGTGTTCTTATTACGTTTTGTTTTGCACTGTATGAAAGTAAACCAATTTTACAGCTTCCCCCTCACTTCTTTCTCTATTCAAAATAGACATCTTGGAGATGCTTTTTTGTGGCATGTGAATGTTTTAGCCTGGATGATAGCGGCTACAGAAGTATGTTAAATCTAAAAGATTTGGGGCAGTATGAAGACCTGAGTAGAGCTCTTTTTCTGGACAAATGTCTCCATTCTGTTCCTGATGAATTATTCCTGACATGTAACTGTGCAACATGCAAAACTGCAACACACAAGCACCAAAAAAATTACATTTCTTGTAACAAATACTGAAAATGTGGTCAAAACTGTATAAGGAAAAGCAAGTTGTCTAATGGATGTGTTGGATCACCCCCAAACATTAAAAGATACATTATTTCAATAGTCACATTAATTTGTTTAATATGTTGTATGTTATAGCACTTCTTATTAATTCCATATTGATGTTCCAGTTTTATTTACAATATTTAGATTTCAATTGGCATGTAAAAACATTTTTCATAAATAATGTTGAAATAATTTGCCTTGAGAGAATAGTGAACCCTACTTTCTTTTGTCACCATAACATTGAAACATCTGTATTGGATTGTTGGACCTTGAGAACATTGGGTCAGACACCAAGATTATCTTTGTACCATACTTAGAAGAGGACATACCAATTGCCAAGGACCTATTGTCACCCTGTTCAAAGATGATGCCCTTCCACGTTCTGTACACGAAATGGTGAAGTCTACCCACATTTTTTTTATCCCTTCGCATGTGTTTTCTTAAGTACAGATGGCTACCATAGTCAGTTCTGACATTTCTATGAGGGTCTATGCCAGGGACAGGACTAAACCTGTATCTGTTTAAGTAAACAGTAGTTCTACTGAACTTAATAGACTTACATTAGTATAAAACTGGGACAACAGAGATTAAAAAAAAATGAGCTTATTGCATTAAAAAAATTAAATGCAACTCTCTGAGAGTTAGGTAATAAATAAAAATGTGCTTCTAAGCCTAGCAAATAAATCCTTGACATAACATTGAGGATAAGAATGGAAAAGAGCTAAAATGTATTGAACTTACAAAGTCACAGGGGGAAAAGTTTCTGGAAACCAGAAGATTTCATCCTGTTTACATGAAAGTCAAGGATAAAACTTGCAGGAACTTCAGTTCCTACAGAATCATGCCCAAATAAAAACCCCTGTGAGAAGTTCAAAAAGAAAATGATCTGTACACTTGAGGACTTATAAGACAGTATTAAAGACAAGGACAATAACCTTAGAAACATGCATATTTTAGCAATACTGCACTTGTGGTACCATTCTTTTCATCCTAGTGAATTCTCTGCTTTTGGAGTAAGAACTTAACCAAGTGCAGTGCAGCTTATCTATTCATAATTGACAAGATGCTTATTTTTAGATTGTGATACATGTGAATGCTATGGAAATGGATGTAGAAACAAAAAAACTAATTAAATGAATTAGCAGGTCCTTTGTATTGCCCGACTCTCAAAGAGAAAACAACAATTGATGTATTGAATATATTTTCAAGGGACAACAGGTTAATTTATGCATTTCTATTGTCAACAGTATAGTAGATCTTTTTAACAATCAGGAAATTTGACCCTTTCTGCCAGGTAGTGTCAGAAACTATATGAACCTGTCAAGGAAACAATGTTAATTGGGAAACCTTTTGAGAGGTTATTAAAATGAAGACAAAAATTATAATTGTAAGTAACAACTGCTTTCTCACCTAGTATATCAGATAACTAAGCAGAATAGCTATTGTCTAAATATGGTATTAATGTTTAAGACAATCTAAATACATTTAAAAAAATGTAGCATAGCTCAGGACGTGACTATATATTTAATTTAACCAGGGATAGATTATTGCTTTTGAAAGCAAGCAAACTTAATGACTTAAGAAAAACAGCAATATAATAATACACAGGAAAGAAACTCAAGTAAGAGAAAAAAACAAATGTTAAAATATAATAAATGCACATTTCTGATGCATCACATTATAGAATCAAGTTAAATAAAGTCTTTAAGAGCTGCAAAAATGTTAAAGAGAAACAAACAGTGGACATACAGCTTGATGATCAGTCATTAGCTGGAAGAAAGGACTAGGCAATAGAATTGTAGCTCAAAGGAGCTATATTTTAAAGTGTTCAATAATACTATGAAAATTTGGAGAAATGAGAAATTATAAAGCATTTTATACATTGTACAAGGGTCAAAATTCAGAAGAAATATAGAAATGTATATATTGTGACTGCAAGTCAGCAAATATATATATGTATTATGTATATAAATAAGGGAGATGATATCTAAGCTTCAGAAGCAAAAATGATGCTATTAATAATGTAAATATGAAAAAAGAAGCATTGTTTTAATATTATTTTATCTGAAATAATCCAGTAGTTATAACTAAAAAAAAGTGTCAGAGTTACATAGCCCTAATGTTTACCACTCTACATGTGGGGAAATATCATCCAGAAAAAGACACATAGCAGGAAGCAATAGCACAATTCTCCACCCTTCTTTACCTCAGGATATGCATACATATGCCATTAATGCAACTGAATAAACTCCGGCACAGCTTGTGCCAGAGTTTATTCTTTCTGAGCACATTTTCAAATACTGGCAGAGAGCCTAGGGGATCAGCCTTCCAGTCCAGGGCTCATTGGTGGCATGTAGCGGGTGTACATGGTTGCAGGTACATCTCCTGAGATTGGCCGTGCACCCCATGGAAGCGCCAGCTGCAAAATTGGAAATGAACTTCAGAAAAAGAAAACAACATTAAAAACAATCATCTTAAAGGTGGAGAAAATTCTGTTTTCAGAATTGTTTTTAATGTATAATTTTGTTTCCTCTGCTAATTTTGGCTAAATCAATTTGGGTAAGTAATTTTGGCTCTGATCTAGGTGTGAGAAGCAGAGGAAATTCATTAGCATTATAAAATAAAAATTTTATTTTGGTTAAAATTTTCATAAAAAATTATAGAATCATAGAAAATTAGGGTTGGAAGGGACTTCAGGAGGTTATCCAGTTCAACCCCCTGGTCAGAGCAGGATCATCCCCAAATAGATCATCCAAGCTAAGGGTTTGTGTAGCTGGGTCTTAAAACCTCCGAAGCTGAAGAGTCCACAACCTCCCTGGGTAGCCTGTTCCAGTGCTTTACTACCTTCCTAGTGAGAACATGTTTCCTAATATCTAAGCTTCCCTTGCTTTGATTTGAAAATGTTCCTTGTTCTCTCATCTGCCACCACTGAGAACAGTTTAGCTCCTTCCTCTTTTAGATAGTTTTTTTTCAAAGAACATAGTTATTTTTTTCCAAAAACAATTTTGACAAATCTCAGTTCCAACAGAAGAAAAGTTTTAAAAAGTGAGAGGACATTGAGTCTTAACCCCCAAGCAAAAAATAAAAAAATAAAAAAAATAAAAAAAAACCAAGCACCCCCCAACTAATCAACCAAATAGAAAAAAAAACATAATGTTTTTTGTTTTGTTTTTTAATTACTTGGACCATTTTTAGATTATAAGAATTTAACCAAAACTAACATTTTTCAATCAAAAAACTGTTTGTCAAAAACAGATTTTCAATGAAAAATCCTTATTTTGATTATAGCTTTCTGACCATCAATACATATAATGTAATGAAGAAGCACCACATGGCTGTAACTATTAGAATGGGCAAGGCCCATTTCACATTTTGATCCTTAGAATAAGTGTTTATTTTCTTTCCCTTAGGCTGAATCCTGGGGTAAAATGAAGGAACACTTACAGACTTAGGGCTAAATCCCCTAACAAGTCAAATCCAACCCTTGTGTTCACAACACACTTACTGCACATTGACAGGTCACACGCAATCTGAAATTCTGGTGGCTTCATTATTGAAATTCAATTGCCCAACTTATTATATAAGTTTGATGTTAGAACACTCTCACGAATTGGGAGACCTGTGATATATGTCCCCTCTAGCCTGAAATTCAAGCCCTTATCTCCCATTACTATATCCCTACTATCAAACTATCAGGCCCCCTTTACACATAACAGGTATTGCACAATTACCTGGTTAATTCTGCAATTACTTTACCTCTCATGCTATAAAAAGCTCCAACCAGCTATGACGTTAGAACTCAAAAATGTGTACTAACTTTATAGCTGGTTGCTACTGAACCTTAATTTGCACCCCTACAGCTAGGAGCCTCATCAGCTGACTGGGCTTATAAGAATTATAAGAATTATAATTATAAGATTATAATCAGCTGCAGGAGTGCACAATAACCAACTGGGTCGGGAGTCCTGCAACTGGGAGACTCTCAGCAGCTGCTGATTCTGGGTCCTGATACCACTCTGCAGTCACCAGGACTTGGAGTCCTGAAGCTGCAGATGCTGGGTCCCCACACCATGCCTTCCAGTGCCAGGACCGTTTTCACACACTCTCAGAGCTGGGAGATCTCAGCAGACACCTCTACCAGCCCTGGGGGGTGAATTGGATATCCCTGCTGCTGGGAACTCCTTAGCTGAGAGAGCTCCATGCTGTTGGAGCTTCTTTCTTGAAACTACAGGGTTTCCTTGAATCAGGGTTTCCATGCACGAGCACTAAGATCTGATGGGATCTAACGAGTGATCCCACAATTGTGCCTTTTGCTAGGTCTGCATTGCATGGCAGGAAACACAATTATATGGAAATACATTAGGTCCTACCACACCTTTACCTGAAGGTGCAGAGAGTCCCTAAGGCTAGGCAAGGTAAAGAGTCATTTCCCCACTATGCAAAAATTGATATACAGCTGATGGGGCTAGGAAGAGAAAGAACAAGGAGGAATGACAGCTTCTCCTTGTGGAGTGTGACTGTAGTTTGGTGACTACAGCATTGACCTGACCTATGTGGGAAAAAAATGTGGGTATTATCCCCTCAGACTGACTAGAACACAATCTCTCCCTTCCTTTAGAGCTTCCTAAAGCAAGCACTTTAACTATTTAGTTTATATTTCAAAATTTAAGACTGACATCCCTTTGTGCCTCTTTCTTTAAGAGTAAGTCCTGCTTAAGGTAGAATTCACCTTCCTTCTTTGTTTCTAAAGAGCATACTTATATCTGTATCAGTTTCATTTTTGACACTAACAGACAAGTAGTAATACTACCTGCTCTGCAATGTGGACTCAGAAGTATGCATATGCATTTATTAATTGGATTATTTATTTATTTGATTGACATGCTGCCCTTCCCAACAAAGGGTCAGGGCAGTTTCCAAAAAAGGAAGCAGAATAATTAAAAACAGAACAGGAGGACCAAAACAGCTCAAAAAGGAAATTGAACATCAAGGTAAAAAAAAAGATCTCCTGAGCTACAGCTTCTCTTAGTTTTGTTTGGTGAACACCTGTCCAGGTAGGAAGAGGTAACAGTACTTCTGAAAGATGCGAAGGTTTGGGATAAAGTGAGCCTCAAGACAGAGAGACTTCTAGAGCTGAGCAACAACTGCAGAGAACAACTTCCTTCACGTTTTCATCAAATGGACCTTACATACTAGGAAGTTTCTTTTGGCTAACCTTAGAGATTGGGATGGAGCAAAAGGAGAAGGAGGTCCCTCAGGTACTTAGGGCCCAGACTGTTTAGACTAAACATTTGCGGCTGAGTGGGTAGCTATGCAACTGCATGCATGCACCCATTGTAGATGTATACCTGTGTCCAAGTCACAAAAGCATGCCTAGCCAGACACTCTAACAGTAATCCCTCCAAATTTTAGCCCTGACAGCAGTGTGGTTGTGACACTTGCTCAGTAAGTCAAAGACCCAGTCTCTAGCTCCACCAAGGAGGCTTGATACTGCATCTCTCATCAGGCTTTCTAACCTAGTACTCTAACCACCACACCCCAGGTTAGACATTACACAGAAACCTCTCTAGTGTTCATTTTGGAGATGGTTTTCTGAACAGTGAAGAGTAGAAAATGTATGGGTCCAGGAGGCAGAAAGCAAAAGAGGGGTATGTGGCTCAGTGATATTGAGAGCGGCATCAAAAAGCCTAGGCCATGGGTTTAAAAGACCACCAAGTCTTGAGCCTGCTTCTAACAATTGCCTCTCCTCCTTTTTCTAGTTTATTCTAGATTTTCTGGGATAACTCAGTGATGAGCAGGTTCCTTTCCAAATGAAGTATCCTATGTAAAATGGAGCTGGTCATTTCCCTCCTCCTTTTAGGGAGTGTGTGATGTTACTTTCATCTCTGGATGCTGCCATATTTGAAAGAACGTTTTGGGAAGCAGGTTGGCTAACAACATTTCCTCCCATGCTGCACAAGGAAAGCAGAAAGTCCTTCTTGGCTCTACTACAACACTGAGCTTAGGACATGAGAAATCCCCACTACTCCATGAAGTAGATTGAGAGATATTAGTCCATTTTCCATAGCTAAATCTTAAGCTCCCAAGAAGATTTTATGAAATGTACTTGAGAAGATATCTACAATGGCACAGAATATAAATATGAGAGACATTCAGAATATAGTCTCTAGCAGAATAATTAGGCAAAAATCTTAAATGTTGATCAATACACACAAAATTCCCAACCTAATTCTATGCCAAAAACAGAAGAAAAAGGAATAGTCCTGTCAGAGCAAAATTTTGATTAGATGCTGCCAACACAGAAGATTGAGACTGACATGCATATTGGACTCTGTGAGTAGAAAGTTCCAAGGCTCAGCCAGCCCTTGCCCCCTGGGTGATCTGCGGAGCTGTCAATCATTGCTGACCTACTTTCCCCATGACGCATGCTCAGACTGTGTCTGCTTCTGACAGAGAGCATGCTCAGTCAGAACCTGATATGAGGTAATCTGACTAGAAATTTCTCTGCGGAAAATGTTCTGATTGGCCACTAAATTCAGATAAAAGTTCAGTGAGCCCCTCCCTCAGGGGGAGATCACGTTAGCTGGAGACAGAGGCTGGTGCTCCAGGGACTGTCTCTCAGTCAGGCCCTTAGGCCTATTGATCTCCTCCCTCAATTTGGCACTCTATGTCCTTAACTGATAGTGATTGCGGCTTTGATTATTCGGCTTTCGATTGACTTATTCGCCATCCTTGACTATGATTTGGATTCTCCTTATACTGACAATTCTCCGGTTACTGGACTGTTTTCGCTTTGGCCTTGACTTCACCTCCGGATCACCCTTGGTACCTCGACGTGACTCTACTTACCTGGCTTTCGATCTCGGCTTTCATCATCGACCATCCGTTTGTCCATTGGACTGGCGTCACGACCCCGGTTATTGACCTACGTGTTACAGTTTTGTTTGTCTGTTTACCCGTTTATGAGCTGTTGACCAGCCCTGGGACTTATCCGACAGGCTTGCCCTGTCGGGGAACCTCGTGGGCCAACAGACCCTTTCGTTGTTCTCTGTTGTTAATACTGTAACTGAAGACATCGCTGCCTACGCCTAAAGCGTAAGTTAAATAAATTCATCTTTGTTCAAATCCGCTACGGGTCCATAACTCCTGATTCCACGCCAATAATCCCACCTGTCCGTATCTGATTGCCACCCTGGCCCACCGTGACCTTGGGGCCCCCAATTCATTCTGTTCGGTTTACCCCGACAAGTCCTATCAAACAAATACACAAAATACATTAGAATTGAACTATTATATTATTTATTTACATTAGCTAAAAAGTAGGCAGAATTTATCATTTCATTTGTAATTTTTTAAAAGTCATTACCAGTCATGAGCAATCTGTCTCATTAATGTTAAAGAAGTATATGAAAATTACTTAACTGAGGTTGGATGAGGAAAGCTGTGACTAAAACATGGATAAAATCTTGCACCGTGTTTCATGTTGTATACTGAGATCTACCTGCAATTCACTTGCACCATTCACCTGGACCTTCAAAAACCTTTGCTAGAGGCCTAAGTTAGAGCAGGCCCCCTCCACCCACCCAGCTGCTACAGACCTCATTAGACTGTATTGTCCAGCATTCATTATCAGGGAGTCATAATTTACTTTGGCCATGAACAAGCATCCATTTCTAGCTATGGAAGTTTCTGAGAAATTCCCACTCATAGAAATGTTTCCAGGACAGGGAGCAATACATGAATTAGTCTGCAACTAACTCCTGCTCCTCATGGTTTCCCAAGACTGGGGTGATCCTGGTCCAGGGAAAAGGTAGGAAGAAGTGGGTGCTTCACTCTTCCTGTTCCTGTCGGGGGAGTGGAGCAGCCGGGAAAGACTCCCCACATCTCTCCAGACTGGGGACATCCAGGTCTGAGGAATGAGTGGGCAGTCTTTCCTCACCAATATACTTTTAGAAGGGAGTATTATGAGAAACTCTCTGACAAATGGCAGAGACATTTATAAATGGTGTTGTGCATTCCAGCATGTTAAGTCTTTCAGAATGGCTGCTAAAACTTCATTTACAAAGTATTTTAAAATAATTTATACATGATTCTCCCATATATTATCTTAGAGCAATTGTTAAAAAACAGTTTCTATTAATCATTTATTATTTTTGAAGTATTCATAAATGTTATCTTTATTTGTATTGCTAATATTAAAATTAAAGTTGTGTAGGCAGTTTCTATTATACATGGGAAAAATGTAGACAAATGAAAGCATTGACTAATTTTCAAGCTACACAGGTGAATATATTAACTCAAGAAGCATCCATTAACTCATTTTGTAATTTCCACATACATTTTGAACATTATAAAAAAATTAAAATGGAAATACTTCAAAATAGCTTCCTTCATGGTGTTTCAATTTCAAATCTCAACTGAAAGCAGTAAGTGCAGGGACAGCTAAAATAATGTGCCCTTATTGTTTGAAAATCTCTGTAGACTGCACACTGAGTGCCTGTAGAAATGCTTGTGCACATATTCAAACAACATCACCTCACAATCTGTGGAACCTGTTTGATCACAGTTATAACCTTTAGGACATTCAAATGATCAATGTGTCCCTTTCACTGTATAGCAGGTAGTTGTCAGAGCATTATTCATAATGCTTTATGCAAGAATGACTTGCCCCTCAAACTTTCAGAAATATAAACTGCTATAATTGTGGCTGTATCCTGCTCTGAGGTCTGTTTCTTGTTCTTGAAAAAGCTTGAAATAAGTAAAGCTCCCAGTACTCCTATTAAGTGTAGTAAGCTAGTGTAAGTTCAACTTAGGTCCTAACACGGCCATTTGTATCCTTTTTCAAAACCTGTTGTTGTTCATGTCCATTTCAAGTCAAATAAAAAGGGCAGGTCAGGGAATAAGTACTGTAGGGCCAAAACTGCAGACACTGCTCCAGAAGTCATGTGATTGTACAGCAATCTTAGCTTTCATTTTTTACAGTTTTTTTAAGCTCTTGTGGTTAAGAAAAAGCCTAAAAATATGAAACAATCATATCTTATTCGATGGCCCTTTATTCAGGGGAATGTGTAATTCAGCCTGCAGACAGCCTGACACCAGTTCTGAGAAGTCTGATCTGCCCCGTGAATTACAATCAATAGTGTGTTAGCTTCAAGACACACTATTTTATTAGGCACCATTAATATCAATCCACTAAAGGACTGTTTTTGTGGCAGGAATAATGACTGCAGCAGACACAGAAAACACCCTTTAATTCACTGCTAGGGCGGTAGCAAGGATCTCCCTGCTTCTGTCTATAACCAGATTAAACGTCCAGAAAAGAGCTGGCCTTAGGGAAAATAGTGCCATGTGTGAACTTGTATTTTGCCCCACCCTCCCACCCCCCAGGTCAGCGCCACTGCTGCAGGCAGAGGCAGAGGCATGTAGGCAGGTTCAAAGATTATTCAGGCAGGGCAGGAGAAAGCATTGCTCTGAGTGCAAGCTACTCTTGTGTGTGTGCGCGCGTGCGTGGTTGTTTGGCACCGTCATGACCATAAAGCCCTGGGCAGTCACCCACCTTGCCCACAACTAAGGACGCTTCTGGTGCAGAGCATCATGTTATTTAATTAATAGCAACACTCACCTAACTTTCTCCAGGGTCTCCCTTGATTCAAGTTCAGAACTGAAATAGAGAAGTAAACAGCATGATATTTAACTCTTGTTCCTTCTCTGCTGATGAGCAGAAGATGTCAGTATTGCAGCCAGTACAGTCTCTTGTCCATAAGTTTGAACTAACAGTCTAAATACAGACATTCCAGGGGAGGAAGGTTAGATGAGGTTCAAAATGGCCACCCAATCTAATTTAGCTTGCCCCAGATGTGGACATTACACTCATACCCAAGCTCAGTGATCAGAAATCAAATCTAAATCTGTAACAGTACAGAAATTCCATGCACACAGACTCGTATAAAAAAGGCCAAACCTGGTCTAAGGAAGACCCGGATCTATGCAGTATCAGACTTACCTGATCTAGGTCAGACCGGCGCATGGAAATTCTGTACAGTTACGTACACAGCCCTGGGGCTCATAAAGCCCAGTCACTGGCCTGAGCCCTGAGGCTTCCCTTTTCCTGTCCCTGCTCCCCTGGGACCAGGTAATTTTTAGCTCCCTTTCCCTCCCCATCCCTTCTCCCGTTGACTAGCCAGCCCCTCCCCAACCCCAACACTACTCAGGGTGCTGCCAGTTTTATCAGCATTCACTGCTGCCAGAAGTCCAGCAAATAAGTCGAGAGAGGGAAGGACGGAGTGTACCTTCATTGGGAAAGTTGGGGGGCTAAAAACAGCTACTGGTCCTCCTCCAAGTCTCTCTGCAGGCCCTGTGAGCCTCACTGATCCCACCAAATCCTCCCTGACACCAGAAAAACCCTGCAGATTCTGCCTTCCCCTCGAATCCCCCAACAGATCCTGGCTTCCCCCATCCCTCCGTATCCCCTCCAGCTCCTCCCCTTGTGAATCACACCTGCTCCCCATCACTCCTGCAGATTACATCTGCCCCTTGTCACTCCTGCAGACTGCACCACCCACCCACACAGTGAGGCCCATGCCTGCCCCCATCACTCCCATGGATCATACCTGCAAAGTAGCTTGACATCATTTTGATAAAACTTATATTTATACACACACACATAGAACAGCACTGGAACAAGGACCATCATAAACAGCATACAGGAAAACTCTTCCTTTAGGGATCTTAACCCAACACTATTGATTGCTTCCCAAGGAACATCTCTGCTTCAAAAAATAATACTAGACAGAGAAATTAAGGTAAAATATGAACAACTATGTTGCTTCCTAAAGCTCCCTACCAATCTACACTAAAGGACATCACAATATTTTACCAATGGTAAAAAAATATTCACACTAAGTCAAAAAAATATACCTATATAACAGTGTTTGTAGTACTCCCATGCCATTACTTTTACTATAGGGATCCTTTACTGTTCCAAGGAGGAAATCATACTGGTTCATCACGGTCATACCAGGATCCCCATGGTTTCTGAAGCAACTGAACCATTTACTAGGCTGCTTTCCTGCTACATCATGTGTAAATACTTATTAGGGACACATCAGGTACAACAGTCCATGTGGCCTAAACTTTGAGCCATCCAGCATGTGTCTAAGCTCATTCTGACATATTGTTAAGCAATGAAAGGTCTTGTTTGCCAAAACACTGTTGGTGGCTTCATTTATAAGATGCTAGTGTTTTGATAGCCTTTCAAGTGCCATATTGTAGCCCACAATACACAACAGTGTAACTTGACAAGCAATATAAGGACTTTAACCAATGAGCAGTAAAAAAAACCTATACTAATACATTACTCTAATGAGCTACAGAGCCTGCATACTGAATTTGCAAGCTACCAAAATTGGAAGCTAGACAAAGACAGCCTATGTTCAAGGGAAAATGTGGTTTAGACTGACTGCAACTAAATATGCTGCAAGCTGTTCAAAGAAGTTTAGCTTCTAAAACTATTGTGTAAGAAAAGATGTGTCAACTAACCATGATTAATTCAGGCAAGAGCAATCTTGAGGTGTACGCTGGCTCTGGTGGGTGGTTTGCAGTCTGCAACATCTGGAGCACCTTATTAAAGAGTTTCTTTATATTTCTAATGTGGCATACCTCACAGGATGTTATTGGAATAAATGAAATGGGCTTGTCAGCATCTAAAAATAAAGGCATTTAAAAACCAGAAATCTTTAACTACAGCATGAAGAATGACTATTTTACCTATTCTGTTGCAAAGCTCCTTAACTCACAAGAGTCTAGATAAAAGTCAGATCCATTGAATTAAAGCAAAAACAGAATTATGTATGAAATGAACACAGTTTGTTTCCCCCCACTTGATAATCTGGTATTCTGTCAACCAACTTTTACGCACTGTAAATTCAGACAGAAAAAAAAAACTGCTTGTTATAACAAACCTTACTGTTAATTGTTAAGTGGATCCAGGGGTTATCAAGTTACTTGGTTTTCTCCTTATATATATTGTTTATGTTAGACTAGGAGAGAGAGCCCAGAACACCCTTTAAACATCTCTCTCCCTCATAATCCAAGGAAATCCCCAAATAGGTAAAAATATGTTTAGAATGCTTGCATCTTTGCCATCCTTCACTTTAAACTGGGTGTTTAAAACATCTGAATAAATAGGGCTGGACATCTGTCTCTAAAGAAATCATAGCAAATGGATCCCTTATATAGGAGAAAGATGTGAGATATGTCAGAAACCCTGATATTTGTTTATAAAAGTTACATAAGAAGACTTGCTAAGTCTGATCTAACACAGGAAAAAAATCCGGGGCCTAATTCCTGCAGTGATTCTTACAGCGATTCTGCCTAATTCTGCCCAATTCCAGGAGTGATTTCATTATATATTCCTGCAGTGATTTTATAATAAATTCTATTTTATTAATTGTATCTATATCTATATTTATATCTATATCTATACAGAACTATATCTATTTATGAATCTATATCTATCATTAAATTATATTTCATATAAAAAGTGTTGCCACTGCTGCTGATTTGTGTAACCGTGGTTTTAATATTCGCACAATGTAAATACCTTTGTATGCATATACTAAATGTACAATTTAACATTATCAGTTATAGAAATTACAGTATCTCATTTTAATACATATAAACTCATACCATGAGTTCTGTCTCCCTCAAACTTTCAGACAATGGGTAAAATCCTGTTCCCATGGAAGGTGATCGGGTTTTCAACTTCAGCATTAGAATTTCACACAGTTATTGAGCTAATAAATCAATTTCTGCTTTGGTCTGGCTGGTGAAACTTTAAGTAATTAGAAAACATGGCTTTAAAATGAAATCCCTCCAATTCATTGTGGCTGCAGTGGTGTAATTGAGAAAAGGATTTGGTTCATCAGGCCAAATTAATCCCTGCTCTAATTACTTCAGGGAAGTCACACCAGGAAGGAATATGGTCTTTATTTGTAAGTCGCCAAGTTGTAGCTGTTACAGAAAATTAAAGGAAGCAAAAGAGTATAACAGTTCTTTTGTGTGGGTTCTGGTTAATAGCTACACCTTTTGAATTTTTTGTTTGTTGTAACTCATTCACATAATTTTAAGACCATGATTTTCAAAGTAGCTAAGAGATGATAATGAATATTTTCAAAGGTGAACATTACAAATCAAGTGAAATTAATCTGGCGTCACTCCCTATCACTATTCCAAATCAAAATATCTTTCAATTATAGATTAGGAAGGTTATGAAGTGACAGCAGTATAGTTACCTAGAATTTAATTTACAAAGCCAAGACAATGGAAATCCAGAAAATGAAAAGCTAACCACATTACAGATCTTACATTGCCAAGATAATAAACAACCACATTATTCTCATCATGTACACAGTCATATGTATTTCATCACAATAAGTTTAGTGCCAACAATATCCAACAAACTTCCAGGGACCTGGAATGCCTGAAATGCCACAGATAATTTCATCTGCAGAGAGTTTTAGACCTTTACAAATTACTATAAGCAATTACAATTACATGTGTATCAAGTGGCCCCGGGTCAATTGTGTGTGTCACTAAAAAAAAAAGAAAAAAGAAAAAAGGCCTTGTTTTGTTTTGCTTTAACTAAAATAACCTAATTCTTGAAATAACATGGACAATTAACCTGCAGGTTTCCAAACACAAATTGTGAACTTCTTATTCACTAGGTGTACAGATACTCTCAGGAGCAGTTCCAATATAATTAAAAGCTTGCAAGATGGTCAACATAATGTTACTTACATCTGTTTAATTATAATTTGTAATTGTTTAAACCTAAAAACACATGAATTTTGTAGTGCTACTTATAGTTAAGATGGCTTGACACAGCCTTCCAATTGCAATAGTGTGGGTAAAAAAAAACAACAAATAACCAAAAAGATGAAAAGACAAAAAATAGCTACAACACGGAGCTTGATTAGTTTAATAATGGGATTAATTTATATAATTGCAAAAAGCATGGGAGTATACCTGATGTTTCAGAAAGAAGTTGCTATTCAATCCTATATTCCTGTAAAACCTGTTTTCAGTTACTCAGAACAATACCAAAATTTTACTGTTTTCATTTTTTTTCCGTTGATGTTTTGGATGAAGATGCCGTGTGGAAGAACTAGCTAATCTAATTCTACCATTTCAGAAATAAAAGATGAGTTTAAAATACTAGTTGTATCTGTTTAAGATAAAAGGCTTGTATCTTTTTGGCTGAGAAGCATGAGTGACCGTGTTTTGCATCAAGGACTTGGAATTTGCTGGAGAAGAATGATGCACTCATTTTGCTCCTGTTAGGACATAAGAACATTGCTATAACAGGGGCTCCCTACCCGTGTTACTGGAAAGAAGAGAGCAATGTAGGATTGGGAAAGCAGAGCCAGTACACCTTGCAGAAAGCCTGGTTGCAAGGAACAACACGTGCAAGGAGTATGGTTAAAGGGTCTGCAGGACCCAGACTGCAGGCAGAACCATGCAGGCAAAGCGAAGTTCTGCTGGGGGTTTCACACACATAAAGAGGTTTATTTAATATAGCTGATTCATTTTTGGGTTTTGCTGACCAGAGGCTTGGGCTGTGACTCTAGTACCTGGGAGGCAGGAAGGCCCTGTGAGGGTCACAGAATGGGTAGGCTGGAACAGGAGAAGCAGCCCTGCCAGGCTGAGGGATCTAAAATGCTCAGAGTACAAGGAAACAGCTCTGCAAGGGCCAGGAACCTATGGGACTGGTAAGCTTCTATAAAGAAAGGGCAAGAGGACCTAGTAAATGAAAGCTGAATAGTACCTGTGAAGCATGGGTAGGGCTGGGGGTGGCTGGTGGGCATCATTATAATCTCTATCATCATTATAAGGCATAACCAGCACCTGGGGTTTAGGGTCTGTAAGGCCACAATTAGTTGATAAGACAGAGGTGTCCTGAGAATGGTGTTAGAATGGAAGCACGCCCTAGAAAGTCACAGAGACAGGGCTAAGGGAACTGGGAACTGAATTTGGGGCAGAGAAGTCCCAAAGACTCTGCCAAGAAAGAAGACACCAACAGAGTCATCTCATCTCTAGAGACAGCCTCCCCAGTGTGGCACCATTTGCATCAAAAGGTATAGCACACATTCATTACTACATATATGATGTACATATGTTGTGATGATGATATTTGCATTATCTGTTAATTGATATATATCTGAATTGATATATGTATGAGGGTGTTAATTGTTAATGGTTATTTGTAATCTTATAGCATGTATATAGTTCCTCGTTTGTATGCTTACCTGAATTCAGAAGCTGTAGTGTGAGTGCTTGTTGGGGTATATAACATTAGAGCAAATATTAGACCCCCATGTGCTTAGACACAGTGTAAGAATGAGAACCTGAATAGATGGTTAAATCTACCTGTGCTTTGTGAAAGGATATGAATGATGCTATGATTGGATGTTGAATAATTTATATTGAGGTAATTTAGTCTTGTAATATTCTTCTTGTTTGTGTTGTAGAAGACTGAACCTATCAAGTGTGATAGCGGACCTAGGTACAGCAATGCTTCCATAGAACAATGTTCTTGCTTCAGTACTAAGCGTGATACATGGGAGGAGTCTGCAGACATGATTGGAACAACAGGGAGACTTCAATCATCTGCTGGGAGGACAATACAGCAGTGCACAGGCAATCCAGGAAGTTTTTAGAGAGTGTTGGGACAACTTCCTGGTGCAAGTACTGGAGAGTCCAATTAGGGGTTATGCTCTTCTTGACCCAGTGCTCACAAACAGGGAAGAATTAGTGGGGAATGCATGGCGAGTTGGGCAGCAGTGACCATGAGATGACTGAGTTCAGGATCCTGAGGAAAGGAAGGATGGAGAGCAGCAGAGTAAGGACGCTGGACTTCAGAAAAGCAAACTTTGACTCACTCAGGGAACTCATGGGTAGGATCCCCTGAGAAGCCAGTCTGAGAGGGAGAGAAGTCCAGGAGAGCTGGCTGTATTTTAAAGAAGTCTTAATGAGAGTGCAGGAAACCACCCCAATGAGCAGGAAGACTAGCAAGTATGGCACAATACTAGCTTGGCTTAGTAGGCAACTCTTCAGTAAACTAAATCACAAAAAGGATTGCAGAAGTTGAAACTTGGACAAATAACTAGGGAAGAATATAAGCGTATTGCTCTGTCATGCAGGGATGAAGTCAGGAAGGCCAAAGCATAGTGGAGTTACAGCTAGCAAGGGATGTGAAGGGTAAAAAGAAAGGTTTCTACAAGTATGTCAATAGTAAGAGGAGGATCAGGGAAAAAGTGTAGGTCCCTTACGAAATGAGGGAAGCAAACTTGTGACAGAAGAGACAGAAAAGACTGAAGTATTCAATGCCTATTTTGCCTCAGTCTTCACAGACAAGGTCAGTTCCCAGACTACTGCAACAGGATGCACCATTTGGGGAGGATTCAGATATAGACAAACTTTAAAAGTTTTTTTCTATATACCTTGAGGTAACATGCAAGGCTTATGAATGCCACAATGCTGGGGTGCATGGAGCATCCCACAGGAGTGTGGGGGGGATCTCCATGTACTCAGCAGCAAACCCACAAGTACTTCTGGTCCACTTCCAGGTCTGCTGGACGGTGTGTTGGGGGGGGGGCCCCCTGCACCTCTCCGGCTCTGTGATTGACTGTGGGGGGAACCCCAGGAGCCCCCTCCAGACCCAAGAAGCACCACTCACTGAGCCTGAGGGTACAGAGGGCCCCCAGCGTGTTCCCTGGCAGACCTGGAAGCCTTCCGGGTCTGCTGCCAAGCATGCTGGGGAGCCTCCCACACTCCTGTGGGATTTCATAGATTTCATAGTTTTCATAGACATTAGGGCTGGAAGGGATCTCAGAAGATCATTGAGTTCAGCTACCTGCCCGAAGGGCAGGAAGTCAGCTGGAGTCATAGGATCCCAGCAAGATAAGCATCCAATTTACTCTTGAAGGTGTTCAATGTAGGTGCTTGAACCACCTCCAATGGCAGACTGTTCCAGACCTTTGGGGCTCGGACAGTAAAGAAATTCTTCCTTATGTCCAGCCTGAAATGGTCTTGCAGTAGTTTATAACAGTTCAACCTCATCATCCCTTGGGGGACTCTGGTGAACAAGCATTCCCCCAGAAACTAGTGGTCCCCCCTGATAAACTTATAGGTGGCCATCATATCAACCCTGAGCCTATGCTTTTCCAGGCTAAAGAGCCCCACGGCTCTCAGCCTGTCATCATAAGGTCTGTTTTCCTGACCTCCGATCATGCGCGTGGCTCTTCTCTGCACTCTCTGGACTCTCTGGATGCTCCATGCACCCCAGCATCACAGGACTCATGAGCCCCTTCTACGTAGAGAAAAAACATTTAAAGCTGTTTCTGGGTCCAAATCTCCAAATCTTTCCAAATCTCTCTAAATTTAATCGGAGGGTTCTGGTTTGATTCAGAGAGATTAAAGTGTCCTCTGATTCAATTTAGATTCAGAGATTCAGCCACCAAATTAAGCCAAATCTCCACAGAATCAAATTGGGGACTGAAACTTGGCACAGCCCTACTGGCTGTCATCTTTGAACACTCATGGCAATCAGGAGAGGTGCCAGATGATTTAAATATGGGCACTATGTTTGTCCTTTTCCAGAAGGGAAAAAGGAGGCTCCAGAGAATTACAGATCAGTCAGCCTCACCTCAGTCCCTGGAAAAATCACAGAGAAGATCCTCAAGGAATCCATTTCTAAGCACTTGGAGAAGAAAATTATTAGGAACACTCAGAATGGATTCACCAAGGGCAAGTTATACCTGACCAACCTGATTGCCTTCTATGATGAGACTACTGACTCTGTGGATGCGGGGAGATGGGAGGATGTGGTATACCTTGATTTTAGCAAGGCTTTTGATACTGTTTCCCACAACATTCTCAAAGACAAGCTAAGGAAGTATGGGTTGAATGAATGGTCTATAAGGTGGATAAAAAAATGGCTGGAGCATCAGGCTTGAAAAATTAATCAATGGCTCAATGTCTAGTTGGTAACTGGTATCAAGAGGAGTGTCCCAGCAGTTAGTCCTGAGGCTGGTTTTGTTCAATGTCTTCATCAACAACCTGGAAGATGGAATTGAGTGCACACTCAGCAAATTTGCAGAGGACATAAAACTGGGGGAAGTAGTAGATATCCTGGACAATAGGGCTAGGATTCAGTGTCCTAGACAAATGGGAGGATTGGGCCAAAATAAATCTCATGAGGTTCTACAAGGAAAAGTGCAAAGTCTTGCACTTAGGACAGAATATTGCCATGTAGCAGTACAGTCTCCTGGCTGACTGGCTGAGCAGCAGCTCTACAGAAAAGGACCTGGGCTTACAGTGGACAATAAGCTGCATATGAGCCAGTAGTGTCCTCTTGTTGCCAAGAAGGCTAACTGTATACTGGGCTGCATTGGTAGGAGAGTTGCCAGTAAGTCAAGATAAGTGATTATTCCCCCCTATTCTGTACTGGTGAGGCCACATCTGGAGTAGTGTGTTCAGTTTTGTCCCCCCCCCCCCCCCCGAGAAAGGATGTGGATAAATTGGAGAGAGTCCAGTTGATGGCAACGAAAATGGTGAGCAGTCTGGGGGACATGACTTATGAGGAAAGGCTGAGGGAACTGGGCTTATTTAGTCTGCAGAGGAGAAGACTGAGAAAGGAATTTAATAGCAGCCTTCACCTACCTGAAGGGGGATTCAAAAGAGGATGGAGCTAGACTGTTCTCAGAGGTGGCAGATGACAGAAGAAGGAGCAATGGTGTCAAGTTGCAACAGGGGAAGTTTAGGTTAGATATTTGGAAGAGTTTTCTCATTAGAAGGGTAGGAAACCACTGTTACAGGTTACCCAGAGGGGTGGTGGAAGCTCCTTCCTTGGAGGTTTTCAAAACCCGGCTAGACAAAGCTTTTGCTGGGATTCTCTAGTTGGGGTTGTTCCTGCTTTGAACAGGGAGTTAGACTACATGATCTCCCGAGGTCTCTTCCAACTCTAATTTTCTATGGTGCTATGAACACGGTTGATTATGATGATGCAGATTTTGGTGTCACCAAAACCCCATCAAGGAAGGGAACTGTTGACTGTAAGTTGCAGTAACCCTGGCCTTGGTTAAGTCTGAATTGAACTTGTGAACTTTGCTGAATGGTGACCTAGTTTTGTGACCCAGTTTCTGAGTCTGAAGCATGCTCAGTGATGCCTCAGCAACAGGGGCAACCAGGGGAAGCTGGTGGGAGCAAATGAACAACACATTTGTGTTGTAAGGTAACCAGTGGTTGGTTTAGCATGTAAGAGTGGTAAGAATGTAAGAGAATGTACTGAGTGACAGATCACCTTGGGTTATGATTGGCTATGTATGTTTGACCGGTAATGGTGCCTGAGTCATATACAAGGGAAGATTTGAGGAGATCTGGGTCCTGTCCCTGCCTGAGGTCCCAGTCTGGGTGCATGAGAGTGGTCTGCAGTGTGTTCAGTTGTGTATGACTGGAGGGTCTGGGAGGCCAAATGTCATCACAGCCTGGTGTGTGTCTGTAGCGGGGCAGATGATCAGCAGAGTGAGCGAGCCTGCTGTCCTGTCTCTTAGAAGCAGCTGGCTTTGACCGGAGGAACAAAGTGAAAGTGAGGGAGAGTGGGTGAATTTTAGAGAGAGAGCATGGGTGCGGACCCAGGCAGTCAATCCCCTTGTGTTGTGTTTTGGGTGAGGGTCTGGGAGGCCAATATCCCTTGACTGTTTCCGGAAAGAGGGAGAGAGGGCTGCATAACTGTCAGCAGCGGGGCATGCAAGAGAGAGCCTGCTCCCTAGCACAATCTGTGGGCGTTCTTGTGTTCCTCTCTTTTGTTTGCTGTTAATAGGGGAGGGTTTGTTGGATTATTGCTGTTGGTATTGTTACTCTTGTTGTTTAATATATTGGTTATTACCCCCAATTTGTAACTTTGTTCATTTACTAACTAATCAGTAGCAAGGTAGCGCCTAGCTGTGGCTGAATGCCTTGCTGAGAGCAGCCTGTCCACATCTTTCTGACTGTGATTTTGGGCTCTGAGGGTTAACAACCCTCATTATTGCCATTTATCAATTGTAAATTTTAATTGATTGAAAATTCATGGCTCTTCACATTAGCTCGTCTTATCTGGCTGGTACACTGAGAGAGGTGGACTGGACTCACGGTTGCAGGTGAATGAAGTGGTTTTGTAGAGATTGCTTCTGCTTTGCCCAAACATAGTACATAGCTGGCCCAGGGATGTAAATGACTTGTTCCCTTACACGGGTATTTCTGAGGCTGCAATCTAGCCTTCATTGTGTGAGCTAAGTAGTATGCACAACTCCTGTATATTGCTAATGAATAAAGCAGTAGAAAGACAGGTGTTCTGTCTTTCTGAAACATGCACAATTTGTAGTGAGTTAATATTTGAGTCGCCTATAAGCCCTGACTTGATTCCCTTCTGTCATTATGTATTGTTCTACATAAATCAAAAAACAGAGAGTAGGAGGAATAGTTCTATGCATAAAATAAAAAGAGCTGCTCGAACTTAAAAAATGTAAACAACCAGGGGAAAGTGAGGGCATTGCTATTTGCTGGTGATTACTTTAAAAATAATCATGCAGTTACATGACAGGTAACTGCGTATAGTCCTGTTTGGTTAATATTACTAAATGTCAAGACGTTTCTCAACACTGATTTAGGTTTTTGGTAATGTGCTATTACTTTTATTCTGAAATGCATGCTTTAGTTGACCATAATGCTCTACTACATTGTTTGTTTGTTTGAATTTAACATGCAAAGAGATTCTTGTACTCAAGCTCTAGGCAGCCTGACAACTAATTATTTCAGAGCTGTATTCCTGCAAGTTTAATATGATAAAGCTGTTTGTATTGTGATTATATGTCTTATGTCTTATTTAAAGAGAAGAACAGTTTTGCTCTTAACCCATTGTGCACTAAGAAGCCCATCTGCTTCATTTGAACATTTGGCTTGTTGGTCTTCAGTGCCTTTAGCAGAGATTGGAAAGCTCTGGGAAGAGACAAAACAGGATAGAATGCGTACTGCTGCCCAGGACTGTAAGATATCCTGTATCTCCAGGTTACTCTATATCATATTTATCACTCTAAAGACTTGAAGATGCTCTGCTTCTGCAGTTCCAGGAAGAAACAAAAACAGTTGCTTTTGGAACGCAAATGGAGTTAAAGCCTTTACATCAGAGACCACATACAGCAAGAGCTCAGCAGGGTTTATTTATTGTCTAGAAGTAGTATTGATTATTTTTCTGCTGACAGTCCATCTCCTGGAAGAGGAGGAAATGCCTTCATTGTAACTATTGTCAGCATGTTAAAATATGTCCTGTTAAACTAATTTCCTAACTGCTACCTCTCACTATTTCTAATTATTGTTTCAATTTGCATTAGTGCTGAGACAAATATTCTGTTAGCAGGATAATATAAAACTGTTGTTATGTAGGTAGGAAGGGTTTACTTCATTATGAAATGAGATGCACAATTCATTATAGAGTACATTGTTGTTCTGACCAAAAACTATTGCCCCTTCCTCTGACACTAATGTCCTGCTGCTGGCATAAGTGTCACCTTTCTGCTTAGCAGAGGAGATGTCTGGAGCCTTGAGGATTAGTTCCCTGATGGAGGAGAAATCAATGAAGCATATTCTGGAGATATTCTAAATCTAACTCGCCTAATTCACACAGTAAAACCAGAACAGAGGCTATCACAAATAAAGCCGGGTGGGAAATGGTTTTCTTATCCTCCTCCCCTCCTGATATTTTGTAACAGCAAAAATTTCCCATTCTGTGCCAGGATAAAACCAATGCCTTTAAGTGTTTTATTAGAAAAAGAAAGCAAGTGTGATGTGATAATAGCTTTTTGGTTAGAGATCTCATCTAGAATAGGGGACACTAGGATCCAAACTCTTGTTTTACTGGGGTCAGACTAGGGACTTAAACATGGGTTGAACGCATCAGGAAACTGCTTCAGACTACTGGCTAGAAAAGGCACTATCTGTACACTAAAACTTTATCTTGTATCTGAGAAATCTAGATCTATGCAACCCCTTCTTATAGAAATCATCATCCACTTATCAAGGGCCAGATTCCAAGAACCTAGTCTATCCCAAGACTTTCTTCCAATACAAAGAAGAAGAAAAAAACGAACTGCAGTTCATGGCACTGCTATGCTCAGAAAGACTGTGCTTTTGGGGAGGGTTGTTGGGGGAAGAGAAAGGGGAAGCTAAACTAAAAGCTGTTAATATGATAACAGAAAATGTGGACCCCAGAATTATCCCAAACAAGACACTATTTATGCTGTGGGGTTTTTATACCACAACAAGCTTGCATTTCAGTTGGCAGCTGTTTGTGTATGGGTGTGTTTTTATATGTATATTTATCTATATATGTGTATTTAGAGATATACATTTAATAAGAGAGATTTTTTTTAACTTTAACTTTTTTATACAAATATTAAAAACAAATGGTGAAGGTGCAAAGGTATGTGGGCCTCCAGAGGCTGAGCATGAAATACTTGTTTGCAACAGAAGCCTTGCCAGAAATTGAACCCCTTTCCCCCATATCCCTCATGAAGATGTACATGTAAAACTAGCTGTCTGTCTTCCACCTTGCAGAAGGCCCTCTCAAAATGCCCAGCACTACACAAACTGGTCCATATTTTGTTGCCAAGTGAAGTGAGCAAATTCAAAATGTGGTATGTGCCCAGAACAAGAAGCAGAAGAGTTGGAGGGCATCATTGTAGCCTGCTCCTGTGAGCCAGTTCCTGTGACTTTTCAGAGTTGCTATCTTGGCCTGGCCAAGCAGCAGATTGTCTAGGCAGATCATGCTCCCCTTGTCCACTTTATTTGGGATAGAGATGATGTATAAAGTCTTGGAGAACTCCAACTTTAGAATGTCAAAGAAGATGCCAAGGGCAGCAAAGACTAGCTGCAGCCAGGGGCATTCCAGGAAGTTGTGAAAGAGTTTCCACCTTCTCCTTGCAGAAAGGGAAGGCTGCTGATACCATCAAGTCTGCATGGAGGACAGAAGTACCCAAGGCTAGGGTCTTGTGCAGCAGTAACCACTTGTGGTCACCAGTTCTCTTGGCAATGGATAGATTGTACAGGGTATGCCTGGACAGGCAGGCTTGCTCTGGTACTGATGCAAGTGGTGCCTCCAAGTCAGGTCAGGTCAGGTCAAGTAGTGAGGATGTGGGCATGACCCACTTTGACTCTCTACATGTACAATGCCTTCCCAAGGAACTCAAGGCATATCCTACCACTGTTCACTCTGTCTTCAAGGCATGGGAAGTGGGAGCAATCTTGGGCAGACAGCAATTGAGGGAGTCTGTCTAGAGAGTTATCACTGGGGAGGACTTGTTGTGTGTAGAGGTGGTCTTCTAGGGTAGCAAGTGCATCTGAAGGTAGACAACTTTCTTTTCAGTCAGGAGCTATGAAGAAAAATGGACAGAATGTAGACCCAGATGCTCACCGAGGTCTTTGGGCAAGAGCCAGGCAGACTGAGGTAACCCAAAGAGATGGGGTCAGCTTGACAGTGTGTCACTGGACCAAAGAAGCAGTGAGACTTTGGGAAGTGAGGCTCAGTGCCCCCCTGCTGCAAAGCCAGATTATGAACCAGGAGCTCCTGCAGCAGCTCTTGCAATTACAGGTGCATGCCGTAGGGTCTCAGTTGAAAGGAGGCCTGTCAGGCCTGGGTAATACTGTAGGAGAAGGGCAGCAGGGAGTTTCAGTTGAGGTGATTGGGATCCAACAGGAAGAGTTCTTCATCAAGGTTGAGATCCCCTATTGAGGTCTTTGTCATTGCTGAAGATCCTTATCTAGTCAGTGATTAAAAAAATCTCATTAAAATGAACAGAGGTTAGATCATGTCATTAATACCTTCCAGTTTGTCAAGGTCAAAACACACAAAATATTGTATGTGTTGAAGAAAGAAGGGATTAGTACATTGTCGTTTTGCACTTGATGACTCTGGTTATGCATAGAAATGCTGGTAAGAAACTATTTTGGCTTAATTGTCAAAGTCATGTGATAGGCAACAGCACCCTTTTAAACATGATGACTAGAGCTGTAGCCTCATAGAAGAGTTCCTCTTGAACATGCAAGGGACTAGTGAGGATTTATGACCCTTAGGTCATGAATGGAAGTTCCAGGATTGTTCTGATTCCTGCTATAAATTATGTGGCAAGATTATTAACTTAATGATGCCAAATAAAGAAAAAAAGTCTCAAAAAATCAAAACCCTGAACATGAATATTTTAAAATAAATTTTTAAAAATCCAGAAATGCAGAAATTCTCATCCCTGCTTATAGAGATCACTCACTTTTAAGAGATCATTCACTGAATGAGCCTCCAAGAGAATAATGCTCTTCAGTTGTTTACTTCCTACCACATTTTCTCCATCATTCTTTTTCATCCGTGCATAGAGCAGGTGTTTAGGAGTTGCCAGCTAGCTAGCAACAACAAAAAAAGTGCACGAAGCACACTAAACTCTTAATCCCTCTGGGTAGAGGAGGTATAGAACTAGATTTACAATCTGGTGACAAAGGCAAATGTGAAAAAAATGCTGTTTTTGCTTTACTCTAAAAAGACAAAATTGCCCAAAGTCAGAAACAACCAGGGAAACAGATTAAGGCACCTAATTAAAACAATGTTTACATGGTCCAGTATGCTATATAAAGCTCCATTAAGTGAATTTGAATGTTTCCACTTGCAGGCAGGAAACTTAACAAGCCTCTTCATATTTATAGAGGAAACCCAATAAGCATACTTTACCAGCAAAAAAAAAAGAAAAAAGACTGCTTCTCCCATTAAAAAATAATTTTACAAAAAAAAAAAGAAAGCCATTAACATAGGATTTTTTTTTGAAGACCACATAATTTTTGCTCTTGTGGAAAGTGAGAGGCACCATCTGCTAGTATCACAGGTGCTCAGCATGAATTCACAGTAACAGACATGAAAATGTAAACAGGCAAGCATAGCTTTTTGCTTTTCTGAAAGTTTTAAATAAATATGTTTGTAATGCATTGGCAACTTTTGCTTAGATGATATTTTGTTGTAGCTTAGTAAAGACTTCCAGTTTGAGAAAGAGACTCCTTTCTTAATGTATTAGAAATTCTACTTGAGAAGTGAGGTAAAAGAAATTTCTGATTTGGGTTTTGAGGACTGTACTACCATGATAAACTTAGATTATCATGACATGTCATAACTTGTAAAGTATAGAAACTAAGTTTTTCTAAACTAAGTAGTAATATTTCTCAAATTACCAAAGAGCAATTAAATCACCTCCCTTCAGACCCAAACAAGAAAAACTATACTGTTAGTTATGTATGCCTCAGAAAACACAAAACACACATTTGAAGTCACTGAACCACATCTTTGGATGTATTACAGCTTCTTTTTCCTGTTTCAGAGGTGTAAAGGATGTAAAGCTTGTATTTCCTTTTCTATTTGGAAATCACTGAGTGGCACTGAGTTGGTATAGGCCATGGTCTAAGGAACAAGGCCATATAAAGGTAAGTGTTCTCCTTCCATCACTGATTTCTAGAAGAGGCCCTGCAAACCATAGGAGGCTGGATTGTCTTTTAAAATCTTTCATGGTAAGTGGATCTTACTGTTGCTGACCAGTTTCTTTTCTTCTCTTTTAAGGCCAACAGAAGTCAATTAAAAAAGGCCCCCATTGTCTCTAATAGAGAGTTTGGCTGAGTCTTTAACTCCTTTAGTTAGCCAGTGTCATCACTGAACAAAACATAGTAGATGTAGTTGGAGGATCCATAAAAAATAAATGATTTTCTATTTTTGATGTCTTTGCTTGTGCAGCCCCAAATTATGTTGTTATTTGTACAGATGGTAACAGGGGGAAGCTGACTGTCTGTGCAAGGAAACAGAATTGGCCTGGATTCCAGTAGGAAAAGCAGTACCAGAACTTACAAAATAATAAATTTTAACTAGAAAAAACAAGATGCTAAATCATTCAGTTATTTGAATTTTGTTACCTTAACATATCAAAAAAGCAATGTCTGGTTTCTGCAAATAACTAACCAGACAGGTTTGTCTGACTACTGGAAAGATTTCCATCTATCCTTGATATTTGCAACACTTCTCTGGAAATATGACTCTTTCTGGCCATTCAAGTTTGGGTGTTCAGATATAAGCAAGTTGAGTCAAATTAATTTAAATGAGTCTCCCTAAATGAATTGTATCTAATGTTATAGTTGTCCTTAGTAAACTATTCCAGATAGAACATTTATGGTTCCTGATGTGGTACAACATGTATGATCAGAAATTAATTTTATCACTATTGTTATGCTTCTGTATTGCTGTAGAAGGACCAGCAATTTGTTAGACCCTTTACGTTGTCATTATTATTACACAGTACAGTATGCTGATGGTATAGCTGATGATTAAAAGAAATGTTGCTACACTAGGTATTTACTGAAATTAAATATTTCCCTCCCACAAATAAAAGGGCACAGCTGTGCCATTTACCTGTACATGAGAGTAAAAGAGTTTATAGAATTATACTACTTTTGAGAGCACCTGGAAATATTCAGCCTCCATGAACTGCAGCTAGTCATTGACAGGGGAGCCAAGACTCTGACACCTTCTATCCTCTTTGCTTCACTATTCATTTCTAGGGAAAGTAAGGAAAGAATACCGCCTAGGCTTCTGAGAATATGGTTGTTGCAATATTAACAGGTCCTAACACTAGTTGGTATTAACTTTTCATTTCCTCCCTACCCTACACACCTGAATAATTTCCAGACAGCATCTAGTCTAACCATGCCAAGACCAATTCCTGTGTCTTCTCTCATTGTGGTCATTAAAGGCATTATAAAATATATTAAATTAGAAGATTAGAATTCTCCATGCTAATTCAGCATAGAATATTGCCCTTATTCTCCAAATATATGGTAAATATGTACTAGCGTATGAATTTGTAAGCTTCTGTATCTAATATACTTTGCAACTCAGTTATCTATAGTTTTATAAAAATAAATGCCGATATCCATTTCTGAAAGTAAAAAGCCAAAACAAAACAATAAAAACAACCTTTTTTTTTTAGTTTTGAAAGACATTATAGTTAAGCTTCTTGTGATGTGTATCAAATGTCCTAAAAATGGGAGACAAATGCAGGTCCATGCACAAACATGGCCCAGACGAGAGAATGTAAGAAGCTCTTAGCTGCTGTACTTTGAACAAGCAAGATTATGTATTAAAAACAGCAAGACAGCCAAAAGCAGATAATTAAAATTATGAAGACAGGAGGAGACTGTCATAAACCCACACTGCAGAATTACTTTGAGTCTCTGAATATTTCATAAATTAATGAAAATACTCTAGTTTCATGAATCAGGGGATTGAAACAAATATTTGAATCCATGATTATGTTATCATATGTCTCTTTATCAGAATATTATTATAATCTCCAACAAAGCAAGTAACACATCAGAAGATCATGCTTCATTTTTCATGATTAAGCCAATATGATTGGGTTTTTATACAGATTCATATTTGGCTGTTTGTTCCTCATCCATAACTTTATATTGGCCACTTTTCTGATTGCAGCAATACTGCATTGCAGCATCCTTGGAGAATGATAGATTTACCTGGATATCATTTACAGGAGAGTGTGCGCCAAAAGTACACTACTAATCATCCCAGCACACACAATGAAGACAAATGGCCAACGACTGACCCAACATCAAACATATTCATTCCATAACAATGTGCCAAGAGGAGACATTGGTTTCCAAGAGCTCCATCAGGATTTTATTATTAATGTATAAAATGCCTACAGGACTCTAAAACAATCCGTTCTGCCAATAACCAAGTAACTGTACTTTGAGAAATCTTATAAATGACTAAGCAATTCAGTAAAATTTAGCTAAAATATTCAAAGAGAAATATTTGTATTCACTTTAACTAGGAAAGCATGCATGAAATAGGTAGCTGCAAGTATTGAGTTGGTAAAAGGTAAAGGACAGCACTTGAACTTGCTACTGTGAACATTTCCATCAAACGTAAGTGCTTTGTTGTATTGTCTGCACCAACGTACTACAGAAATAGATTAGAGGGATGTGATTTTTATATTAGATGCATTAGATTTAAAATAGGCCAAAAGAGGGGGCAGGAAACAGGGAAATCCAACATAAATGGTCTACCACAATTTTTACATATGTATATCTGCCTTTTGTATCCAGTAACCATACATGCACACAAGTCATGTGATCCTTTAACACTCACAAAGGGAAATTATCAGGTTTCTAAATAGTAAAACACCCTTTATGTGTGATGAGCAGTGTAACTAAAAATATGTCAGACATGACGAATAGAGATGATCCAAGGGGGAGTTAGGTTGAATACCAGAACTGCAGAATCTCTCTCTGCAGGCTCAGACCCTGATTGTCCAACAAGAAGAACTGTCTCTGACTAGGGATTGGTAAAACTGAAGTTAACATGCAATTGTGGGGAATATTCTAATTATGCAAACACCATGCATGAATGTGAAGGAGACTTTCAGACTATAAACCAAGTGCTGGCCAGCCCACATATGGGGGAACCATGTGCTGATGAGCACCCCACTAAAACGATAGATCAAGCAACAGTATGTGTCCATTTTTTGGACTCAAATTTGAACATTGTGACAGGACACAAAAAGATGCCCAATGTGAACTTTAATGGATTGTATGTCACAAGTTTATTGTGTGAATCAGTTTTAAGAAATTTAGGATAATAAAATGTACTAGACACAGATCATACAAGCTTTAAGCCAATGAGTAAAATCAATAAAAATAAAATGCAAAAGATTATTATGAATCTTAACAGAATGAAATATATCAAATAGTTTCAATATGTAGAGCCTATAAGCTGAACTGAGTGATCAGTCCAGATATTTGTAAATCCCTGCTGTTTTCTTTTTTTAATTTAATATAAACAATTATTTAAATTCATTGCCAGCAAGTTATTAATTATGTATAAGGTTATGGGTGAACATAATATTTTACCAGTTATCTGCCAAAGTTAAGTCAGCCACCAGTTTCATGAACTTCTCAGGAACAACCTACAGACTCTTTTGACCATTTTTCTTGGGTCTGATCAAGCTATAGCATGAGAAAACATACAACTTGCAGTGCAACAAATCTTACTGAGAGGGCTGGTCAGGAGTTTTGGACTAATATTATTATAATAGTCAAGGGGGCATAATTTTCTCTGTTTTCTGGAGTTCAAGGATTAATTTTCTGCTTAATATCAGAAGAAGAGGCTCCAAAATATTCATGTGAGAGACAGAGATAAGGCTTTGTTTTTTTTGAGTCACCATAAGGACTGAAAGACAGAGTTCTCATAGCTACAGGGAGCGTCCTGATCTCCAAAGAAAGCATATTTAAGAGTCCTTGCCTAAATTTTTTTTAGTGGTAGACATTCTGTTTCCAAGTTGGGTAAAGAGCCAGTAAAAGCTTTTGCCTGAAAATAACTGATAGAATTGGTCAGAATTTTTTCATTCAGACTGTTTTTATGGAAAGTTTTATTTCAAATTCCATCTATTTTGTTGCAAAAGGGATGGGAGGGGGAAATCTTTTTAAACATAAGGATTTTTAATTATAAAACTAATGATAAAACTCCTCCAAACTTCATTTTACATGATGGAAAACAAGTATTTTTCAGCCAGTTCTCCAGACAACAGACTTCAAGCATTAGGAATTTAGGAGCAATTGATGGGGAAACACTAGCAGTGCCAACCCCACTCCCTCTGACAAATGGAAGCTTGGGGGAAAGGGGAGGCACCTTTCTGTTCATGTGCATCACAAGCATTTCAAAGCAAGATATACAACTTTCTGTAGGAAAACATGTATAATAATTATCTTCAGCTAGATAAAAAAAAATAGTGAGATAGTTTTTTTAGCAGTGGTTCTGTTTTTACTCATTTATGCAGTTCATTCAAAATGTGAAAAATACAGCAGCAACTCCCTTCTTTGCCTGGTGGGACTTGGATCCCTGTCCCAAGGGGATACTCTACCCACAAGGCTATAAAATATTCTTGCGCGATGGTTGTTAATCTTGTCTATTGACGTTACACTTTGTAAAAAATGCTTAGATGTTCATAGAAAGAAAACCCCAGGTACCCCTTGACTAAGATGAACGGTGTCACCATGAAAGTAGTCATTCATTCTCTTGTTCATTGAATATGTAAGTATTCCATGCCCATTATAACCTTTTCAATAGGAGAAATTAGAGGAATTTACTCCAAAATATTCCTTCATCAGGAATTCCCTCAACAGGTAAGCTTTCTGGCAGAATAATTCACCAGAATATTTCAAATGCATGCTCTAGACCTGGGACCTTATGGGCACAACCTCCTTCTGTAGGTGGGCATTGCCTCCTTGAAATAAAGGTTTAGAGCAGTAGTATCAACATTTTAAAACTCCAGGCACTCTTCACTGGACTCAAGGCAACCCACAAAAAATGCCAGCTCTTAGTTTTAACTCATAGAGCAATTCTTCTGTTACAAAAAAATTCAGAAAGACCACAATAGGTCAGAATGTTTTTAGCACTCTGGATTCCTGTTTGGAATCTCTGGGTTCATCTTGTGAATCATGTTTGCACACCTAACCATGCTAACATTGCATGGCATCCTGTGGCACCCTTGAAAGCATCTCTAGGCACCCCAGTGTCATAGCCTAAGAATCACAGGTTGAAGACATCAGAACTCACATAAACAAATTACAACAAAAAGGGTAGCACATCAGCTTCTTCACAGTAATTGCCTGAGTACATGCATTTACCTCAGGCTAAATGAGAACTGAACCACGTTAGCTTAACTCTCAATGAAAGCAATGAATGTTGGTGAACGTTACTATACATTAGATTTCATTTACTGTGGATACATGTGTGAAAACAGGCAGTTACATAGAATGGCTGATGCATAATAAAGCCCCGCCCTCCTTTGCCCCACTCTCCTTTGCCTCACAGTAACTTGTTAATACATTCATTCTTTAGCAGTGTCTCCAGGAACAAGTTCATTATTGTGAATCCCAAGTCAAGACAGGCACCTAATTTCCTGAGAATGATGAAATTTAGAGATGCGCTTTCTCTTCAGCATTTTTACACAGTCTTTATTCAGTTAATTGGCTGCTGTGGTCCTCTTGCTAGAAGCCTAAATTTCTTAATGCATTGTGTAAGGAAGTGTAGTGTCTTCCATGGAAATCTGATTCTACAAGATGGTAGGACAGGGGTGGGCAATTATTTTGGGTGGAGGGCCGCTTACTGAGTTTTGGCAAGCCATCAAGGGCCTCATGACAGGCAGCCAGGGGCAGATCATTATTAATTTTCTAAATTATTCAGGGGTCCCGCAGGCAAGATAGGCTAGACTCGCAGGCCGCATCCAGCCCATGATCCGCATTTTGCCCACCTCTGTGGTAGGATATGTAAAAATTAGATGCTGTGAAACCAAACTAGGCCCTACTTTGGAATCTTACCCCTACTATAAATGAGACTCAAAACTTATGTCTTGCACTGACTTTCAAACTAGTAGCTTAGATTACACCATCTAAATTACCAGTCTGACATTACACCTGTAATATAGTCACTAAGATTTATCAAACATATCAAGTATACATGTAAAATCAGAAAATATTAGATCCTACTGATCTTTGGCCTAGTCATGTCATGTTCAACCACACACAAAGAGCAAGAGGACACTTCTAAAGAATGTTGCATTTTTTTTTTTTAATCACCAGAAGAATGCAGAAATGAAAGAGCTAAATTGGGATGATCCTCCCTTAGGCAGGATGTTGGACTAGATGACCTCTCAAGGTCCCTTCCAGCCCTAATTCTCTAAGATTCTATGATAATTATGACCTCTAACCACATTGCAGTCTCATATTTATACAAGTTAATGAGATTCCAAGATCATGCTGAATGAAAAAAAAAGGGGATATTTCACCAATTGAATTCAGTGGTGCTCAATCTTGCTGGCCCTATGGGCTAAATGAGTGGTGTGGGGCCAATCCACAGGCCAGATCCTGTGGATGGGGGTAAGTCCACAGACTGCATCTGGAATGAGGATGGTGTGCAGGGTCAGTCCATGGGCTTGACTTGACACACATACATCCCACAGAGCTCCTCTGGGGCCCGGTAATTTGGTGGCATAGGAGCCCCAGAAATTAATGCTATCACCACTCCCACACCAAATTTCCAGACCCATGGAGATTAGTTGGATTTGGCCTGTGGAGCTGAAGTTTAACACCAGTGCTTAGTGCATGTGTTCTTCTGTTATAAAACACTATTTTATGTTCTTGATATTTTTTTTAATATTAAAAAAGAGATTTTAATTGAATAAGTAATTTTAATGCTGAATGAACATTAAACATTTAGAGCAATACTCTAACCAATTATCTTTAGGATCCAATTACAACAAATGTTTAAAGTGTCGTCATTTGCAAAAAAAATTATAAAGCCTTGTCTTCATTAATACAATTTTCTTGGCTGGAATATAATATTTATAGAATGATTAATATAACAAGGCAGCTGGATTATCTTTAAAGTTTCACAGGTACAAGTAATCTGCAGTGTTTTGTAAGGAATGTTTGACAGCTACTGTAACTAACTGAGCAGATGTTGCCCTTAATTTTCAAAAGTGACTTGGGATCTCAGTTGCCTCAACGCCTAAACATTCAGTTATCAAAAGTGCTGGGCAACCTCACCATTCAATTAAGAAAAAAGAGACAGACAATAAAATTGAGATTTATTATATAAATTAAAAAATAGGAAAACCAAAATTTTCAATACCAACACTAAACCTAGGAAGCCGGAGAGAGAAGCTTTTAAGTATCTCCATTGCCTGCATCTTCACAAAACTCTGACCACACTGAAAGGGAGTCTTCCACTGAGTTCTGTGATGGTTAAATTAGGTCATTTATAAGGAAGACATCATTAAAATTCTCATGCCACATGTGCACACTGTTCACTCATCCTCTGGTTCTTTGCAAGTTGGTATTAATGGATGCCTGTACATGAGCACTCTGATGCACTATAATTACAGCATGTCAAAGAAAACTTGATTAATCAAGTCTGCTGGAGTGTGGTTATTACTGTGCTCCAGCAGCCTCTCATGTATCAGAGTCCTCATGCTTCAAAATGGTGGCAGGAGCACCTCAATATACGAGAAGTTGCAGTGCTTTAATAAGAATGATTCTTGGAGCCACTGCAATAAAAGCGGAGCTTCTCCCCTCCACCATCACAACCCCAGAGCACATGTAATAGTGTCCAGTAATGTTTAGTGCTCCTCCTTTCATTGTGCTTCTTATTCTATTTACTCTTTGGTTCTGAGGTGTTTCTGTTTTTCTTAAAGCCCCAGTGTCCTCAGTGGCTATGGAAAAAGGGCTGCAGTGGGTGAAGATGTGACTTCAGGCAACACCCCATCACCCTCACATCACTACCTTGTCAGGTATGTCACTCAGAAGTGCCCATCATCCCCTGGCTCTCTACCTCTTGGTGGGGAGCAACCCTAACCACACTGTCATGTGATCTCTAGTTAGCCCTCTCTTAGCCATTTACAGCTTAGAAATTTACAAAAACTACCATCTCCCTCCCCTTACCAGGAATCACCCATTCGCTCAAAACATCAGGCTCCCTTGATTATGAGAAACAGAAGTTGGTCATGGAGGTAAAATTAAACAGAAAAAATAGCCAACCTAGTGCATTTTTCTCTCCCAATGTTGGCAGTCTCAGTTAATGCAGTAGAAGGGTATGGCAGGGCATTGGTAGTGCATGCCACTTTAAGGACTGGGCCAGAGAGGGCCAGATTTCTGATTAAGCCAGCCGTTTTAAGGCCCAGCTCCCTGAGTTGAGGACAGTTCATGATCAGCCAACAGAAGAGAAATATCCCTCTGCTGAGCTCTGCCAAGAGCACCTCGGAGGTAAAAAGGTAAGTCTATGGGGAAGGAGGCAGCCTCATTGGACTTGAGCATGACCTAAAACTGCACCCTGCCAGGGCAGGAAGTCCTGGTGGGGCTGCTGGTGGCATGACAGTCCCCATGTAAATATCAGAAGCGATCACTTCGCCAGTGTAAAGTAGGTCGGGGTGCCTTAACCTCAGCTCCCACCTTTGGATGGGTAACATAATGCAGGGAAAGCCAGGTAAGCTTCTTGAATGCCTGAGTCTGGTGGGGTGAGTGATCACCCCAGGGCCAGGCACACTTTGCGAAGCACTTGAGTTGGAAATGGGGGATCCCTGAACCCTGTGAACAGGCAAGCAGCTTAGATTTGTTCTGAGGAACCTCAGCTGGCCCATGCTGGGGCCAGGACTCAAAGAGGGGGTCGAAGGGCCAAGGTGGCCCACCGCGAGGGATGCCCAGAGCACACAATCTCAGGATCCCAACTGGCCTGAGACAGAGACAGAGCCTAAAGGGGAGCTGAAGCTCCCAGATAGGGGACCACAGCTAAGGGGTGAAGGGTACAACTGAGTTTAGCTGCCTAGGATGCCATCTGTGAAGCTTGGGCCACAGTGTAGGGGTGGAATGGAGCTGTGGATATTCCCCCTAAACATCGGGGTTCAAAATGGGCAGCCTCCCACATGATTAACATCCCAGTACTATCACTATTACAGAAGAGTGAGGTGAGTGGTTGGCCCATAGACAGGAGGTGGGCCACTGCTTGTACCAGGCACAAATGCTTTTCCCAGTCAGAAAGGGCAGAAAGGGAAAACAGTAGAGGCAAGCTATGCTTTCTAGCAGAGGATGACTCTCCCTCTGTGCCTAACCTCCAACAATAATAGTCTACTGCAATTCACAGCAGGATGAAAACTTTCTGAAGATTCATGCTACTCCACAGAAAAGGACTGCCAGACCTTCCTTGAATGCCCGTTAACCAGACCTCAGTTTTGACTGGCCCTAATTTGGCCTTTCACTGTCTTGTCTCTTTCACAACCTCCTGTTAATACAGCACTCCCAAATCATAAAGCACTTTTTGTAGGTCACTTTAGAAAACAGAGAAGTTTTCTTTGGCAGTGTTTTAATTGTCATTTTTAATAAAAAAATTTACAAGTCAGTTTGCAATGCAATCAGTGTGTCATTCCCTGCACTCTTCTTACTCAACTATTCACTCCTCCCAAACTGTTTCAAAACCACTGAAAGTGATTTCCCAGTCCATCCCTAATGAAAATGCCCTGAAAGTGGTTGCATCCCAGAGATTCAGCTCCCAGTAACATACATTGACACTCAAGCTACCAATCTGTCTCTGCCCAGACATGCGTAACCATTTCCTGCTTAGTCTTATAGATGTTGATAAGGCCAAGGTAATGCTCCAGGGTAGTTTTATATCTATGCAGCCATGCATGTACCTGGCCAATGAATACCTTACTGTGCATGTTCAAGCTATCCTCATAAACCTGTGTATCTGTACTTCAGGGGAAGTAATCACTGCCTGTACATAAGAGCTGAACATGCCACTTATGCAGTTAGAAAACTGCCATTTAGATATACAAAGTAATTTAAAATTCTGTCCTGAATAGTTACATACTATTTTTTAATGGATAGAATATAATGTTAATATTCCCACCATGTTCTTAGATACACATGTGTAATATTGGCACATCTTCAGACAATATAACAGTAAAAATGTTAAGTAAATAATTCAGCAATATTTAGACATCACACAGAACCAAAAAAATACTGAGTCATATGGAAGTTTTATTAGCATGTTTTTCCTCTCTAATTTCACATCTGCCATAATTTTTCCTTACTTTCTCACCTCCAGCATTGCTCTTAAAGAGGAATGTGCAGATGGTTATAAAGATATTTTTTTCTGTGCCCAGTTAGGCACAACCCTTTTATTTTGAAACTAGTCAACCTGAAAATGCCTGGTTTGAGTATACTACCACTTGAAAATAGTCTTTTATTAAACATGGGGGGGGGCAATAAAGACTTTCTGATTTCTACATAAGATATGCATAATGGTGTTAAAAAAAACTTTTTAAAAAATTAAATTAGGAAGTGGAATTTTTGTTCCAGTTAAAATAATTTGGTAAAAACTGATTTTGATCAAGTTCAATCGTTTTTTGTACAAGTATTTTAATTTCTTTTTCATGGGCAGCAGTTTTTGTTTATATAGTTCCTATTGAATTCTCAAACTTCATAGCACAAGAGTGTATTTCTTATTCTTATATTTATTGATTGATTTATAAATTCTTTGCCCTTAGAAAAGCTCTTGAGATACAGGAGAGTTATGAGAATTCTTTACTCAATAAAGCAACAATGAACTTGCTATTGCAACTGAACTCTTATAAAGAAATATTTGTAAATAGAAAATGTCATTTAAAAAGAAAGAAACAATTATGTCAATCAAAAAAGTGCTTTGGAAAAAAGTATTTAGTCCTTTAGTATTACTTTTTAAAAGATCTAACCAACTTCAGGTCTTTAAAATATAATTTTATTTCAAGCAAATAAGATGTGGTTAATATATAGGTGATATATTATATCCTAATGTCCTAATCTAGAGCATTTTCCCTAATACTAAGCATTATAACTTATCTTGCCGAGTTGGGCAAGTGATTTTATTCTTTTTACAGGTGTTAGCCACTTCCCGAACATAAAAATAATGAGACATTCAGTATTCTCAGATTAGAAGTTCACCATTTATGTATCACTACCCCTACAAATTATATTTTAAAGGGCTTTCCAAGTTCTTGATTTTGCAAAGAGTATATGAGAGGGCCTGTGACAGTGTTGGGGTGGTGGGACCAGCATCTGCTGGTACAAGAGAATGACATTCTTCTACGAATTAAAACTTCCTAGACCTTGAATGCTGGGGACAGCAATTAGGAGAGTAACAAGATGATCTGCTCAGGTCCCTTCTGACCCTACCAACTACGAAACTATAAATTTGCAGTCACCATGTTCTTGCTGAGCTTTTGCTGTCAGTCTTATGACCTACTATTTTCATCTAAGATAACGTCCACTAGGTTTCAAACTTCTCTCAAGTAGAAGTAACTTATTAGTGGAAAATATCTTCACTGTAGTCTAATAGGATATGATATTCTTTGACTGTGATCATTAATACAATGGCACCTAACTCCTTTCTCTCTCTGTCTCTCCATCACAGTATACCAATATTCCATGAACAACTGGGGAAAGGTTAAAGCCCCAGTAACAAAGTCTACTTCTAGTCTAAGCAATTACAACATATAGGTTTTCAAGCTCTGGATTGCTTTAGCAGTTGTTGTGAAGAAAACTGTCTCAGCATTGTGTAAAATATCATTCAGTGGAACTGTTCTGGGTAGTTGACCGTGTAATGAGCCCTGGCTTCCACTACTCAGAAAAAACAATAATCTTTCATTCTGAGAAATTTTCTACCTGCTTCAATCAAAAAAATCTGTTGGTTTCAGATAAATTTGGCTGCTTTTATGAGGGAGCTCAGATATCTACCATAGACAAATGCTGTGACTTTCATGGTGTTGCGTCAGTTAGTCACTGGGGCTTTATGGGAGTGTGAGAGATTAGCCACACCCACAAGAATAGAATTATAAACTCTCATTTTTTATGCACTGGGTAATCTCCTTTACTTCTCATGTTCCATGACTTTGATGGGGAAAAAGGTACAAAGATATACACAGTCCTGAGCAATTGATATCGTATCTGCAGTTCAGAAGACTGACTCCTCTGCACAGGGCTCCACCATCCCCATACCCTGCCCTTACCACACCTGATGGTACAGCTTCATATTTATTATGTCTTCCTTAGGGAATTAACACCCTTGAAGTACTTTGTTCTGTCTCTCGCTCTGAACACTCTGGCTTCTGGTCACTTGCCCCGTTCTTCCCTGCACAGGTCCCAAGCAGACCATTGCTCTGTTCACCCCTGTCCTTATCTAGCAGTATCTGAATATGAGGGGTCGCCTCTCCTGGCTCACTTTCCTGCTAGGTTTTGTTTCTTTCTTTTTCTAGGTTCCCTCAAATGGACCCAATGTCCACTGGAGTCAGACTCATCAACACAGCTGTCTCCACAGCCTCATCTCTCTAGCTTTGTAGGTAAGTCAGTCTTCAGGACTCTTCTTCTGGTCCCCGCTCTCTGCTGTATGCCATTGCCCTCCCGTGTTGCCACAGATCTTCCAGGTATCTTTTTTTTCTCTTTTCAGGAACCGATTACATGTCTGGTTCTCCTTTAATTCTCCCTGGCTTTCTGCTGCACCCCCTGCAGCAGCCCCTTTCTTGCTGAGCTCCCTGCCACAACAGCTCCTTGGTTTTTGTTTTCATCTGGGTCTCTCTCTCCCCCATCCAAGTCTCTCTTTCCTTTCTGCCCAGCTCTAGGTCCCCCGTGTCATCCCTCTTCTCCTGGGCTCCTTGCTGAGGTAAATTACGTTTTTTCCTCTGCTCCCTCAGAACTCTGTGATTTAATACTATTTAAATAAGTAGTATTTCTTATCCAGACATCTGTTTAAATATTGCATTTTGGTTATAACTTGTTGATGATTTGTTCATGTCTAAAAACACTATGGACAGGCACATACGTTACATTTATCATACAACAAGTGTACAGGATGTGCTCTAGAGCTATAACTGAACAGACATTTAATTGTGTAGAGAATATTTTTGAAATGGTAGATCCCAATCTAAGATAACACCAAATGGATGTGGTATCAGACTAAAGCACATTAAGTTAGAGCACTTTATTGAGCATCTGTACTAGATCCCATCGCAACTCAAATTAGGTTACAGTCCCCTGGCACCCCAGGCCAGTGTGCTAGCCTCTTCCACCACTATTTGTCTGCTCAGCCTTGCCCTGGGCTGTCACAAAGAGGAGATAGAAAAGGCTCTGTCTCCTCCCTGCATGACTGGCTGGGTTGTGGAGGAATTGAGCCCCCCTGCCATGTGGACCCCCCAGCTTGCTGGCTCAGGTCTTGGGGAGGAGGTGGAGGGCTGGGCCAGGTCCAAGTGGGAGGGGGCCTTCATTCCCCAAACCCCAGTTCCCAGGGCAACAAAGAGCCATGAACAGCTCCAAGCTGAAGCTCCTGGCTGCAGCTGTTAAGAGGCTTAGGTGGAGTGGGGGAGGGAGGGAGGAGGGGAAGGAACATAGCCCCCCTACCACATGGCTCCATCCACCTCAGATTTCTGGCTCAGGTCTTGCGGGGTCTGGGCCAGGAGGGGGAATGGAGCCCCCTGCCATGCAGGCCTGGCCTGGTCCCCCAAAATCTGAGGCAACAAGCTGGGAGGGGGACACAGGGCGGAAGGGCTCTCTTCCCCTCAGCCACTGCTGATAGCCACCAGGTGACTGGAGGTGGGGCCAGAGAGAGGGTCCACTCCAGCATCTTCCTGAGAAGTATGCAGGAGTGCCCTCACCCTGCTGGCTTTGGCCAGTGCAGGTCACTTCTGTGTACCCCCTGCCCCCAAGGCAAACATCAGTTCTGTCTGCTCCTGCACTAATCTAGGACACTTTGAATAAAGCATGATACTTAGCACACTTCTGCCCTGGGATTGTCGAACATCTGTACTTAGCCTATGTGATCAGCTTATGAAAAATAGTAGGCTAATATATATTTTAGTATTGATGGGAAGAATCCTATGCTTTCATAAAAAATGCTTCAAGAAAACTTGTATGTCCTTTTTTTCTGCACTCTGGTTCTAGCGTATGCACTTAGACCTTTACTGAACAGAATATGGCATTTTTCTCATTATTTATAAACATGACTTTATTATAGCTATTAAAAGCTATGTAAATAAATTAACCTTAATGTATTTCCACAAAAGATTTCAGATGCCTGATGTCTAATCTAGACTGCAAATTCTCCAGGGTAATCAGCTTTTATTCTGGTTCTATAGCACCAGGCACATCTGTGGTATTTGATAAGTAATCACTGATAAAAATATTTTTAGTTCAATCATTTTAAAATATAAAAAATTCTAGAAAATGGTAAACTTCAGGTATTGATTGTAAGAATAACTTTGCTTTATAAAGTTGTAGCAGGGTTTGAGTAATGGGCACACCTATAGGCACAAAGATAGCCACTCAATATGGAAGAGGAATGAAACCTGAGATATAACATATTATTTAAATGATATTTTCATCATATGGACTGAATACCTAGATTTGTTTGTTGACTTGCACCAAAGTTTCAACAACTACCACCCAGCTATCAGATTCTGTCTGGATTTTTCAAACATTACCAACATCAATTTTTAAGATACCACAATCCACATCCAGGATGGCACTTACTGAACCACTGCATATGGAAAACCCATGGACAACCACATTTACATCCAAAAAACCAAACAAATAACCCCCCACAACAATCATCCCAATCACAAGAAATCTGTTATGTATAATCAGACCCTCAGATATTACTTTCTTTGCTCTGAAGAAATTACTTGTGACACCCACCTCAGAAAAGAGAAAACGTATTTTCCCTTAGAAGGACACTTCAGCATAAACCTCATCTTTAAAGACTCACTTAAATACTCCGTAGCCATCTACCATAACACACAAAAAAAACCCAACACCCCAGCCACACACCTTTGATTGTCACATACTATTCCACACCGTGATCTGTAAGAAAATTTGAACAGGATCACAGCTTGTGAGAAATATCTTCAGCCCTTCCCTCCTTCCCACACTATTCCTAGCTCATAACCTCCAAACCTGTTCCAACTCATCATCGAAAGCAATTTCCTCACTGATCAGCAGCCACCAGTGACATAACCCTGCCTTAACAGTAAATACAAAACCTATAAATGCGTCTTTAGGGCCATCACAATCAACATCCACCACAACAAAACCATCAAAATCCATAGATCCTACACACATCTATCACAGAATGTGGTATATTGCATTCAGTGCTCCAAATATCATCATAGAAACTGCATGGGAGGAAAAAGAAACAAATATTTATGCACAACACTGAACTTTCACATAAAAAAATATAAAGGACAAATACCGAAATATCAGGAGAACACTATTCACAAAACAAAATCTCCATTTCTGACCTCACAATCCTTGTACTCAAGGGAAATCTGCAAAACACCTTTAAAAGACTGGGTTGAGAACTAAAATCCATAACTTTACTGGACACTAAAAATATGGAATAAACACAGACAATGATAGTTTTATGTTTTATTACAATCTACCTGGTAATCTCCTTGACCTCCCCTGGTAATATCGACCCATTTCCTCCTTGAACAGTCTTGGGATCTTTCCCCACAAATTTCAGATTCTAAACTTCATTTTTCTAAGCACTTCTTTACAAAAGTATAGGCAAGGTAAGAGAACTAATGAAGGTCCCCCACCATTAACACAACCTTATTTAGCTATTCCTTTTCTTTTTGTCTGCTTATATCCATCACATAGGCCTGGTACAACTTCATGAGCAAAACCACATCTGCTTCTCAAGACCCTTAAGCATTCCTTCCTAATTTGGATAGAGAAATTGTGGGGTTTGACTTTATTGTAAGTGATTCCATTATAGTAGCCCACCAATCCTCCACCAGGTTTAAAGATATGCTTTTCTTATCAGTCTCAAACTAATAGTCATAGTACCCTAATACTTGGATAGTTATGGTAACTGCTCTCACTGCTATTCATATCTATTTTGCAGCAGTTCATATACTCATTCAACTCCTTGTTCAAGCTCTTTGTTAAGTCTTAAGAATCTCATTCTTAAATCTCTTCCCAAGTGTTCATACAGGATTTAAAAAAAAACAAAAAAACCTGAAGCTTAGAGATGCTTTTAAGCCTGAGCTAGTGTTTCCAAGCTGGGGATACAGGTTAGTTCCCAAAATCTGTTTTAATTCAGGCTGAAACCCTCCTATTTAGCTGCGAGTGTTCAGGAACAATTTTTCAAGTGCTCTTAGTCCTTCAAAGACCTTTCTGTAATTCTGGCTGAAGGACAGCCATGTTTTCCACTCCTGACTGGAGCAGAACCCTAGAACATCTCAAAACAAATAGTCTTGGGTTATACCTACAGATGAATTTAGAAACAGTTAAGACCCATCAATACTGGTAGGGTTTTTGCAGCGGAAATAATTACTCTGGAGATAAACAAACCTAGATACTCAGACCCAGTTGCCAATTAATTAGAATATGCAGTGTAGAAGCATAATATGCATAAGCTTAGAAGCATAATTTACTTCTTCCTTTTCAAACAGATTCCTCTTAAAATTATGGCAGTTATTTTTAGTCACTGCTGCTGTAGCAAATAGACAATATGAAAAATGTGTTTCCCTAAGTAATGTAGATCACTTTTTCTTCACCCCAAGTACTTCAAAATCTTCATTGCTCACCTCATTAAGTGTGTCACACTGTCTGGTATGACCTGTATCTCACTTTGCTGGCTCAGTAGCTGTAAATCTACTTGAGAGAGAAGGAACAAAGCCAGACAGAAAGAACTTCATTGTTTTAATGGCTAGCATTTTTTCAATGACATTTGTATATGCACTGTTTTCTTTAATAGTCAATAAATATCTTTGGTCACTTATATATGTCAACTACTATTTTCCAGTGCTGTTCTCTTGGCTATGCAGGGACTGTGAGATACCTAACACTTGAGGCGTAAAAACTGAAATCAGTTCAAGAGTGATGTCTCCACTGATTCTGTTTTGCTGGGAAGAATATGTGCATGTGAAGCCTGTGTAGCTATTTGAAAAAAAGTCTAGTTTTACCAATCAGAGGGAAAATAACTTGAAACTTATGTCAATACTGAATGAATTGTATCTCTATCTTACATATATTATAACACCTTGATTTTATATGCATATATCAGAAAGACTGGATAATCTTTATCCTTAAATTCTACAGTTGCTGATCTAGTAATAGATATTTTTAATAAATTTATCAGGATTCAGGGTGATGTTGTATGATTAAGAATAATAAATGCCATACCTCTACTTATCACACAATAAAAAGCTCCAAACAGCCATAAAGTTAGACCTAAAAATGTGTAACTAGCTTTATACCTGGTTGCTATAGATTTTTAATTTGCACATGTAGCAGGGTATCCCCCTCAGGCTAGGAGCCTCATCAGCTGTAAGTGTCCAGCCACAGGAGTGCCCAGCCATGGCTGAAGGTCCAGCAATTCCTGGTGACTTTCAGCCCAAGCAGCTGAGAACCCTGGGTCTTGGCAGCACCCCACAGCTGCCAGGATCCATAGTTCCATAGCTGCAGATGTTGGGTTCCTGCACCCTGGGTGTCGTGAAACTTTATACCACTTAGTTTCATAGTTGGTAGGATTAGAAGAGACCTGAGCAGATCATCAAGACAGACCCCCCTGCCATGGCAGAAAAAAGTACTGGGGTCAAACGACCCCAGCAAGGTGTTTGTCAAGCCTTCTCTTAAACACCACCAGGGTAGGAGCCAGCACCATTTTGCTTGGAAGTTGGTTCCAGATCCTAGCTGCCCTGACAGTGAAGTAGTGCCTCCTGGTCTAGCCTGAATCTACACTCTGCCAGCTTGTAACCATTATTCCTACTCTCTCCTAGTAGTGCTCTGGGGAACAGGGACTCCTCCAATGCCTGCTGGTCTCCTCTGACTAGTTTGTAACAGGCCACTAGATCCCCCCTCAACCTTCTCTTGTGGAGGCTGAACAGGTTCAGATCCCTTTAGCCTCTCCCCATAGGGCCTGCCATGCTGCCCCCTGATCATGCGAGTGGCCCTTTTCTGGACCCTCTCCATGTTGTCCACCTCCCTCTTGAAGTGCAGCGCCTAGAACTGGACGCGGTACTCTAAGTGTGGCCTAACCAGTGCTGCATAGAGGGGGAGGATCACCTCCTTGGACCTGCTTGAGATGCATCTGTGGATGCATGACAAGGTATGGTTGGCCTTCCTGACTGCATCCCCACACTGCTGGCCCATGTTCATCTTGGCATCAATAATGACTCCAAGATCCTTTTATGCCTCTGTACTGATGAGAAGGGAGTTCCCCAGCCTGTAGGTATGGTGCTGGTTCTTCTTCCCCAGGTTCATCATCTTCTACTTGTCAGTGTTGAATCCCATCTTGTTCTCATCTGCCCATCCCTGTAACCTGTCTAGGTCTGATTGCAGCCTATTCCCTCCCCACATCCCCCCACATCTTAGTGTCATCAGAAAATTTGAACTGGGTGCTTTTTACCCCCTCGTCCAAGTCACTGATGAAGATGTTGAACAGTGCGGGCCCGAGGACCAAGCCTTGTGGAACCCCACTGCCTACATCCCTCCAGGTCGAAAATGACCCATCCACCACCACTCTTTGGGTGCAGCCCTCCAGCCAGTTAGTGACCCATTTGACTGTGTAAGTGTCGACACCACAGTCCCCCAGTTTTTTAATAAGAATGGGATGAGAGACAGTGTTGAAGGCCTTCCTGATGTCCAGAAAGACTACGTCCACTGCTACCCCTGCATCTAAGGATTTTGTGAGTTAAATGAGTTAGAATTAATTTCAGGTGTTAATGTGCAGGCAGTCCAGGAGTTCAGAGCTCCAGGAGTCACCCAAAATTACCATGTAAGAAGGCTCCTATTTGCCTTGGTGAATTCCATATTAGATTGCACCATGGGAATGTCTACACAAGACACTAACTGCACAGTAACCTAATAATACTGTGCAGTGGCACATCACAGCACAAGGAGTGTTAGTACACTACTACATAGTCATAGGTGGAGAGAGAAAATGTTTTCGGGGGGGAGGGGCTGAGTGCACGTGCGCATGTGTTCATGCACCCCTGTCCAGCAGGTAAATCTGTGGGGGAAGGGGTGGGAAGAGGGGGAAGGGCTGAGGGGGTAGGTCAAGGTCCTGCCCTAGCAGCAGGAGCTGCGCTCCTTGGACGAGCTGCTCATGGCTCTATCCCACACCCCACCAGCTGTGCAGCACCTGCCCCAGCCACAGGGTAGGGCATGGGATGAAGCCATGAGCAGTTTGTCTGGAGGGTACCTGACATGGGGAGGGGATGGCAGATCCTGTTTCTGTGGCACACTGGGAAGTCTGTGCATGGTGGTGCAGCTGCAACTGTGGGCGGGGGCCAGGATGGCACTGGCCTCTTCCCAGTGTGGGAGCTGGGCCAGGCTGCGGTCAGGGCAGGTGGCAGCAGTCCTGGGAGGGGGGGTCTACGGTGAATTTTGGGGTGGCTGCAGCCCCCCTTATAGTCCCACTCCCAGCACTACCACCACCCACCCCGGCCCAGCTCCCCACCACCAGGAAGAGCCCAGTACCACCTTGGCTACAACCTGCAGCAAGTGACAGCCCACCTTGTCTTGCACAGATCTGGGGCACACGCCTCCCATGCCTCCAGGGGTTCATCTAGCAGCAGGAGCTGTGCTCCTTGGACGAGCTGCTCATGGCTCTGTCCCACACCCCACCAGCTGTGCAGCACCTGCCCCAGCCACAACCCCACTCCCTCCCTGCCTCTGCTGCAACCTCTGGCAGCCCATGGCTGAGCTGCCTTGCAGCTCTACCACTGCCCTGCATTTGAGGAGGCTAAGCCCTGTGAGTCCCTTCTTTTCTGCCACCTATGTGCATAGTATTATTAGGGTCCTGCACCGTAGCATCACTAAAAAAGGCATCTGCCGGCACATTAATTTAGTTCTTGATCTTACAACTACTAAGTTTAATGCACAGTAACTATGGCACATTAATGAACATGTAAACATGCCCCATGAGCCTTAAATGAATTCTTAGTGAGACTGTTGCTTGATTTTATGTACTCTTCTGAATTACTTTTATCAAACAGGGTAAGATAACAGTGATACATTTTGAAATTCTCATATTCTCCAATTATAAACACTTAAGGCAATTTTTTTTATACATGCTAAAATTTAAACTCACAAACAATGTATCAGTCAGATAAATCTGAAGGCAAAGTGAATTACCACCAAAAAGAAAGCATTAGCATTCCTTTAAAATCTGTTCACTTTAGCACTCCATTGAACTCTGGAAGTGATTCCAATTTCAGCAGAAACTGGCTTCTAGAAGAACCTAGAAATGTTTTAAAGTAGATCTTGTGTGACACTTGACATAAGGCCTAGGTAAACTATTCACTTTGACAGCTTTGAGGTCTGGACTTTGTAGCACAGTAGCTACTGTGGCACTTCCTAGTGACTAAACTAATCTTGTCCCTCACTCCATCTCTTCCTCCCTTTGCTGTCCCTCAGTGTAACTGTTGCAGCACATAGGGAGGCTGGCCTCAGAGTCTTGGAGTAATTCTGGTGGTATTCTTTATAGTCTCACATTATTTACTCAACCAGCCCCTCAGTTCTCCTCACTGTCAGATCCTCAATTTGCTAACAAAGTTATTCTACTTCTTGTTTGCATTTCTTATGCCCTACTTACACTAAACTGGCCCTCTGTATACTGATCATAGGCCTACCCACCTGTATATTATTAGAGTACTAATTCTGGCCCTCTTACCTCTAACCATGGTTTATGGCAGCGGTTCCCAACCTTTTTTTGCTGTGACCTGCTGCTGGGAGTGCAGTGCAGCTGTGGTGGCAGTGGCCTGGGTCTGGGGAGCTCCCAGCACATGATGCAGCTTGTCCTTTGTGCGTGGTGCTGCTGGTATTACGCCCATGACCTTCATTTGGGTCACAACCCAAGGTTGGGAACCATCGGCTTATGGACTGTAATTGTGGCTCCAGCTGCCCCTACAGCCACAACTATGATGCACAGATGTTACTCAGAATTTGTTCACTGGGCCCTCTAGCCATGACTGTCTTATCTTACCCAGCTTGCCAGGCCCTAGTCTTAGCAAGGAAGGCTCTTCCTCTTTCCTAGGCTCCTTGCTCTACTTTGGCTTCCACCCTCCTGGGCTTTAGCCCTGTAAGCCTATAAGCCACTTGTGGCTTCAGCTTCTCCTGGGCTGTAGCCTCACTACCTCAGCTGAAGTCATGTAAGCCTCTAGCCCCTGACAAAACTGCTATTGTTTCATGACAGCCATCTGCCATGTTGTTCTTGACCCCAGGCCAGGCTACTTCCACAGAATTCTCCTTTAGTCACTCCTATGGCTTCCACCAGCCCACCCCTACAGCTACAACCCCAATCTGTGCTCAAACACAAAACACAAGCATAAAACCACCAGTCTCCAACATTCTTTCATACCCCATCTCATGCAGGCAGGAGCTCATCCTTAGCAGATCCGAGCCTAACTGTGCTCTTGCTCAGTGCTGAGCTCATATGTCTCTGGGCTCCACACATTTCTAGCCACATGGCCTCCCTGAGTTTTTTTTTACTGATTCTAGGTATCCTCTTTAGCTCAGTGAACTGCATGCTCTTTTCTACTTCAGCTTGAACAACTGTACTCTAAAGTAGCTGGTCTAAGCTCTGCTGCTCCTGTCAGAATAGAGCTCTAGCTTGCTGTTACCCCTTTTAAAGTAACAGGCATTTTGGCCTCCTGTTACATACTGCTCAACATGGCTGCCCCTTTAGGACCACCACTGCTCATTTGCTTGTTTGTCCTTCCCACCCCTTGGTAAATTTAATAGATTGCATAGACATTAGTGCTGGAAGGGACCTTAGAAGATCATCAAGTCCAGCCCCCTGCCCAGAGGCAAGAAGTCTGCTGGGGTCAAATGATCCTAGCAAGATAGGCATCCAAGTGTGTCTTGGCATGCCATCTGCTATAACTTTGGCAGATAGGCCCTCAGTCTTAGTTGTAAGGTAGGCACTTAGGTGCCTCATTAAGGTAAAATTACTAGTTTCGTCAGGCTCAGGAAGGACTTTCCATCTCTAATCAAAATCAGGATCCCCACCCTTAATTGGGGTTAGGTTCCATGGGCACTTTTACCAAGTCCACCATGAAATAGTGAGTAAGCTATCACAAGCAAATTAAAAGGAATAGACAAGGGCACCTACCCAGGTTATCCTTTTTATAGCCTGCTCAAAGAGATCCCACCACCTCCCTCTCCTTTAACTGAGCCTCAACATCCAGGCTTACAAGATTCATTCAGTTCTGAAGTGCATGTTCCTTGGGCTGTTGCTCTAAGTTGTTTCAGTCCACCCCAGGGCTTGTAACACATATTGTCTTTCCACGTACCAAGGCTTCTCTCTCTGTCTCCAGCTTTAGTGTCTTGTTCTCCGCTCTTCTGAATCTGGCTGGTGTTGTGGTTCCTGCTCAGTGTAAAGTTTCCTCTGCAGGCCACTGATCAACTTACCCAGCCGCAGGATTACACAATCAAAAGAGGGGCAGACTTCTTTTTCTCACTCTACTCGATAATGTAGGCCAATAGTTTCCATTACACACAACAATAAATGTTATGATTTTTATGCTTACTAATTACCCATAAACAGATTTTTCCTTTGTTTTAAGATTTAACATTAAATGTGAATGATTTTTGAAAATCCTTTATCATATGCATTGCTCAGAGCATATTGCTATAACTATTTCTAAGAGTATTCATTATTTCTAAATAACTGTCTATATTTCATAGTCACTTACTTGGATTTAATCGCTCACAAAGATTTATTTCCACACTAATGCCTCTGAAACTCACTATAACCAACAAGAGGACCAAGAACATTTCTCTCACTTCTCATACAGTTACTCAACTTTTCATTCATACAAATACTTAATCAGACTGGGCATGTCTACACCTGCAACTAATGCCGCCTAATATACTCCAGCACAGTTCACACCAGAGTTTATTGTTTCAAGGTTCCACATTTGCACATGTGCCCAGGACTGCAGCACATTAAGCTGGGTCAGAGCAGCCTCAGATAGCGTAGAGTTTGATGGGGTCAGGCTTCCAGCTTGGAGCTGCTGTTACCTGGTTCAATGTGCTGCAGAGGGGTTGGCTGGGTCACAAGGGTGCTTCAGTGTGGGGGCTAGCCAGCAAGCACCCCTGCACTAAAGCACCATCACACCCCATCTAGCCCCATCAGCTCCTACTTGTGAATTGCAGCAGAGTAAATATCTCCACCATAGGATAGTACTTGTGTTATGGAGTACTAACCTGCGGCAGAGTTAATTAGCGTACTCCATCCTAATAGGACTGCATGTGTGATGTTTTACAATGGACCTAATTTGTCAGCTCCACAGTAAATGTCTTGTGTAGATGCATCCACTGTGAAAAAATGTAGATAAGGAGCAACCTAATGTCCTTATACCAAGGGTTTCTGATCCTAACTTGTACCTGACCTGACTTTCTTCCCCTGCCCTTCATAGATTTAATAGATTTCATAGACATTAGGGCTGGAAGGGACCTCAGAAGATTGTAGAGTCAAGCCCCCCGCCCAAAGGGCAGAAAGTCAGCTGGGGTCATAGGATCCCAGCAAGATAAGCATCCAATTTACTCTTGAAGGTGGTCAATGTAGGTGCTTGAACCAATTCTGATGGCAGGCTGTTCCAGACCTTGAGGGCTCGGACAGTAAAGAAATTCTTCCTTATGTCCAGCCTGAAATAGTCTTGCAGTAGTTTATAGACATTCGACCTCATCATCCCTTGGGGTTCTCTGGTGAACAAACGTTCCCCCAGATCCTGGTGGTCACCCCTGATAAACTTATAGGTGGCCATCAGATCACCCCTGAGCCTGTGCTTTTCCAGGCTAAAGAGCCCAATGGCTCTCAGCCTGTCATCGTAAGGTCTGTTTTCCGACCTCTGATCATGCATGCAGCTCTTCTCTGGACTCTCTCAAGCTTCTCCACATCCTTTTTGAATTGTGGAGCCCAAAACTGGACGCAGTACTCCAGCTGCAGCCTCACCAAGGCCGAGTTCAAGGGGAGAATGACATCCCGGGATTTGCTTGAGAAGCATGTATGGATGCAAGCCAGCATTTTGGTCGTTTTAGTAGCTGCAGCATCACATTGCAGGTTCATGTTCATATTGTGGCCAGTGATGACTCTCAAGTCTCTTTCTTCTGTAGTGCTAGCCAGCATAGCACTGCTGAGCCTATAAGTGTGCTGCAGATTTTTCTTCCCAAGGAGGAGAACCTTGCATTTTTCAGTGTTAAACACCATCAGGCTCTCGTCTGCCCATTTGCTGAGCCTGTCCAGGTCAGCCTGGATCACCCACCTGTCTTCTGGTGTGGATGCTTTGCCCTAAAGTTTGGTGTCATCGGTGAAGTTGGCCAGTCCACTCCTAACTCCAATGCCTACATCATTAATGAAGATGTTGAACAATATGGGTCTAAGGACAGAGCCTTGGGGGACCCCACTTTTCACAGGACACCAATGATGAGTGACTACCATCAATTACAACCCTCTGGGTCTGACCATGCAGCCAATTTCCCAGCCAGCGGATCATGGTGGACCCAAGGCCACAACTGGCCAGTTTCACCAAGAGGTGATCATGGGATACCAGATTAAAGGTTTTTTTTAAATCAAGATATATGACATCAATCTCTTCTCCCTTCTCCAGGTGACCTGGAAACCAGGTGACCAGGTCACCTGGTCATAGAACGAAATGAGATTGGTCAAGTAAGACCTACCCGCAACAAACTCGTGCTGGCTATCCCTTAGGATGTTGGTGTTGCCCACTCCTTAAGGATGGCCTCTTTAATAAACTTTTCTAAGATCTTCCCCAAGATAGAAGTCAGGCTGATGGGCCTATAGTTAGCCGGATCCACTCTCCTCCCTTTCTTGAAGATAGGCACCACATTGGCCTTCTTCCAGTCTTTGAGCACTTCACCAGAGCGCCAGGAGTTTTCAAAGATCTGTGCCAGGGGCTGGGCTATCATGCTGACCAGCTCCTTGCGTACCCTGGGGCGTAGATTGTCAGGGCCGGCTGACTTGAAGGTATCCAGCTTCTCAAGATGTTCCTTCACGACATCAGCATTTATGGAGGGCAGGGGATCTCCCCCACCCAGACCTCCCTGTCCCATAGTGGGCATGGGCATTCCATGGGATAGATGAAAAACCAACACAAAGTACCCATTTAATAGGATGGCTTTTTCCTGGGCATCAGTTGTTCATTGCCCCATCTGGTTCAATAGGGGTCCAATGTTGCCCTTGCTTTTCCTCCAGATCCCCACATATCTGAAAAAGGACTTTTTATTGTCCTTGATGTTTGAAGCTAGTTGGAGTTCAGTTGCAGCCTTGGATTTCCTGGTTTGCTCCCTGCAGGACTGGACCAGCGCAGAATAATCCTCCTTGGAGATGGATCCCATCCTCCATCCTTGTCAGGGTTTAATAACCACAGTGCCCCAGGCACCTTGTTATATGGCCTCTAATCCACAACTCAGTCCTCCAGTCAAACTCAAATGCAAAACACTGACCTAACAAATCCTAACTCAAATATATGCCACTACAGGTTTCTGGTTCTTAAGCTCTCCAACTTAGGTATGTTTGTTTCCATCCCTCCAGGTACCTCACTTGGGGTACCCTGATGCCAAACTGCAGCAGATTCCACTGGGATCTCCTTGCCTTACATCACCTAGGATTTGGCTGTCCCTTCCATGATGAGAGGCTGGGCTTATATGCTCCAAGCATAGCCCACTTCTGGTCATGTGGTCCAGTTCTCTACTCCCATGGCCTGGGTGCTGTTGATTCAGCCATCATGAACCTAGTCATGGCTCAGTTCACATGGGAAGCTTACATTTGCTGCTCCTTTGCCCTGAGGTTCTGTGTAACCTGCCCCCAACTAACCCCCTTTTCCACCTTCCTAGAAACATGGATAGAGGTTCCCTCTTACACTACTTACAGGGTTTATAATGCTCAGTCTATTGGGTGTCTCCACAGATTAAAAGAAAGACCACCATCTTTATATGAGGAATCATATGCATATCTCTCAATACCACTAATGGAAATTACATATACATTTTAAATCCCTACTCATCTGGTGAGATTTTATGCATTAGACATTATTGTTAGGACATTATTTTTTCTCTAGAGTATTTCATAGGTAATTCAGTACTTGCACTGTGGATATTTAGGCTAAAAAATCTGGTAAATATCATAAATATCAAGAATCACTTTGGGAATTTAGTATGTGGTGCATTGTGAAGACTTCTTTGATAATGATATCTTTTCAAGGTTTAACAGTTAATTAGCATATAACATTTCAGTCAAGGCTGCTCATAATTGGTCCCATCCCCCTGACATCCTTGGCCCTGGTGCAGGGCAGGTCTGCTCACAATCTCACCCAGCCCCTAGCACCCCTGGCCAAGGCAAGGCTGTTCTTACTTTGTGCCAGCCTCTGGCACTTTAACTAGGCTCAGCCCTCTAAATCCCTAACTCTGCAGGACTGCTGTCTCTGGCCCCTAACAGATGCCCCTCAGGGACCCTTGTGATATTCTTATACTCCTACCAGCTATATCTAGTCCCCTGATTCCCTGTCAGTGACTGATAAGAATTATAGAAAATTAAGGTTGGAAGGGAGGTCATCTACTCCAACCCCCTGATCAAAGTGGAACTATTCACAACTATATCATCCCAGCCAAGGCTTTGTCTACCCAGATGTTAAACACTTCTAAGAATTCAGATTCCACAACCTCTATGGGTAGCCTGTATCCATGCTTTATACTCCTCCTTGTAAAAAGGTTTTTTCTTAACCTAACCTCAACTACCCTTACTGCAACTTGGGACCACTGCTCCTCATTCTATTATATGCTACCACTGAGAATAGTGCTGCAGAGGGGAATCCTCTTTGTAGCTCTCCTTCAGTAGTTGAAGGCTGCTACTAAATCCTGCCTCTTCTACAGGCTAAATAAGCCCAGTTCTCTCAGCCTCTCCTCACAGGTCATGTGCCCCAGCCACCTAACATTTTTTGTTTCCGTCTGCTGGACTCACTCCAATGGTGTTTTTACATGTGTTCTGGGGGTGGGGACAGGAACACTCTAATTAGAGTGGCTTCAAGAGCTGCTCTAATTAAAGCACCCACAACATCTTCTGTATCAGTATCTCTGTGCTTCAAAATTGTGGTGGGACCACTTTAATGTTCATCAAGTAATCTTTAGGTAAGGTGCCCCCAACACCATATTGAAGTGAGGGGATGCTGATATTTGAGACACAGAGCTGTCTAGAGCATGTTAATTAGCACAGTACACCAGACTAGATTAATTGAATCTGCTCCAATGCGCTGTAATTACAGCATGTCAGAGCATCCCCCTGATACACCTACAGGCACCCAATTTGTTCACATCTTTCTTGTAGTGGGTGGCCCAAAACTGGACACAGTACTCCAAATGTAGCCTCACCAGGCCTTACCAGGGCCAAATAGAAGGGAAGAATCACCTCCCTCAATCTGCCAGCAACACTCCTACTAGTGCAGCCCAGTATGCCTTCAGCTTTCTATTCAATATAGGCATGCTGTTGTTTCATATTTAGCTTATTGTCCAATGTAACTCTCAGGTCATTTTCAGCAGAGCTGCTGTTTAGCCAACGAGGCCCCAATCTGTACCTATGCACTCAGAAGAATTAGAAAGTTAAATATCATAAAATAATAAATATAGTAGTTTTAAATAATCAAATGCTGGATATACAGAACAAAATTTCAAACATGCTTGTTTAAGTGTTCACAAAACCTTCATTTTCATGTTCAAACAGACATTCAACATTCATATCAAATGTAGACTATTCAATGTATGCATATGCTTTAATTTTTTGCATATAAATTGGTGCATAAACAAATTCTGAATGTGCATAAATTGGAAGCCCTTTTCAAATCTGTCCATAATGTCCAATTCCAACTTTTCCATAATCCTTTAGCATTTTCATGTTAATACTGCATTCTGTATTTGCCTCAAATATGATTAAGTTTTGTATAAAAATAATTTGTCTCTCTCAAAGTGCTTGGAAAAACAGTGCCAGAATCTTGAACATTATGTTTAGTTTTATGAGTGTGTTGATTTTTAACTCTTTCACTGTATCTTAGCCACAATGAAAATGTATAGGTTTTTTTGTTTGTTTGTTTGCTTGCTTGCTTTTTTTTAAGCAAAGAGAGAGTGCATTGGAAATTACAGTACTAGGTAGATTTGGACTGTGGTTTCTAATTCAGAGTAAAAGGTCTTCCACTGAATTAAAGAGATTTAAATGAACCCTGTTTGCCCCGTACTCTGGTCTTCATTCTTTGTGTATCATTAAAAGTCAAACTGGCAGGATATTGGAAATTGTATAATGTATTATTGCATAATATACTGGGAGCTAGATCTAGAAAAAGGCTTTAGTTTCCTAAAGTTGTATTCATACAAAATTTGACACCCACAGCCAAAACTATTCAGGTGTTGAGCCACCGAGTATCTTAGTCTGATCTGTTTCTAGAAAGAGGCATTTCATCTCCATCTAACACCACTGAAGGACTTTATCCAGTAAGCACTCTCAGAAATCATTTAACAAAGCCCAAACTTATTGGACTCTTCCAAATGTAGTAGTGATGTTCACCGCTAATATAATAGCTCACTTAGCTAATTCACCCAGGAAGCTGGAGACCCATGTACAATTTCCTCCAGAGGAATAATGAGCATATTCTTAGAATCTCAGAATGGGTTAGCCCCTATTCTGCAACATGTTTAGTTGTTTCTGAATTTGTTTCTGTGGAACAGTGTGTGCCTGGAGGACAGGGGAGGACATCTGTCCCAGGCATCTTCATTGGTCCTGGGAGAAATATTTTTGAAAATGGAACATTAAGTAAACTCAATGGTGCTACCATGTGGTTCTGGTAGATGTCTTCTTTGTGAGTAATCTGGATCTTGACATGATGAAAGAACTTCCTAGTGATCCCTGAGAAGCAGAATTTGATGCATACTGCTGGACCTGCTATTTTTATTGGTTAGCTATGGTTATCTCCCTTTTGTGTGCTTAGATGATCTGGATTGTCTCGGGGAGACACCTGTGTCCTACTACTCATTTCATAGGAAGCCTAGGTGCCTAATCTTATTAATTAGGATTGTAAATCTGGGGGAATATGCCTAAACTCTAGCCCTTGTGATGCCCCATCCCCTTGAAGGTCAATTGGCTATGACCCAGAGTCTTTCCTGGATGATGATGTTGGGAGGAAGGAGGCACTCTCCTCCCATCCTATTGAAAATATGTCATCGTGTAGAAAAAGAAGTCAAGAATCATTTGGCCAGGAAGAGAGCAAAGTAAGAATCAAGAAGCCATAGTCTTGTGGCCAGGATACTTATCTGGTATGGGGACATACAGGGTATAGCCTTTTCTATATGCTATATTTACATACTTTATATTGAACAACCATTGACTAAAACACACAAATAGACTTGAGAGAATAGACCATAACTTAAATCTTCCCTTCTCAGATATAGGTGTTCACTTTCAGGAGAGGGCTCTGGGACACAGATGTACCTTAATGCAATGCTTAGTAATATATACAGTGTATTCAGAATAACTCATATCTATTTTAAGTGTTCCCTATTGGCTAGTCCTAGATCAATATACACTAATGTGCACTGATTTAAGGAAGTTTCTTGATCAACATTCTGCCCCTTTATTGGATACCATTCTATACATCCTAGCTTTTCCTAAGGCCTATATAGGGAACCTATGTGCCTAACAAAAGGCAGTGAATTCCCCTCTAGGAGTCACACACCTAAAAGATAGGCATTACAAAAAATTATAGCTGTTTAAACCCTGTTTTGGATCTATTCCTAAATGATTAGCACTTTTCCAACAGGATACAATTTATATGTGCCTTTTTGAATGAGCCTTTTGAAGGGAAGTATTATATTTGCATAATTATGAAACACCCTTTATTTTGTTTCAAGCTTTCGGCCCCTCCTTTTCCATAATTTGCTTTTGACTGCCTCCCAGGCTGACTACTTTTACAGTAGGCTGAGCATTTTTTGTCTTCCTCTCTTTAATATCCCAGATTGGCAGATATGACTACAACAATCCTTTCAATACAAGTAAAGCAGTAGTTGACTGCCTTTCTTCATGATTTTTGAAAATTACTGAGGACTTCAAGTTTATGATTATGCTTAAAGAAGCAGAAAGTCATAGAGTGAGGTATATCCTTATTTCCAATTCCCATCTCAAATGTAAGACTATTCATTGCCATCTTTAAATAAAAGTGAATTTAAAAGATAACCTTACAAGATAACAATTACGCTTTTGTTAAAAAAGCTTTAGTTTAAATCTCTGAGTCTTAGTCCTCCTAGTATAATTCGTGAAGACTTAGTTTATTTCCTTTCAGAAAGCAAAAATAAACAAAGAAAAATGTATGTTGCCTATGTGGCTTATTTTGCTATCAGGGATTAATGCTACTTCCTTAGAAATTTCCCTTCCCTATCCCTTCATTTCAAAATTGATGTTGGAATGAATAAACGTAACAGCAAATTCTAGGGCAGTAAAATTATCAGACGAAAGAGTATTTAATAATTTTAAAAGGAAAACTGGAAAATACTGTCTTGTCTATGTTAGATACTGAACTTTCTCCTAAATAAAGGCTGATCTTGTGAGGCCAGAACCTGTAAGGGTCAACATTTTCAAAAAATTGTTGTCAATACTTTGGCCCCTCCAGTCATATTTAGACATCCAAGTCAATGGCCTAATTTGCAAACTGCTGAGCGCTCAACAGTTCTCCCTGTAGGCACTAGTGATCAGATTCAGATTATAGTTCCTTGGGTCCTTAAATGACACTTGCATAGAGTTTAGCTGTCTATGTTCCAAAGACCAATTCAAATTGGCTCTGCACCAGCAGCCACAAAACCTATTAGGTGCCTGAGTCATTAGGCACCTCTGTTTTGACTGCTAATTTCCCTAGGCATCTATACTAGAGCTTTTGCACATGCTCAGAAGATATTCTAATGGAGCCTTAAGGTGACTAATTCCTTCCTATACTCTATTAAAGTTCAGATTGTTTCTGAGAGGCATCCACATTCTAGCTAAGTCATCCTATTCCTTTCCACAAGCTCTTGCAAAGTGATTTAATCTTTGCATTGTACTGCACCATATTGCACTATACTGAACAACCACCTGTACTGAACCGTGCCTTAGTTTCAGTACTTACCAAATGCAAGGCATTGTATGGGTTAAAAAAATAGTGAACTTGAATGAATCTTCCTTCTCTGTAGCTCCACTGGTTGTCATATATATATAGTGAAGCTCTGCCTAAATTTCCTCCAGTTTTCTGCTACATTGCTGGACAGCTTAAACTCCTCTAGAATTCTAAGATCCTCATATGTTTTCTTTTGTTTTTCTTCTTTTTTTGGGGGTGGTGGTGGTCTTTCTTTGTATCCCCCTCCTGGTACTATGTATTCTTCTCAAAATACCAAGTATTTAAATCTTATAGAATGATAAAGCATGATAAAGCTTGTTTATTTAGAGACCAGTACATTGCCTACAGTTCTGCTGTTCCCTCCTGCAATCCCTGGGACAATATAATAACTTATACATAACACTTAAATGTATCAACACATTTACTGTGTAGACTAATTAGCTCAGTAGTAAAGTGGCAGACTCTACACATATACCATTTTTAGGACATAGTAAACTAATTAACTCCATTGTAGGATGCTACTGCCAGGGACAGTACTATCTTGTGGTAGAGTACTTTGCTGCACTGAAACACATGTGTAGACAGTAACCAGGGACATACATTGCACTCAGTCATCCCAGCCAGCCACTGTATTGTGTTAATCTTAAATTATAAACTATGGCATATTTATCTTTTAGATCTACAAATGGAAGCTCAGGTAGCAGCACAACCAGGTGACTGGATAATTACAAAACCTAATTCAGTCTTGGCCTTCTCACCAGGTTCCCAATGTGGCACCAGGTGATCTGGGTGAACCAATAACAGCTACAAGCCCTAATGGAGTGCTGTAAACCGTATTACTTTATGTATGGCCTTGTCTCAGCTCTGACATCCTGACAAATGGAGAGCTTTGACCTTGGCTACCTGGCTTCTGGTAAAACCCTGCCTCTAGTCCTAGGCTGTATCCCCACTAGCAGGGACATGCAACTGCTGTGGGGAAAAAAGCAGCAACACAAATTCATTCCACACTTTTTGCCCCTGCAGCACCTGGGTTGGCTCCAGCATCCTTACCCAAGGTCCTGGGGGCCTCCCAGGCCTCTAGAGGTGGTGATCTGGGCATAGAGAGTCTGGCTGGCTCCAGTTTCAGGTGGTTCACACTGCAACCATGTGGATCACCTGGCTTTTTAATGCCACAGGATTTTTTTGACATCAGGATCCCCCAGTGTCAAAAAACCCTGGTGCATTGCAGATTAGCAGTGCAGCAAACACCTGCATGTGTGGTACATGTGGTTTGCAGTGCTGCAGGCAGGTCTGCAGCATGGCACTGCAAACTTCATGTGCACACTTATCTGGATCACCTGCTTGTTTTTCCTGGTTTCCTCTTCTGTGGGTTCTGCTTCCTAAATTACTGGCTTTATCCTATTGACTCCTTGTTCCCCAGGCTGCCTTGCCAGCTCAGGGGCTATTTTGGGAACCTCCTAAATCCTGGCCATAGGACTAATATATTTTCCTATATGTTAAATCTTAATGTTAAATAAAAGTTCATTTTTTAAATTGATCATTTGGTTCACCATAATCCTTCTGTAATATGGAATCTCATGTTTAAACTAAGCAATCTTTGATTTATTCAAGACATTGCAGTTTAGTCTGCCTTCTGCCAATATTCCAGTTGTTCCCTAAGCACTAAAGATATCCCAAATTAAATATTAACACACACTATGATAGTTTTCTCAGAACAGAGTAACTTTCTAAATAAATTCTGTTTAAAGAAGTTAGCATTGTTTAGAGGCTTAGAACATATGAATTGTTTTGAAAGAAGTCATGTATGTGGATGTGGACTGTGATCAGTGATATGTGCAGTATATATATATCACCTCTGAGCCAGTGTCTTAGCACCACTGATCTAACCTGTTTATATTAAAACAGTTCATATTTTTCCCCAAGAGGGGTTCTATGAGGGTTGCTGTTTAACTAAAGCACAATTTTAAGATTTTTTTTAATCATGGTTGAAATGCTTTCAATAAAAGTACTTAAGAAAAAACAATAAACAATTAAATTACTGTGTATAGTCCAGTGTACAAAGAAGTCAGTGGGACTTTTTCATTCACCATAGTGGCTTTTAGATCCTAATTATGGCCCTTGCCACAAAGCTCAGACCAATTTTCTGCAGCTTTAAGGAGTGTCTACTCTACACATTGCCCTATGGTGACATAGCGATGTCCTATGTCACCATACGGTGTGCTACAGTGATGTAGTGATCAGGCAGGTCTATACACATTGCCGTAGTGACATTCCACAGTGTGCTGGTTCACTGACGTAACAGTAAAATCTGCACTATGCCTTAGTACTTCCAAATTAAGTACAAAAGCATGGCACTGTAGCAATGTCACCATACAGCAACATGTAGAAGCACACATAGAGTCAGAAAACAGGATTACATAGATCCTACTCATGTCTTCTCCAGCATCAGCAAAGGTCAGAAATAATTGCAGCCTCTGCAGTTATGAAAGTTTGTAGCTAAAGTTTTGCAAATATTTATTGATTTATTTTGTAGTTTTTAGCCAAACCAAATATATATATATGGTTTTTTTTATATATATATATATAAGCATATTGTCAGTTGGAACAATCCCTAGTAACTTTATCCACAGTACTTAAAACAAAAACAAAAAAACAACAACATGCCTCCCCCACAAAAAAGGGTGAGCGTAAATATTTTGTTCAATACACTGTAGGAGTTTTGGTCATGCTAGGCCATAGTTATACTAAGCTGTAGTTAAATGAAGGCATGGCAAAGGACCTGGGGAATAGCAGGCTTCAATGACCTGATAAAAGATACAGTGAACCAAAATGTTCAAATCTGTAGGGAATGAGTAGTGGGTGCCTGGACTTGGCATGGGAGAGCTGAAGTTGGCAAAGAAGGAGCTGCAGGTATCTGGACTTAACAAAGAGCCATGTAAAAAAAGGAACATCTTGATAAAGAAGGAGATAAGAGTTGGCATGGAGGCATCTCAGCTATAAAGATAAGGGTTGTGAAACCGACCCTTTTGCAGTGACTTATCGGTATCAAAGCATGTAATGTGTCATTTGCCATTGTCTGGACAGTTTCACTATGCAGAGCTGATTGCTTTACAGACCCACTAGCATAATGTCTTAAAAGACAATAAATGTATCTGAACATGAATTTGAGTCATTCTTTCTGTGTCACACTCTAGCTCTAGGAAGCTGGTTTCAGGCAGCTGCCTCTGAAAGCATCCTGACCCAAACAGCCTGACACCCAAGAACAACAGCAGGCAGGGAGAGGTTGGAAACCCTCCCAAACCCTGTGTGCCTCAGAATAACATACATGATAGATTGTTTTTCTTCATTTTGTTTCTTATGCTTTTTCAATGTTTGTTAATAATTATCATCATCTTTTTAACTTTTTAGTTTTTAATCACCTGAAAAAATATAAAATTGTATCTAAATATGTCAACAATTTCAGGCACCTTTAATCCAAAGATGTCAATACACTACGCACATGCTAGTATAGTGTCACACGTCCAACCTACCCTTTATTAAGTAGAGTTAAAATACAAACAGATGAACAAAGTTTATAGTAAGTCACTACAATTCAATGATGTCCAGCTGTTACAACTCAACATGTGATACTGCCCTAAGCATTATCTTCTCAGTTTTACAAATGGAGTAAGGCAGAAAGGAAAAAGTAACTTCATCACATTCCCCTACAGTGAAATTTGCCCCTATATAAATTGCCAACATATTACTTAAATCCACACATTACTTAAATGAATATCACTTACTCATATCTGCACATTACTTAAATTCTCAACTTACCTCGTAGGCAACACATAAGTTGTTCATAGATGCTCTTCTAGCTTTTTGCCCTACAATCAGCCAGTGTAATGCTTGAAAATGGATCTTAGATAACTTGACTCACAGGTGCATCTTTAATAATTTTACCTTACTACCTCTCATCACAAATAGTAGAGGTCTCTTTTCAATGTATTCAACACTTGGCGTGTGTAATAATGTAATTAGAAGCAGTGAGCCAAAAAAAAAAGAGATACTACAAAAATAATTTTAAAATAATAAATTAATATTATTCTGGGTTGACTGGTTCAGGAGCTATTCGGTCACAACGCAGGGGTATACTGAATTCCATTTTTTCTTGCAATTCACCTTTTAATATTAAATATATAATGACACTGAACTAATGACTGAAAATTACCTGAGTTTATTCTCACTTCCAAAGGATTTCATTAACTTTCTAATAAAAAGAATGCAAAGGAGTGCTAGGTAATGCTTGGAGGCCAAAAGCTACATGATAAATTTCTAAGGTTATTTACTATAGTTAGTTATATTTAATTTATAACATAATGTCATTATTCCATTTTTCCTGTTGCTTATGCCAGTGAAACCTGGATTTTCAATGTAGCAGTTTCATTCATTGTGAATGAAAACTATTATCCCTCTTGATCTAATGGGCCTACAGGAAGTGTCAGTAATGCATACTTACATTCTATCTCGCTGTTAACTTTTTTCCCATTCTGCTGTACAGGGTAATTATAACTGCCTTCTGTATCATTTAGACATCCAGGATATTTGCAAAACAGTTTTAGTCTTTTAAATTACTGATGACTGTAGCCCTGACAAATCCTTGGTTTGAAGGATACTAACCATGTATATTCTACTTCTTCCCCCTGCCTTTTTAAGTATATTATTTTCCTAAATAAAAGTAATTATTGTGTTTTGTTCTTTGCACAATGTTAGGAATTTGTGGGAGCCACCAGAAGGACACTGTTGGGTTCTAATTAGCTATGATTACTAGTCTGAAATACACATGTTATATATACTACATGTATATATAATTGTTGTTAGATTCTAGTAATTTCTGAAATAGAAGACAGGGAGGTTAGCAGAGGACTCCCAAGTGACTAAAAGAGCTACTATCCAATTTTATGCACTACAATAAATATAAGAATAAAAGACCTGACTATAAATATATGTAAGAAAAAACCTACAGCAAAGGAATGCTAAATGTACTAAGTGAAACACTCATATGTCAGATACTGGAATAAATAAGACTTCCAATACAACCTCAGTGTTAGTCCATTTTATACGTGGTAGAATCCTTGCCTACATCCTCCTAAACCATCTTATACCTCTTGCTGAAGATGTCCTGCCAGAATCTCAGTATGATTTCATCCCACAGAACAATTGACATAATCCTGCTTGCCTGCCAGATCCAAGAAAAGGATTGGGAACCTGTATATGACCTTCATTAACGTAACTAAGGCTTTTTTCAATTGCAAAGCCTTGTGGAAAGTACTGCCCCAATTTGGATGCCTTGAAAAATATATCAAGGTCATGAGGCTTCTCCATAATCAGATAACTGTAACTATTATTTGTAGTGGATCAGATCTATATCCATTTGTCATCTGAACTGGGGTGAAGCAAGGATATATAATTGGACCAAGTCTGTTTTCCAGTTCTGCTCTCCATTTTTTTTGACCATCATCCTTGGCCTTACTAAGGACTACCTCCCTTCTGGAATTTGCACTGACTACTGAATGGATAGAGGGATTTTCAATATGGGATTTGGGAAAGACCAAAGTGTTCAAAATAACCATCCTTGACCTTCAGTATGCTGACTGAGCCATCATTGTGCACGCTGAGGAAAACCACCAAACCATGCTGAATCTCTTTGCAGAAGCCTACCACACTTTGAGCCTCTCTCTCAACATCAACAAGCTTAAAGGGCTCCACCAGCCTGATCTAGACCATGGATATGCCCCCTCTCCCTCCCCCCGCCCCTTCAAATGATTATTGAGGGAAAGACCATAGAAGTAGTCTAGCAAATACCTCAGTAACCACCTCTCTGAGAGCAAATATTGATGATGAGGATCCGGTGTGCAAGTGCCTCCATTAGGGATTTGCTTTGGTGCATTTTTATTGATTGCAGTCTCCAGGCAGACATCACAATCCAGGTCTACAATATAGTTATCATCCCCATTCTCCTCTATGGATGTGAAATGTGAGTGACCTACCATCATCATCTCAAAAGCCTGGACATAATGCCAGACCATGGGTGGGCTGGGTCTGGGGATCACCTCAGGGATGGGAGAGGCCAGGATGTCAGAATACAGGAGATTTGTCCAGGAACTGTCCAGAACTGAGTTGGGGATCCAAATGGTCAGGCAGAACATAAGGTCAGGAAACTAGCCCAGACAGTTCCTCTTCCAGGTCAGGAGTTTATAGTGGAAAGAATGAAGGGTCAGATGGCCCTGGCTGGCCACTCTGGTGGCAGGGAGTGGGAATGTGGTTAGGCCCAGCTAGAGGACTCTGGCTACTTGTGTTCACCCTACTGCTCTGCTGAGG